>NC_090933.1:613586069-613891173 GCF_040938575.1 Ambystoma mexicanum
TACATGCACAGACCTCCAGAACGTCTCTCTTCTCGTTCCTCAGATGATAGAGGTCCTCTAGTGACCCCTAGTTGCATGGGTTCATCTTCAGAGGATTCCCCTTTAGAACAAACACTGGTTCCTTCCATTCTTGATTTAGGATTTCTGGTATTCCGACTCCTCCTACGTTCATACTGCCTTTCCTGAATTCGGTAGTTGATCTGTAATGCCACCGTGATCATATCGGCTAAATTAGGTGGTCTAGGTACTTTTGACAACTCATCCTTCAATTCCTCTGGAAGTCCTCTACGGAACAAAGTCACCAATGCACTATCTGACCAGTCGGCTTCGGCGGAGAGTTGCTTAAACTTAGTCACATATTGTAGTAAGTCTTGGGAGCCTTGACGTAAATCAAGTAATTGTTCTTGAGAGGAAATTGAAATCTCTTGCCTACTAAACATGGACTTAAGAGCGTTGACAAATGCAGGATAAGAGTCCAGAATAGCATTTCCTGAGGTAACTAGTGGCATAGCCCATGCTAAAGTGGCTCTGGTGAGGTGGGAAATCAGAAATCCCATCTTGTCTTTATCAGTTTGAAAGTATCTAGCTTTAAAGGTGAACTGAACAGTGCAACAGTCTAAGAACTCCTTTAATTTATGGGGAGAACCATCATACTTCCCCGTAGGGATTGAGGAGGGGGGTAGTTCTGTATTAGCCTTCCCTACTTGTCTAAGGTGAGCGTTCTCTTGTTTTAGACTGTGCATTTCATGCAATAAAGATTGCATGGCAGACATCATTTGTTGCATCTGCTGTTCCATTGTTTCTGTGACAAAGCTCTAAACCGGTAGTACCCCTTCTTAGCTATAATTTTTTGGCGTCGCTATCTGTCAAATCTCTGAGAGTCTTCCAATACCACAATGAGGAACTTTGTCACAGAATCACTAACCTGGACAGCAGAGGCGTACAAGAAGATTGTGAGAATCCCCTCGAGGTCCCTACCGTTCCCAGCCTACCAAAGGGGAGGAACTAGGCACTGCAGGAATCCCAGGGAAACCCTATGGGGTAGAAAACCCTGTTGCTGCTCTTCAGGAGACTTGTGGAGCGTCTTCCTCGAAACGTGGAGTCCTGAAGGTTTACTGGGTTGAGTCTGGTAATGCGGACGACAGGCGCGAAGGCTGGAGTCTAATGTATGTAAAAGAAACAGGTTAGAAATGGGAAAGATGGAGTAAGTAGCAGGTTGGAGGTTTCTAGAGAGAACGTAGTGTACCTGAATAGGAACCCAGAGGAGATCACGATTTCGTTCCGTAGCTCCGAGGGTGGAACTGGAGGATGGAAACCACGGGAGGAAGGAGGTGAAGTCTAAGGGCAGAATGAAGAGGGTTGAGTAGGAAGCAGGTTATAGCCGCGAAGACTCCGGAGTGTTTCCTACCGTTGCGGGGCAGAGTACTGTCTTGGATCGCGTTGATTCGCCGAGAGGAAGAAACAGCGGCTGACCGCTGAACGCGGTAACAGATTCACACGAAGAGGGGGGATGGTAGGAGTGTTTGCAGGTAAGATTTCTGAAATGATACAAGGTATAGGTAGTAGGCAGAAAAGAAAGCACATAGAGCTAGGAGGCTGCACAAAGAGGTTCTTAGTTGCGAACTTACGGAGGGTCTGTATACGAAGTAGCGACGCAATGCTGGGATTGTGTTCCTGCCTGAAATACGGTCACCTGACCGTTCTGGGGCAGAGGCTCCTCCGCAGTAGACACTGTAGAAGGCTGGTTCGGTACAGGTCCGTAAGGTTCCGCCATCTTGGGAGGATCTTGTGCAACATAAGCCCCTGAATGGATGCAACGGACACTCACATATCGCCGCCGATTCCTCCGCCACCACGACCACCTGGATAGCGGAGTCATGACACCTTATTTGATTCAAAGCCACCTTAGCTTTTTGTATCAGATTAATTATTAACAGCACACTGAGTTACTGACAAAAAAAACCCTCAGGTATCGTAATACCTCTTGACTTTTAATTTTGACACCTCTACAACTCCAGCAAGAAAAGGATGGAGTCAGACTTTTACAACCTGCTTGAAAGATTATAGTTTTGCTGGGATTAATTTTCAGTTTTCTTTCTTCTATGAAAGAACCAAAGTCATTCCTTTGGAGGCCTATTTTTGTGCAGTCTATTAATAAAAAGTCATCAGAATAGGCAACCCATCTAATGGTTATGCCTCCAATCTTTGGTCCAATAAGTATTTAGGGACTAGCCTGCGTTCGAAACATAAAGGTTAAAGGGTGTAGCTGACAGTCTACACCCTTGTTTCAGCCCATTGCCTGTTATAATGTTACACAAGAGCCCTTTGTTGTTCAGCCTGACTCTAATTGCTGTTTCTGTATATAAATGAATAATGACATCTAGCTGCGCCCTATCAATACCCAATGAGGACAGGGTTTTCCACAATGTTGGTCTATCTACAAGATCAAATGCTGATGTTAAATCCATGGATGCGATATACAGGTGTTTCATTGATTTTTGTTTGACTGCACTAATTAATTGTGCCACCAAAAGGCCTCCAGCATCAGTCCCGATAACCTTTCGAAAACCTATCTCCCTGAAATCTAGTATACTGTTGTCATCCATCCACATGGTGAGTTTTTCAAGTATAATTGCTACAAACATTTTCGATTCAACGTTCAATAATGTAATTGGACGATAATTTTTAGGGCATAGGCGATTGCACTTCTTGAACAACAACACATATATTTTCCAGTGATTCGGTATCATCTTTTTTTTGCAAATGTCCACAAAATATAAATGCAGCAGTTTAGACCACATATCGATGTTGCTTTTTTGATTGGCAAAAGGCAGATGATTGGGACCTGGAGTGGAGGTAAATTTGAATTTTTTAATTAGTCTTTTGATGTTCAATACAGATGTATCCAGGTGCCACACATCTGTGTTCTCTTCATGATGCCATTGCACATCTGGGTACCTATAAAGGGAACCAAAATATGTGGACCATACCCCAGAATCAATGGGGTTCATTTGAAGTTGTTGTTGTGCACAATGATAATTATTTATTAGAGACCAATAGCAGCTATTGTTATTCCCAAGCATAGCTTCAATCATTGCCTCAACATCATTTTGAGCAAGTACTCCTCTGATGCTCTTAATCCAATTTTTATAGGTTTGTTTGCATTGTTTAATTTTAAGACTCCTCTCCAGGTCCCCCGTGTCTAGTTTCTTTATACTGCGGATAGACTTTCTAAGATTTACCTTCGCATTTTTTATAACCTGGGCATATGTATGTGTGTGTGCATGGTTTGTTTCTAGACTACCACTTGTAAGTACTTTATTGCGATCTAGCATCCTTTCTATGTAATCACCAAAAACATCAACAGAATACCAAACCAGTTTTTTCTCATAGTTTGAGTGTACAAAATCCTGTGTTAGAAAATAGTTGGCTTGATCCAATTTGCCCCGATTCCATTTTACTCGTTTACCACCACTGTGTGCTTCAATCTGTATTGGAAAATACATAGTTTCCTTACGGGCCATACCTCATGGGAGTTCTAGGCTCAACATTGCATGATTACTATTAATGTCATTTTGGACTTTTAGATTTTTACTAAAGAATTTGTTGTGAGTACTTGCAAATATGTAGTCTATTATAGAGCATGAGCCACGGGCAGCCCATGTAGGTGCCATGTTATAAATCGGCTCCAAACCCCCAGCTCCTACCAAAATCCAACCATTGACAACCTCTGGATTTTTTGTTATGAATGCTACGCGGAAAAGCATGCACCAAATACAGATCAGCCTTTGTAAGTGAACAGTCTACATTCAAATCTCCTGCAAGCAATATAAAACCTTGTGGATGGATATCGAGCCAATTACCAATCTCTTCGTTTAGGCACACAAGGAACTCCTCTAAGGGACACACATTTGCATCACATATATGCCAGTACACCTTGAACATCAAAATGTAAACAATTCCAACATTGTTTGACAATTGAAAAATGGCTCGTATTGAACAATCCCTCACGAGGGCGCTGTCTACAATGGTGATACTCTGATCGATTCTATATGCAAACACCAGGCCACCACTCGGTCTCCCTCTACCATTTTTTTTTGCAGGTGAGCATATTGGGTTAAATCCATCCATATATAAACTCGAGGTGACCCAGGTTTCTTGTAGCATTACAAAATCGAATTTGCTAAGTTTTGCACTTTTGTCTGTATCAAGCAAAAGATGTTTATAACTCCTTGTGTTCCATGAGACGAGTTGAAAATGGTTCTTTACGCCAAAGGGGTTTTGGTACCGATTTTAGTTGCTCTATGAATTCCCGCAAGGAGAATGCAAGCCAGTGCCATTCTTGCATGTCCTTCAGACAAGACTTATCTTCGTTTATAACCTCTAGCCCTTCGTTTTGCAGAGGGAATAAAGCATCTGTTTTATCAACCAAAGTTCCATTATTCACGTGATTCACCTTTGGTGGTTTGTAACTAGGTGTGGTAGTGTATGGAACAATATCAAATCCCTTCTTCTGGAGAGAGCCCACTTATTTTAGAAGCAGTGCTCTAATCAGAGGAGACTTGATAATCAGGCGTACATAATCATATCTTAGGTTATGAATGAAATCCACCAATTGAATGTATGCAGATTTTATCAGACAAGGTTCCGGAATTTAATTAAATAGGTTCAATATGTATGGTCTGTTCATTGCTCTGGGCCCACCTTCCTCAAGTACGTAATACAGAATTTGACTGTGCTCATTTGGGAAGACCGGATCCCTCAGATGCCATGGCAGTGCAACATTCTGTGCACTCTTGCTGGTTCTCAGAGGGACATCGTTGGCAACAGGCCCTCTACCAAATGAGTCATATACCACCTCTGGCCTTGGAATGGACTCAACGTTGCCCCCTGTCTGTGTGATTTTCTTTAGACCCATTGGGAAAATTCACATTACAACCTGTATACCATTTTTTTTTTTCAATCATAGTTCCAAGGGTTTGTTCTGTGAGACCTTCAGGGCCAGAGCCTAAACCAAGCGCCATGACCTCATGCGCTAAGATGGGATTTTCATACTTCGCCCTCGGCTCATCATTTTTGCACCGAGAATCTGCCTTCAAAGACCCACTTACTATAGGATCCGGGGCAACAGTGGGGCAAGTCGCAGGCAGCAGATCGTTCATCACATTAGGCAACACACCCTACATTCGCTCAGCCGCTGTCTTTTTAGGATGTTTTCAATTATGGAGCAAACGGCTTGTTCTGTGAGTCCTACATGGGGAGGGCCACAGCCGGACACCGGAAAATCAAGCTCCGGAACAGGCTTATCACGCTCAACCCTAGGGACATCTTTCTCACTCCACGCATGTGCCATCGGGATCTCACTTGCTGCAGGGTCAGAGGCAGGACCAGGACAGATGGCAGACTGCGGGTCATCCAAACAGATAACTAACTCACTCGTTGAGTTGGGGGGTACAAAGGGTGACATGGGACCTGGTGATGTGGGTGTATTCGCACGTGACTGCACATCTGGATTTTTAAATGTCAAATATGTCAGCCACGCCCCTTTCCATGTGCCTGAGATTCCTATCTATTCTATCTGTCACTTGTTTGTGTTTTAGGGCATCTGTTAATCTATTCAACCCCTCCGAATACTCTTTCTCGTTATTGCTTTCTGCTTCTGAAATCGATAAGGTTCTTGCACATGACACATGACCCCCTGTTGAGGGTCTGACTATTTTATTTGTAAGGGGCACTTGCGATCTTTCTTTTTCAATTTGATATTCGTCCTGTTCAGAGCATAGGTCCATGTTTCTCTTGAACTTGCGCAAGCTGGTATTGGAGCTCCTATGAAGGGATAGATTTTTTTTCCTTTTTGGCTTTTTGTTCTTTTTTTTTTTTGGACACTTTAATTGGCTCAAATCCATTCCCTGTGCTAGAACAATTCCCATCGTTCCCAGCGTGACCTGAGTGTGTTTGTACATTGGGCAGTTGGGCTTGAACCTCATCTTGAATCAAGATGGTTTGGTCGGGAATCAATATGGGTTCACTTCTAGGCTCCTGGTCATGTGCATCCAGTAGGTTGGCGGAGTTGTCGTAACCTTTATCCTCCATGCTTGATCTTTTTATTTGTACACTTTTATTTGTACACTTGGCATCCCATCCCATTCATTCATTATCCTGATACACAGGTCGGGCAGAGCCGTAAAGGCCAAGACTATTTCAGTCAGCAGTCTGGACTGTTTCTTGAGTTCTATAAACATCAGTCCTTTCACACTTGCATGTCCACTATCAACCGCTGCCCTTGCATTTGTATATGTTGGTGATCTGGACCCTCTATGATGGTTTCCAGATGCTGAGTGATTCCCATAAGTATATTTTCTACAGTACTAAAAATTGGGGGTGTTGTGTCAAACATCAGGCTAGAGTTTAAATCAGAGTCAGGCAAATTCTCAAAAACCGGAATGCCCTCCCCCTCATATAAGCTTTGTGAGGAGTCGGGACACGCAGCATTACTTGTATCTGCCACACCATCACAAACATTTCAACAGGACTGAGCACTTTCGATTAAATCGTCATCTGTATCGGACAAGCCGGGCAATGCAGTCGCAACCACCAGTGCCATGCTCGCACGACGTGTCAAAACCTGGGGGACAAAGGTGGCTATCTGTATTAGTTTGCTTCTATAAACTGCCATTGTAACAAACCAAAACACGTGTGCCTGAAGATCTCTAACTAATGTCTTAACCCTTAATTACCAACATATTGCACAGTCTATTCCTAACATGTGGCATTCGCCATTGTCACACAACACACGATACCCCAAAGTGAAATGTGCCTAACAGGCACAACAGGCCACTTGAAAAGGCCACTTACTGAGGCGCGCGCGTTGATGGCGCTCGGCCTCCATGTTATGTAGGAACCTCCTCAAAGGTGGGCAGAGCCTAGATATGAAGCAGATATATCTTTGTTATATTACTTAGACAACGTTTCAAACAATACTATATTTGTTTGCAAATGCTGTATGGCCTTTGTTGAGGAGGGTAACAACATTTACCAGATTTAAAAGTCCAAAACAGAAACCGTAGGTAAAGTCCAACATGAAGCGAACAGGCAGCAGGGCAACGTAGCAGCGTTCACAGGCACAACAGGCCACTTGCTGATGGCGCGCGGCCTCGATGTTATGTAGGAACCGCCTCAAAAGTGGGCGGAGCCAGATTTAAAAGTCCAAAACAGAAATCGTAGGTAAAGTCCAACACGAGGCGAACAGGCAGCAGGGCAATGTAGCAGCGTTCACAGGCACAACAGGCCACTTGCCGAGGCATTTTAATAAAATCAGTGTTAACCTTTATGTGGAGCCAACATTTTTCTAATGCGTGTTCCAAAAGGAAATAAAAATATTCTGAGATGGCACAAAAACAATGGCACACTATGAAACATATAATAAATCCTTATTTTATCTCATTGATGATATTGTAGTAAATTCCAGTTTGCAGTGTGGATTTTGTGAGGGTGCTTTTTTTCTATGATGGGATCATGTTAAAAAGTTTGAAAGATCTAGGCAGAAAATACCACAGCACTTCCTGGGCACTTATTTTAGGAGACTATCTAAATGCTGGGTGCCTGGCCAAAGGACATCGGAATTTAAAAAAGCTAACCCAGAACGAACCGTTGAACATACCTGAAGCAGAAATACCTAGAGTGAAATGGGACCTAAAAGGGGCAAATTGGACATTATTAGAATACCGCTACCTAGGGACTTAAATGAAAGAATATTGTATTGCACGTGTTTTTTTATTGTAGGAATAAATGTGCATGTTTAATTGACACCATATTTGTCTTTGGGATTGCAAAGGCATAGCCACCTCAGGACGATTTGCAAAGGCAAAATGAAATGTCCCAACTTGAGGCGAAAGTGATACTCACCCGTTTGGTCTCATTCGGCAGGAAGCAGGGAAAACTATAGGTGGGGTGGGAGAGGAGATGAGCATAGTGATAGTAATTATGAGAGCATATTTGGATCGGGTAGGGGACATTCTGGGACACATTTGGAGAGGAGAACCGAGTAGTCCAAGCTGATTGGAAGAAACAATAATTGTATGAGCCAAAGGTTTATGGTAATTTGAGGATTTTACACACCGGATAGTGCATGCAGTTGCAAAGAAACAGTGATTGACGGGGAGAGAAGGGTCTTTTATCTAAAAGGAGAAAATGTAAACCAACTCAACCATAATGACATCAGATATTCTGACAAAAGAAAAGGATAAGTTGGTAAGCGCAACTAAAACAAAAGTATAAATCTAAATATTGTAGCCCAAGGGCTGATATCCTGCATACATTCGGGACACATGTTAGTGGTAATGCAGAACTGAGATGCACTGGGCTTTTTTAAGATTAATATCTGAAGAATAAGTGGGGCCAGGAATCTTGGAAGCAAAATGGATAAGTATATAATACAGTTGCATAGGAGGAAAGGATATTCGGGTGGGAAGTTCATAATTGATATTTGAGTAACAAACCCTCAAAAAAGCTAATTTAATTAATCAATGGGGGATGGGAGAGGCACTAAAAAACCTGGGGCCTACTATCTGTGAGGAATCTAAAGACTTCGTCCCTTCTTCCTTAGGGGTATACCCGCCCTTCGAGGCTAGGGAGATGAGCCGCTCACAAAACCCTCCCAAGGGGTTTGGGAAAGCAGGACCTCACTGGGAGTGAATCCGCTTTAGCGGAAATGGACACCAATTCCCATGGTATTATCTGTCTACATGGTAGTAAGAAATGCTGACAATACATCCATGTGTTTGGCTCAAGGTAATACTGAACTTTCTTCATGCTTGACAACCTGTGGTAAGCAATACGTCCCTTCTGAATACCTGAGCAAGAATAAAGGGCCAACGACCCTTGTATAGAGGAGAAATCCAGCACTGAGATGAGGAGCAAGACGTAAGAATGTCGGCAAGGGGAGGAGTTGTGCCGACCAGCGCAGCTGGCTGCAGCTCAGAATGAGGCAGATGCATACTCCAGAAGAGGAAGCGCGCAAGGCTGGAGAAGCAGACCATACCTCAAGGCACGACCAGGATGTGGAGGGCCCAAAGCCTGCAAACAGACGGTGAGTGCAGGGACAAAGGGAGGATTGGGCCCTCTGTTCTCAGACAGAGATCCACCATAAGAGAGAGGGAGAGAGAACTATGAGAAACCTGAAGGTGTCTCACCAGCTAGTCCCCAGGGATCTGTCATCCAGGTGGCCAGGACACAGCCATCTCTTTTGGATCCAGTTCCTGGGGGTTGACCAGTGCAGGAGGATCACCTGGATGAGGGTTCCCCGGGAAGTGGAAGTGGGACACCAGAGGGTGAGACCCGGTATTCCCTTTCCAATAACACCTTTTTCCCATCTTAGCAGGTGGGATAACTAGGAACTCACCTCCCCCACCGCCCCGCTTTACCGATACAAACACTTTTCACAAACACCTCACTGTGTGAGAAATCAGACTAACACGCAAGCCGTATACCTGACATGTCCCAACACAAGGGTCAAGCACACTTCCCCCACATGGATAAAAGGTGGAGCACAAAAGCACACTCTGAGCGAGGCAAAACACCCGAGGAAGCAGCAGTTCTGAGATGGCAGTTTAATAAGAGGAGAAAGACAGCGAGATCAGAAAGGGTTGCAAGGAGGGATTTGTCCTTGTCCTTTTCAGAGGAAGGAAACCGTTACTTTCACGGGCCCTCAAGGATAAGAAACATAGAAAACCGGCAATTAAAACTGCAGAAAGGTGTATTGTATGTCGAAGGTACCCAGGGCATTCCCGCATCGACAGCCAAGGCAGGGAGGAGCGATTGCTGCTGTAGAACTGTCCTTGTCTCCGACAACAAAGCCGCTTCAGTAAAGTCAGCACAGCCGGTGAGTCGGCGAGACTGATAGCAGACCGGTCTGTGTTAGACCCAAGGTTGCAAGTGGCAACATTGTATGAGGAAATCTGCAAAGGAGAGAGTTTAAGGCGTATGTGATGAGCGACGCAAATATAAATGAATATCCAAGAAGTGAATGAAGTTTTGAAACCAAAGTAGATGCCATAGACACAGTGGTCCAGCGCCACGTAGGTGCTCATTCGAAGGTCTCTGTTAGGTATCCAACTGAGAGTGTAAAATTGTGAACCATGATTACAAAGGCAAGTGTGAACCTGACTGAGGGATGCCAAGAGAAAGCTGGGGGAAGGGAACAAAAAGTGGATCTGAGCGCGGCTGAGGGGGATTCAGGATGAAGAGTGAATCGCCCTAATTTAATACCTGGAAAGGAACTTTTCATTTTTTTGATGCATCAGGCCCTCTGGATCAAGAAACTATTGATAACTTAAGCGATTTGGGCATAGAATTCCCGGATGCTTGTAATAGAACTGTACCCTTGTGCCGAAGAAGCCCAAGAGTGTGCTATGCTCGAGTGAACCGCCTTGTCCTGTTCTGAAAATGTGGGGAAGAGAGGCCAAGGGCCTGAACATCCTGATTTATCATTTTGTGAACACTTTTTTCTTTTTCATGAATATTCCCCCACACTATTTGTAAATTATCGGTAAGGATTGGCAATAGGTTTTTTAGTATAGGGCCTTTTAATTTGACAAGACTCCACTAGGACTGCGTTATTATTAGTTGATGGTCGTAGCTTGCTCCCATCTTTACATTTTGGTTTCGATAGGTTTATCACACCTTTGCTAAAATTCAATAAACACCCTTGAACTGTGTTCACTTGTGTCTGTCTTACTGTGATACCAAGCCTTCCTTACAGAACTGAGACGAGTGGAACGTGAAGACCACTAGCATCTAGAAGTGAAGATCGGAAAGCCATAAAGAACGCTGCTGTCACTTACAAGATGGATCCTCACTGTAGCAAGCACTGCAATACAGCAGGTACGCAGGTTTCCCATGTTGGAGGGAGGAGAAGAGAGAACAAGCATTGACCTGAGAGAAGAGAGAGAACTAGAAAAGGAAAAGAGTTACGGGAGCGTGAGAATCCCAAAACATATAAACCTCCAGAAGGGTCACAGGGACTCAAGAGAACCAGAAGCAGAGAGGTGTCACAGGAGCCTTAGCGAAATAAGTGATGTAATCGGTCAGGGGACCCCAAACTAGCCACAGGGCAAAACAAAGGAAAGGGATTAGGAAAATGGAGGAAAACAAAATAAGCAATGGAAAGATAGGACAATGTGAAAACTGGCACACTGGAAATTAATGGTACAAACGAAGAAAAGAGAGATGCAGCATATTTTGAATAACACAGGTGCATCCAAGTTAGGTGGACCATAGTTCTGCAAAAGAGAGGAGGAGGAGGAGGAGCCCTTAAGTGTTGTGATAAATCAGTTTTGTTTCCAAGACAGTTTTGGAGAATTGTAAGTTAGTACACAATGTAATTTCTTATTTTATTAATTCGAATTTTTTGTTTAGCACTGGCCCTAGCCAGAGGGTCTTTGAGCACCTGAAATGGTTCAAACATTGAAAAGGTGAGAGTTAAAAAAGAATTTACAGCATGTTTTCCAGAAAGTATAGGAAGATTAGGCTAGGCAAGAGATAGTAGTGGATGAGGTAAGGGTTATGTGTGGAGAATCAGGTATATTTTAAGGCTCTTTCTGAAAATGGTGATGGAGGATGCAGTGCGTATGTGGAGAGGTAGGGTGCTCCATGCCCTGGGTGCCTAGTGGGTAAATGCTTGTTTTTGTGTGCATGTGAGTTTGCAGAGTGGAATGTGTGGTTGGTGTTGGCTGGCGCGTCTGATGATGGGTTTGTGTTTGTCATGAAGGTAAGATGGAGTTTTGAGGTGGATGACTTGGAATGCAATGAAGAGTCCTTTGAAGGCAATTCTCTGGAGTATGGGGAGCCAGTGGAGCTGGGCAAGAGCGGAGGTGATATGTGCATGTTTCAGTAGCCTGAGGATGAGTCTGGCTGCTTCTAGGGTTTTGGGGAGTCCAGTGAGGAGAGCATTTCCATAGTCCAGCTTAGAGAGAACTAGTGTTTTAACTGCGCTGCGGTAGTCTTCAGGTGGAAGGAGAGGTCTAATTTTGCATAGGTGGTGTAGTTGTGGATTGCATGTTTTGGTGGCAGTGGCTATGTGGTGGGTGGAGGAAAGGTGAGGGTCGATGGTGAAGCCAGGGGCTTTAATAGGTGTGGAGAGGAATATGTGTGGGTTGTCAGTAGCATGTTCTTGGATCCAGGGGCTGAGGTTGGGTTTGTGCAGATGAGGAGGTATTCTGTTTTGGAAGGGTTGAGTTTGAGGAAGTGGGTGGCCAGCCAGTTGGTAATAATGGAGAGGCAGGTTTTAAGGGTGTTGAGTTGTGAAGGGGAAGAAATTTGAAAATATATATGTGCGTGTCGAGTGCCTGTGTGTGATGATGGTGTATTGGTGGAGTAGGATAGAGGGACGTGCAGAATGATTGCTGCATGAAAGGCTCCAGAGCAGGTTTGGCCAATCCTGAAACTTTGGCTTATTTGTCTGGGCTTCTATACACGTTGTGCCCCAGGTCAAACTGCAGATTCTAAAGCTGCCAAGGCTGAGCTAGGAGTGGCCTAGTCAAGAAGAGACTGTAAAAAAGTAAATGTTGATGGTAACGGAGGGTAAGAGAATAGGGTGAACAAACTAATACAGAACAATTGAAAAAGGCTGGCCCCTTGATGTCAAAACTGTATTAAGAGTTTGTTCTATGTCATACAAAACATTACTTAAGTTCATAGTGAGACAATGGGCCTCATTACAAGTCAGGCGGTACCCTGCCGGTGCTACCAGCGGGTTGCCGCCGGACTTGCAATATTTACTGGTGCCTGGCTTGCCAGTAACACCGGGGTATTACAACCCTGGCATTCTCGGAAGTCAGGTGCCAGTAAAAGGTAAATCCCCCATCCCCATTCCCATTGAATCCCATAGGACTCAGTGGGAATAGGGACCACGGAAGCACCGGCACTATTAATAACGGTGCCGGTGCTTCCGTGAAACTCTGTGGGCAGGTGCCGTTCCGCCCGCCAGGTCTGACACTGGAGGGCAGGACGGCACCCGCCCGCAGAGTCGTACTGTGCCTTGTCCGGTAACAACGGTACCGGTAGGCTTACCGGCACTGTTACTGGACTGGCATAGTTATGAGGCCCAATGTGATATATTACTTAGGAGTAGGCTATACAAAGTATAGTAAAACGTACCCATTAATAAAGAGCATATCTACCCTGAGCTCCTTTTGCAGGCTGTGATCATTAGACTGCAAGGTGGTTGTGGATGCCCAATAAATATGGTAGGTATCGAGAGAAGGACCAGTTGCCTGACCTCCTGTCTTCAGTGACAGTCTCGCACTCATGAGGAACCAGGAAGGAGACACGGACATGGAGGACTCATGGTGATTGGTATAGACTTTTATTAAAGAATAAAGGGATTGGAAAATGCCTCACAGTCCCTAATCTAGGAGGTATTTCCCTATCTCAACCAAAACTAAGGGTCTGTCAAGTGTCAAGATGTCCAAAGCAAAAATGCCCAGTGTCTGAAATCCTATCCTAGCCCTCACATTCTAAAACAAACTCTTAAGGTGTTAAGGGTATTGTCTTTGGCTTAGTAATTGTGCTAATGTTCCAAAGGAATGACTCCCTTCCCCAGGATTCTCTTCAACAAAACAAAAGTTTAAAGAATAATCAAGATCTTTATAGCCCAAGAGGATAACTCCCACCTTGTGTTGCAATTCACTCCAGGGGAAATGGCTCTTCGACATTCAATACCATTCAATGGGTCTTCCTTAGGATTCCTTTTCCAAGATAACACAACGTGGGTGCGGGTCCCAGACTCGCAAAACACCTGGTATACTACCGTGCCAGGTTCTCTTATACAATGGGTGCGAATCAAAGATCCGCAATTCACCTGGTATAATCTCCTGCCAGGCCCTTGCATTGCACTGTTCATCAATGTTAAGGGCAAGGGGGCATGGGTCTTCCCCAAGTTCCTTTCTTTGTCAGGCATCACAATATTACTTGCTTTCTCAAGTACTTTGACTGTGAAGATGACAACCAGTTCGACTAGGAGCCCTTTGCTCCCCGCTCTTGTCAATTAGTTCACCCTCTTTAGTTTCTGTATTTTAGCCCCGGTATTCCATCCCTCCACCATGAGCTCACCTGTATTATATTCTGCCTGTTATTCCTGCTGCTCTCATTTGGGTTCTCCCCGCTGGTTCTGTGGAGCTCGCGCAGCTTCTCCCTGACAGCGGCACTGAACGTCCTCCCTCTCCACATCAGAACAAAGCCTGTCTTGGCTTTCTGTTCCCGCCACGCGTCTCTCTCTCTCTCTGTCAGCTCCGCTGGCTACCAGCGATGCTCTCCCGAGAGGCCAGTACAAAGCCTGTTTCTCTGCTTCTCCTCCTGCTGATGGTCTCCTCCGGCCACGTCCTCGAGTCCCTTTTGCTCCCTGACTCACCCAGCTGGGTCAGAGCGTCCTGGTCAGCTTCTTCTCCCACAGACACCATTCCAGAGCCCTCTGGAAACCGTATTTGGGTTGGGACACAGCCTTCTAACGGTCCGCCACTGCCACTTGTGACGCCTGCGTCTGGCTTGTGAGTCGCTACCAGGTGGATAGATCTCTTTGCTCTGAGCTGTGACAGATTTAAACTCCTGTGCTAAGGTTGGGAGTTGCCTTGAACCAATCGCCTTCCTTTCAACATTAGACTGCATCTCTCGGTTCCTCTGCATAATCTCCCTCATGGTAGTCCTCTTCTTCGCCTCAGTACATGCTGCTTTATTAGATGGAAAGTGCTATCAACAACTTTTGCGGGACATTGCAGGGAGCTATCACAATGTGTCATAAAGGCATGGAGGAGGTATCCCTAAAAGGAAAAGGGCAATACCATATCCCACCAAATGATGTCTGCCCATCCATCTGATCCTCCCTCGTATAGCCACCCCCAGGGTCAGGATCAGGTAGTGACGGCCGTTCCCTGTCCATATTAGTAGAGGCTATATCTGGGAAATGCATTATCTTGTGTGTGAAATGATGATGTGAGTATGTATTTGGACTTGTGGGCGGTCAGGCTTTATTTTCATTGTGTGCCTGGATTTCATGAAACTATGCACAAAGGAACAGGAGAACAAATGCCCCTTTTACTTGCTCCCTGGGCTTAGAACAGCCAGTCTCTGAAGGCAGGAAAGCTCGGAGGAACTGCGTGTACATTTACATGAGGGTGCGTTTTGAACTGTGGCTCTTCTTGGAGCAAAGCCCGGACTGGACTTCTGGGAGTTTTTGAGGCATGCCTTGACTTTCGTAGCTTATAACCCAGCGTTGTCTGCCTTTCTCAAACCAGGCTGAAGTCAAATTGTACTGTTAACTGAGGTTGTACTGTTAACGGTGGGCAGCATGTGCTCTTGGGTACATGGATGTACAGCCTGCTTACCAGTTTACATATGCAGGTCTACTTCGGGTTTATGGCTTTTTTCCTGAAATGAGTGTTGCTCATGTGGAATCCTTGTTTGATGTGAGTGCTACCTACCACCTTACTGCCGCTTCAAAGTGCGTGTCATTTGACCTCGACGTGAAACGACGTAATGAAACATGACCTAATGGAACCTAAAATAAAACGGCCTAACCAGCTGGTGTAACTAAACTGCCATCATGTCCCAAAAAATAAAAGGAAAGTGTTGAATAAATAAATAGTACATACATTAACATAGCGTAAGCCCCGCTTTAAAAAAAACGAAAATGCAAATTTGGTTACAAGATCGTATTTGTTAAGGGAGAATTTAAGAAGAAAAAAACACAAGGCTAGAGCAGAGTTTGGTTTAGATGCAGTGTGGAAGTGGGAGTCCAAACATGGGTGTGCGGTGGGAGGATCCACATAGAAGCCAAAGGAAGGTGTGCATTAAATGCACTCATTCAAGTTAACCTTTCTGGTAAAAATGCACTTGAAAACAAAACACATGGATCCTAACAAACGAGCATTGCACTACATGTCCCTGCAGCTTAAACACATATAGCATAACATAACATAATGAAGCTTAGCATAACACACCTAAGAGATAATGCAACTTGAGTGTACTGCAGAGCCTAACAAAGTTAGTATAGCCACATACCAAAAACATACCATGGCGTAGCATACCAAACACAATTTAATGTCAACCAGCAAAAACAGCACTATAAAGGTAGCATGTCCCAAATTAGATAAGTGGGTGCTCCACACACAACACCCCTTAAACACACATTACTATACAATATTTCCAAAATAAATTTGAATTAATTTTAGAATCTATAGATGTGTCATAAACTAGCTGATAGTGGGGGTTGAGTGTCGATAGAGAGGGGATGGTTCAGGCTGACAAAGGTTGTATAGCAATCTGAAACGGTAGACAATATGCAATATGTAATATGAACGGTTTGCTGGCCTCCATACTTGCCATCCCTCGCTTGCCTGACTTTAAAAGAGCTGTTAAAACGCATTTGTTCATCAAGAAGGATCAGTGCGGTGCTCTCTTGAGTGACAGCGTATGTATTCTAGTTCTTGATGATAGTTTTGTCTATGGGCTCTTTTTGTCTTTTTGTGCGCCCTATGGGCGTGTGGCGCATTATACGAATTTAATAAAAACTAGCAAAAGTACCCATTCTCCGAACGGGTTCTGTAGACCGACATAACACTCATCCATTGTTGAAAATCAATGATCCTGTAGGTCGCTGTTGATTCGATTATCGCTTGATGTGTTTTGCACCCTGAAGTAAACTGCACTGAGAATGGGCCCGTGTGGCTGGCTGACATACCCCGGAGCAGACGGAGGAGGCGAGAGTTGCTGTGCTGCTGCATACTGGGACATTCTGTGCTCTCTCCCCACATGTCGCCTCACCCTAACGTGGTACAGTTTGTTGCTGTGCATTGCAGTGAAAATGTCTCCGAAACTGTGCATCCTAGGACCTTGCACCCTGGTTTTCGAGGTCCCTATGGGACCTTAAGTTTTATTCCTCGTGTCGGGACCAGTCCTTCTACGACCACATTGATGTTTCACCGATTTCCGGCAACCGTCTCATGTGTGAAGGTGCTGAAATCCGGTGAAAGGGGCAGGGTCTCCAAATATGTAGCTAGTAAAGTCCAGAAGGTCTTAACAGGTAACTATGCAAAATTTGGTGCAGATTGGTGAAACAGTGTGGAATTGTCTAAGGAACAACCCTTTGCCACAAACCCAGCCACCCACAAATGTTCCCGTTTATAAATATTGATAACATGTACATAATGTACAATATCCGCAAAATACATATATGGTTGGCGTTTGATGGTCCGTTCAGTAAGAAAGGAGGGTTAGGAAAGAGGAGTGAGTCCCAGGCACATCCCTGGAGCACCTTCGATGCATAGGAGGTGTAGTTTTAGTGTCTTCTTGAATTCCAGTTCTGTGGGGGATACACTTGACCTTAGACGGGAAGTGGGGTGGGAGGAGGCGAGCACAAGGCGGATGCTGCTGTGGAGGTTGAGAAGTGCCTTGGACTGTAGAGCGTGAAGATGGTAGGAGATGGCTAAATAAGGTGGGGACACGCTCAGGCAGAAATTAATGAGATAAAATCATTTTCAGGGGCAGTCATTCTGCGTGGAAAATGGGGCAAGATCTTCTAATCATGTTGCCACGTGCTCTTTTAGTCTGGTGCCACACCACGGGACATGGCCCATAGAAAGCAGTCTACTTCTTTTTACAGAATTGCCATCTATTGTAAAAGACAGTATATTACCTAGAGCCTGAGATTCCAAACGAATGCCTAACAAACAATAATATGATTAAACCTCATTTTCTGAAATAATCACATGCAAATCCCACGCACACGTCATAAACACACATGCTACACAGGCACGCACGTTTGGGAAAACATTTATTTCACATTAAGCGAATGTACACAGTTTACCAATACTAATAGCTGTGGTTTGTTTAGTTTCCTGTGGGTTCTTTCCGATTGTAGGTTGCACAAAAGTGGGTGGTCTGACAGAATTTTAGCATGCACTCCTACTGCAGCAACCCTACGAAAACCTATTGTACTGGTCTGGTTCCCTTATGTGTTCACGAAACACTGGAGAAGGAGCGCCCACATTTGAAAATTTTACTTAAAAACGAGTAAGTCGTAATTGTAAGCTCTCAGGAGAAACATAGTTTTGAATAGTACATGATTTATTAGTATTTATTCATTTTGTCTTTTTTTTTTAATGCGCTTAATACCCGAGGTAGGTTTTTCAGCGCAGACCTGGAATTCGAACCTTTGTTACTCTGCGTGGTCAAGCCCAGCACGTTGCCCCTGTGCTGTCCTCAGTTCACCAAGGAGCAGAATACCCAGCGTGTCTGCTCTATTTCCTCGCTTTTGTGTTAATCACTTTGTGTGTCATTTAATAATCTTTTTTAACTTTCTTTATTCAGTTGCCCCTTGTTGGAAGAAACCTCTCTGTCCCGTACTCCCTCCACCCTCCACCCCATCCATAACACAATCCTCTTCATACCCTGCTTTGTGTCACATACCCTTTGGCCATTCTTATGCAATCAACAGAAATAGTTCAAGCCACAGCGGCTAGTGCATCAAATGAAGGAACATAACTTCCGGCAACAAAAACCAGAAGATCTGTAAAAAAAGAGAATGTTATGTTAAACGTGCTATTTTCTGCTCTTTTAATTCTTTTTGGTTGACTGTAGTGTTTGGGTTTTCTGTCATATGGTGGAACCAGCGAATTTGATGGAATCCTGTTTTGAAGCTATTGCCTCAGTTATAGTATACAAGAAAATACCGACCTGCTTGCTTCCTGCTGCAGACGTGTTGCTGTCCTAGGAGAGTGCTGCAGTTGCTAATAAGGGGTACAAAATGAATGTCTGTGATGGTACCAGTCGTGCCATGGCTGCCCATCTAGGTAGACATTTGTTTTGCATCAAGCTGTGCAGATGTTCTCCCCTACCACTCTAGAGAGTCCCTCCGAGACGAGAACCCGCAAAATGCTTCTTTTCCAGTTACCACATCTCTCAGCCACTTGGCCTGGTTACTTGCGAAACGAGATTGTTGCGGGCACATGCCAATGAACCTTTTAGCAAATAGAAATCGTAACACAATTTTCCATAATCTTACTTTTCTTCCCATCTGGGATTAACCAAAGCAAACAACCCTTAGGCAACACCAAGACCGTTCTGCAAGAGAGCCTGGATAAATATTCAGTTTTGGGAGCCTAGTATTCCTTCAGTTGGTAACATGTCCAAACACTGTAATTAAAGGATGAATAGAGCTCCCCACACCTGTCCTTGATCTAGTTTTTCTTTTACAAAGACTGCTAGGTGTAACATAGTTTTGCGGCCTGCACACCGGCTGGAAGACAACAGAAGTGGCAAAAGGTAATTGAGGAGGTGGGGGGTGCGTTGGGGGGGGGGTTATGAGGCATCACGAAATAGACACAGACAACAGAACTGAAGTTTGGGCTACAAACTTTTATTAAACAGAGGAAAGGGTTGGGAAAAGGTTCAGCTTGCCCTATACTAAAGTGGGATTTCCCTACCTAAATAAAAACGAAGTATAGTCTACGTCAGGAAGTCAAAGTAAATATCTGTCTGTGTCCAAAAGCCTATGCTTGCCTTCGCATTTTATTTGTATACAATATGTAGGAATTTCAGCATCAAAACAATAAGTATTCAAATAAATGTTCAGAGCTTCTTCCAGCTGTTGGTTTCAAAGAGGTTCCCTTCACTAAGATTTGGGATAGGCCACAATACAGAGGGGCTTCCTTCCCCAAACTTTCAAGTCTTTGAACTTTTTCAAAACATGATTCTCTGTGATAAGTCCCAGCTATTCTAGTTTTCAGGTACTTTAAGTGGCTTTTTCACAGGTAGGTGTCCTCGGTCTAGGCACAGTTAATGGACCACACAGTCCACCCATTAAGGTCACGCAACTGGCACACCTTGCCTGCCTCTTATTCCTTTTATGCACGTTGCTACCGTTTCAACTCTACAGTGGTGCCTGGTTTACTCTCCTGCCAGGTGAAGGGGTCTTTCGCATTTCACATCTTCATGATGCTTTACTATTATTTGTTTTGCTACTATTCACTTGTTGCAATTTCATATGTTCCTATGGCTCTTGCCAATGCTTGGTCTCTCCAATCACCCAGTTTCGAATGGCTCTCGGCAATACTTGTTCTCTCAAGTTACCCAGTTCCTTTATAGAGTTAGATTCAACAAAACTGCTTTAATAGTGCTTGCTTTCATTCAGATCAGTAATCAAAAGTACTTGCTTTCATTTACATCAGCATTCAATAAAGTTCTCACAGGTCTGACATGCCCGCCTGCTGTCCCCGTGTGCCCCTGCCTAGGTTAACGCACCAATCTGTGCAAACAGTGATCAGCGAGGCTTCCGGTCGCCACAAGCCCTCTCTTGTGCGGCACCTCACTCTGTCTCCACAGCAGCTCTCTGTGGCTTGATCCTGCCACCAATGCCTCTCTCACTGCTCGGGCCTCACTCCGAAGCTTTGCCTGATCACACCGGCTCCCTTTCCGTAGTCTGCCATAGGCCTTCAGCTTTCTTCAGCCTTGCTTCATGCTGCATACACTCTGCATCTGAACGAGGTTCTCGAGTACTCCATCTGCCACGTCGCCTGCCAGGAGAGGTCTGCGCTCCGCCGGTATTCTGTAGACCTGCTTCCACAGTTGACATTATTTTCCCTGTTCTTGCTGCTTTTAAACCTCATGCCAGGTTGATTGGCCCGAAAAGGACTAGACTGCTCACTGCCGGCTTGGGAGGGAGGGAGGGGGGGGGGTGTGTGTGTGTGTGTGTGTATGTGTGTGTGTGTGTGTGTGTGTGTGTGTGTGTGTGTACACAAAACCCAGAGGTATCTAGGCGCTTATGCTATTGGTTACAGTGCTTCAGTTACAGAATAGGAAGCGTAAGAGGTGCATTTAAACAATGGGGAAGTGCAAGGTAATACATCATCCTCAGTGCGAAACTGAGGTACGATGTGATCACATACATTGAGCTAGACCCATTTTGCAAGGTGGCAGCAACACACAGATGCTAGAGTAAATTCAGAGAGCATAAACATGTTGCCTACCCCATGTTGCAGGGCGGCAGCACACACAGATGCAAGAGTAAATTCAGAGAGCATAAACATGTTGCCTACCCCATGTTGCAGGGCGGCAGCACACACAGATGCAGGAAAAATAAGTCAATGAGCAGTATAGTGGCGGGATACTCGCCCTGGCGTGTCCTGGAAGTGGACAGGGAGTAAACAGGGTCTTTGGTGTGGGCCTTAGGTGATCCGGGCCGGCTCCCGCCTCCCGGTTGCTCACACTGGCTAATAACAGGTAGGGCAACCAATGGGAGGTGGGAGCCAGGCAGGCTGCAGGCAAGGCCAGGCGGAGCGGCTATCTTGGAATGGCTGAGGTGCAGTGAAAGCACCAGTTCGGAAAAAGGTGAAATGATATTTAAATAGACCCAGCAGTGGGTAAAGATGAAGCAGGATGGGATTCCTGCAGTCCTAGGTATGCAGAGAATAATCCCAGGTCTCTGTGGAACATGCAGCAAAAATTGCACAGCAGGCGCTAGGTGCAGCACAATCAGCTCTTGCTTACCCAGGATTATCAGGCAATCTGGGCGATGTGAAGGCCGGCTGGAGGACTGAACGAACGCTTGTCATGCTCCGGAGGTGGCATGATGTCCAGGAGGTGTGTGTGTGTGTCTTTCAATAAAAGAGGATGTATTACTCCGGTTTGTCTCCTCCTCGTCCCAGTACCTAACTGGTGTTTATTGGGGCATGATTTATGGGAAAAATCGAGAAGGGACTCACAATAGCCTATGAATGCCTGCAGAATGGCGGACTCCGTATGAATGAGGGATACTGTGGGCCTCATTACATGGATGGCGGTAAGGAAATAACTTTACCGGTAAGTGAATACTGGTAACGCTAAATTTCATATCCAGTTACGACCCGGACTTGCCTCTATTAGCGCCATCGTTAAGTACGGTGGCACTAATAGCGGCAAGTCCGTGGGCGCGCGACCCCCAGGTCGGAAATAACGGCATGTCGATAATAGCATCCCATCACAAGGTAGACGGACATGGTAATAGCGGCATGGTAAAGACCCCAAAACACCCTACCGCCATGGCGCTAATACGGGCATCGCGAACCACCCGTTAAGAGACCTGAGCAGTCCACCTGCCACAGGTGGACACATCCAGCACAGGTGTAGGGGATGGAGACTGTGGCTGCACAAAAGGGCACACCACACCCCTTCCCACACAAAAATGCTTCCAATACTGCCCGCATTACATGGGCTGGAGGATGTGATTGTAGTGCGGCACCATCAACAACACGAAGCACAGAGGAGACGCAGGAGGAGTAGGAGTAGGGTAAGACAGGCGCAGCAAGCACCAGCAGGGCACCCAGAAATACCACAGAACCATCAGGAAGAGGACAAGAAAATTGCACATAGCCGTACCTGCGCTGTGATGGAGCAGGCATCCGGCCTCTACAACACACAGCACCGATCCCTAAGCGTGCTGGGTGAAGCTCTCCTGTACGGCCATGACAAAGTGCCGAAGAAAACCATGGCATGTGTGTTGCGGGACTAAAATTACATCAGGCGGAATGTGACTATGCCACCTGACATGCAAGCACAAGATGAGGATGATGTGGATGGTGATGAGAATGGCTCAAAAGGCCAGCAGGGACATACAAGTGGCAATGTCCAGGCAGGATACGATGTGCGTCAGCATCTGATGCATCAGATTGCATGTCATACAAGGTATGACTGCAATGGATAAAGATGGGTATTACTGCCCTGATGCATGTGGTCAGTCCCACAAAGAACCATCTCCCCAATACAGTACACACACACAATGATGAATACCAAGCCAGTGTAAACTTTCAAACAGTGTATTGTGAACAAAAGACAACAATAAGTGCAGGACCCCAGCTGTGAAAACACCCTTACCACCCTCCCCCCACAACACTCCCAAAATCACCCTTCCCCCCCCCACAACATTCCCAAAATCACCCTTACCCCTCTCCCCCCACAACACCCCAATGTGAGCCTCATGGCGTGAATGTGTCCTTCTCCACATGTGGCACCCAGTCCTTGCTGGCCCTAATTGCCAGTGCCTGCTCCGTCATCTGGTGGTTGTGAAGTGGTGCGCCGCAGGTTGCGCAGAGACCGGCGTAGGGGGCTAGTTTGCCGTGAACTTCCAGAGGAGGTGGGGCCCTGTTCATCCTGGGTTGGGAGTGGGCATCGGTGCTCAATTGCGTCTGCTATGCGGTTCATGGCCTGCCTGAGTTGGGCCATTTCATAGCAGATTCTGTTGGTGCATGCCTCCATGGCCTCCCTCGTCTGCTGTGCAAATGTACTGATGTCCTCCCTCAGGCGGCCTGTCTCAGCCACATGCTGCCCTACTAGCCCAGTCATCTCGGTCTGCCTCTGAAAGATGGATGAGAGGTCATGTCGCATGGTGGGTGCTGGTGGGATGGCTGATGCGCCTGGATCCATGGCACTTGCATCAGGTGAGAATACCTGGGGGCTCCATGGCCCTTCAAGGGTAGGGGGTGATTCTCCTTGGCTACCCGGACCTACCCGGACCTGATGACAACCTCGGGCTTGCCAGTAAGGGGCATGTTGGTCTGGGGCTCTGGCTTAGATCCTCAATGCCAGGTGCTTCCTCCTCATCCGAAAGTGGGGCAGTGGCTGCTGCCTCACCCGTTGAGCTGGTGGCAGCAGAGTGCATTCCCTCCATGCTGCCTTCACTTGCTGGGAGACACACTCCCGTGGGTGCCACGACGGCAGCAGGCATGGCCTGTGGCTGCGTGCAACTGGTGCTCTGCTGCCTTTGTCCCTGTGGTCATGGTCACTCCTCCTGGCTGCCCTTGAGGATGTGGCGGTGTCCCCTGTGGCATCCCTCCTGGGTTTTTTGCTGGATGTGGGAGCAGGTGTGGAAGTGCGTGCCTCCTCAGTTTCTGTGTGTGATCCTGTACGGACGAGAAATGGGGAAAATCATCATTTATGGGTCGACCTGCCTTATGCTGAATGAATACGTCATGCCGTTCTATGCATTTAGGGCTCTTTAGTGTGGATGCAGGTAATGGGGATGTTGGGTGGGTCATGCATGAATGGCTCTGTGTTGAACGGGTATGTGGTGATGCATGCATGTTTGTTTGTGGCTGGATCCACGGCATTCATATGGACACATGATTGGGGGGACCATCACACTTCACCGTGCATTGTTTGATGCATGCACTCACCTCCATCAGACGAAATGGCCACGCCATGCTCCATTTGTCCAACTCCCTTGATGGATTCCACGCCGATTGTCGATGCACATGCCTCCTCCCACTCACTGAGCTTAATCGGCGATTCGCTGCCTCCTCCTGTTCCCGTAGCCAGGTTGCGGTTTACGGATAGGATGTTCCTCACACGGAGCCGGAGGTCGTCCCACCTCTTTCGGCAGTCTTTAACTGTGCGGGTGGTGGTGCCTACCGCAATGACCTTGTGGGCTACCTCTTCCCAGATGGCCTTCTTCTTCAGGATGGTCTCCCGCCGCATGTCGTTGCAGAAGACCACCTGTGCATTTTCTGCTAGTGTTTGAGTGAGCATTATGAGCTCCTCCTTGTTGAATTTCTCCTTGCATTGCCGCTCTGAAGATTTTTTCACGGCCTTGGGCATCTTTACAGTGTCCTGGAAGGATTTTCGAACGTGTTTCCTGGTAAGGTGTCCTGGATAATGAGGATGGGAATGGATTGTGTTTTTAAAGATGGCCGCCGTGCTGTTTCCCGTTCCTGTGCGATGACGCTATTTCCGGTTCCGCAAAATAACGGTCACTGCTATTAGCGGTGACCGCTAATGCCAATGTCCGCTAATTGCGGTGATCGCTATTTGCATGTGGCGGCAGGTCGGAAGTGCTAACAGCGCTTTCGACAATGCCGTTAAGGGACATTTTGGGGACTTTTGCGGCATGGCGGTAGGATTATTACCAGCATGTCGCTATGCTTGTGCCCGCAAACTCGTAATGGCACGCAATTGGCGGCCTCTTGCAAGGGCGGACACGCTAATTACGCCATGCCGGAAAATTCCTATTGTAATGAGGCCCTGTGTCTCACCCAAGTGTGCCTCCCCTCCTCTCCACAAGTCTCCTCCACCCAGGTAGTCCTCCCTCGCATGTCCACCCGAGCGTCAGGATCCGGTAGCAACAGCCTTTCCCTGATCACTAGGGAGAAGGATATCTTGGGGAAAGAAGTGAGGACGCCCTCAGATTCCTCACAAGGGGAAAAGGGGGCTGGGCAGAAGAGGTGGTGGCCGGGTGAAGTGGATGGGAACAAAAACACTGACCTTGCGGGGGTCACCTTCTTGGGCTGGATTCCACAGTTGGTCTTTTGTTTCCAGCATTTGCACTCCAATCCATGATAAAGGATACCCGCAGATACTTGAGCTGAAACAAATGAACCTCTGCTTTATTGGAAAGTAATTTGGTGTAAGTGTATATTTGAATCTATTCTTTGTTCAAAATAGCTTCCCCAGTTCCATTTCTCACTTTTCTCAATTTTTTTATTTGGGTGATGAGGTGGTGCTGTAAGTGCAGCTTATGAGCTAAAACTATTGTTGGGGGATGTGAAGATAGGATAGATTTGAGGTGAGGAGGGGGACACAGCTTGTCGGTGTTTGTCTTTTTTATCACCCATTAACCACCCATGGCCGTGCTAGTCCCTGTAGCAATTCCACCCACTACTGACAATACCTACCCAAAAAACATCCCCCTGGGAAATCCTATCTAGAAGGTAATGGCTTCATTGCAGCCACAAACCAGTTCCTGAGGTAATACGAATGACTTCAGCCACTTGATTGAAAAGCACCTTTTGTGCCCTTGCATTTTTCTTGTACTGAAATCCTAATAAAGCAATCATTGGTAAAGTCAACAGTTTGGACGCTGGTATAGGCATTTGTCAGGCACTGCCTCAATCTGTCCAGGCACTAGTCCCTTTTGATAGCTGTTGCCATCATATGCCTAATAGTAGAAATGTGGTAGTGCCTGGAAAATGCTGATCCCATGCCTACACAAAAGTCAATAACTTTGGCTTTGCCGGGGGGCGTGGCCAGCAGGCGTAGGATGAGGACGTGATTCCTCGCTGCTCCCGGCCGCCAGCCTAATCCTACATCCATCCTGCGACTAGAATTATAGATAAAAAGCCCTAAAATACTACAGCGACGTCCGAAATCCTGTTGCTTCGAATCGGAACATTGCGGACCCGAATCGGTGCGGGCTTTGCGAGATATAGCCCTCAGCGCATTCAAATTGCGGACCGTTACCAACATCCAAGATGGCCGCCTGAGGGCGAGGGAGGCAGAGACTGAGAATCCTTGAAACCACGGCCACCCCGGGAAACTGCGAAGTGAGCGCGGCCTCCCACACGCTGGCTGCGACATACGAGAGCCTGTGGGAAACTATACCGTCACCTCGCCTGAAGGGGTGAGAAGCCAGCCGGCAGCTCCAACAATACGAAGGCGCCCTCCCCCGCCGCGATCCACACCTCCTGATACGGGCGCGGCACGATACGGGCCCCACCAGAGGATCACTGGGACAAAGCCGCTCCGGTCCCAGTCAAGCACCCGCTGAGCTCCGACGGCGACTCCTGATCACCCTCCCGGTCGCTCGCTGAGGACTCGGGCCAAGCGGTAAGGAGAGGGGGAGACGGGGGATTGGATCCTGGCATCCTGTGAGACTTTTCCCGGCCACATATGTGCAAACGCCACGCTCTGGGCCCGACGTGTGTGTCGCAGCTCCTGAGCGAAACTCCGAACCCCGGAGAGATAGGCCTTACCGGCTTACCCAAAACCACCTAGTCGCGGTGCACAGAACTTCGGCCCTCCGACCGAACCAGACCCAAATCTGTGGGCTTCCCCCCGACACGTGTCCAGCTGCGTGCACATGGACTGTGGATGCCCCTCTCCCGAAGGGCCATCAGTGGAGCCTGCCATAACCATTTCTTCTGCCTATTGAACACCAACACTTGCTTCCCTGCCCTCTAACGAGAACCTTTGCCACCACCTCCCCACCTCACCTACAATGGGGAAAGATAAGCCTAGGAAGACCTCCACTCAAAGCCGGATTGAACAATACGCAACTACGCCACTCACCCGCTCCCCGGAAAGACCAACGCAACAGGACTCAGACCCCATGGAGGACAGTATCTCCCTCAGAGACATAATGGGTGCTATTGCCAGTTCTAGAACTTCCATGGAGAAAAAGATGGACAGCATTGGTGCGGATGTATCCCTGCTAAGACATGATCTACAGAAGCTGACCTCTCGTACTGGGGAAGCGGAGATGCGGATCTCCGAAGCGGAGGACAACCTTCGCGGTGTGAACCGACAGATGTCCGGCATGTTGGCGCGCATAAAGCTCCTCGAATCGAGAGCCGATGAGAGTGAGGGCAGATCAAGACGGAACAACGTCCGCATACTGGGTATTCCGGAGAAAGCAGAAGGAGATTGCATGGAACTTTTTCTTGAAGGGTGGCTTGCGGACATATATGACCTACAATCCTTCTCCAAATTCTTTTCCATCGAGCGAGCCCACCGCATCCCCACAGGCAAGATCATCCCAGGAGCACCACCACGTACAGTCATTGCGAGGTTTCTAAATTATAGAGACAGAGACACAGTACTGCAACTGGCGAGGTCCAAAGGGACTATTACATACAATGGCTCAAGGATTGCCTTCTTCCCTGACTTCACCAGAGAAGTACAGAAAGCGCGCCAATCCTTTGATCCCCTCAAAAAACGCCTGCAAGCAATGGGAGTCAAATACGGGCTAATATTCCCTGCCCAACTCAAAATATATCACAAGAACACGACAGTCCACTTCACTGATCCCAAGGAGGCGTGGAGCTGGGCTGAAAGACACATAGACGGCGACTGGAGTACTGCCGGGAGAGGAGGGAGAGAACGGAATGGACCGCGCCCTGACCGACCGCCTGATCGGGAACCGCAGCAACAACAACAGGACGGAGTCCCACAACAAGCAGAACTTTAGTAGACATCACTAATATCTGGGATATCCAAGCCATCACTATGACCCTGCAGGGATGCTGTACTGTACACTGTAAATGCGACTAAGATAGCAATTCCGGCTGGCGGCCGCCCACACAGCGCCCCCCCCCAGCCCCTGGACACCAAACCAAACTAACTCGGAACATCACATAGCGGAGTTCCAACACCCTGCCTGGTGTCTCCCCCCCGGGGCGTAACAACTGGCACATCTGTGCCCGAGACGCGGATTGCCACGAGGCAGGCAGATGTAGACTATTGTTAAATTGTTTAAAAGTTAACACTGGGTCGACAGATGCTTCATTTGTGGGTGGAGTATGGGGAGGGGGGGAGTTGGGTTTTTTATGGTTATTCAATGTTTGACATACAGAGGCAAGACGAGCATGCTATACGGATCGAATACGACGGAAATACTATGCATGCAACCAAGGAAATATATCTGTGTAAACAAACTGCCCATTGACAATGGCAACCCGAAACACTGCAACCCAAAGTAATCTTAAACTCCTGGCATGGAATGTGAACGGACTGGGCGCCAGCATCAAAAGACGGCTAGTCTTGCAATATCTAAATAGACATTCCCCAGACATAGCCATACTGACCGAAACACACCTGGCCGGAACCACATGCAAATTTTTTCAAATATCTAATTACCGCACTGCGATACACGCAGGCTTTTCTATGGGAGCGAGAGGAGTCCTCGTACTAATCCACAAGAGGCTTCCGCTAGTGACCACAGACGTGTTGCTGGACAGGGGAGGCCGTTATGCATTCATTCAGGCAACACTATGGAACCAAACACTGGCACTCATGGCAGTGTACTCCCCGCCAGCTCTCCTCAAAGATCTGCTAAACGAAATCACCCCCATCCTGGCAACGAGAACTGCAGACACATTGGTGATAGGGGGAGACTTCAATGAGGTCATGGACTATACGCTTGATCGCACGCACCTAAGGACCAGGAATCCCGCCACCACAACCAAACTGGCCTCCTTCGTGTCGGCAATGGGCCTCTGTGACGCATGGAGGGCCCTTAATACACAGACTCGTCAATATTCCTTCCACTCGGGGGCCCACGCCTCGATGTCTAGGATAGACTACTTCTTCCTCCCACACCAAAGTGTCCACCAAATAAACAATGCATCCTTCCTTCCCCGAGGAATCTCTGACCATTCCCTATTGCTGCTGGAGCTGGAAACGGCCAGACCGAGACCACCCCCCTCATGGCGCCTAAATACCTACTATTTGGGATTCCTAGAATTTCAGGAGATGGTAGAGAGCGCCACCTCCGACTACTTTGAGCTTAATATAGACTCAGTGGATAACCCCAATACACTATGGGAGGCATACAAACCAGTCCTCCGCGGAGAAATCATATCGTGGACGTCCCATAAGAAGAAGAAACAGCGCGAAAAGATCGTCGAAGCTGAATCCGAGGTCACATCCAAGGAACTGGACCACATTGCCAATGACACCCCGGAGTCAAACAGGGCTCTACTGTTGGCACATAGGAAGCTCCATAACTTATCCTTGGACTGTGCCAAGAAAGCACACGCAGCAATGAAGGCGCGTGTATATGAAACAGGCGACAAAGCAAGTAAACTGCTTGCGTGGCTGGAAAGACGTGATGAAGGACAATCGAAGGTGAAATGCATCAGAACCCTAAACGCAAACCTAGTCTATGCCGACGCAGAGATCGCTGAACGCTTTGCTGAGTTCTACGAGAACCTCTACGAACCCCCCACCGATACTGTGGATAGTACCATACTAGATGATATTGTTCTCCCAACACTCACCCCAGACCAGACCACTGCCCTAGATAGTAAAATCACTACTACCGAGATATCAACTGCCATTATGCAACTCCAGGCCGGCAAGACCCCGGGCCCGAATGGGTTCCCGATTGACATTTGGAAAAAACTACAACATCTGGACACTTGCTCAAGGTGTTTGAACACTCTCTAACCCAGAATGAGCTACCACCCGACCTTCGCAAAGCTACCATCGTAGTGATCCCTAAAAAAGGCAAACCCCCAGAAGAATGCACATCCTATCGTCCCATATCCCTTATCAATAGCGAAGCAAAAATTCTGGCCAAAGTTCTAGCCAACAGATTACAACTAGTCATTACATCACTGATCCACCCGGACCAATGTGGCTTTATGCCCCAGCGGTCGACCAGAATGAACATTCGCAGATTACACTTGGCACTAGAAAGAGCCCCGGCCCTGCAGCAATCTCTGGCTCTGTTGGCCATAGACTTCGAGAAAGCATTCGACTCTGTTCACTGGGAGGCGCTATGGGCCATAATGCATAGGATGCACTTCGGAGAACCGTTCATAAAATGGGTGCAACTCCTATACAAGAACCCAATAGCCGAGGTTAAAGTAAATGGGTGGCCCTCGCGCACTGTCGGACTAGGGAAGGGAACCAGACAAGGTTGCCCACTTTCGGCGATGGTGTTCGCACTAATAATGGAACCATTAGCAGTCCTCCTGAGGGATTCTTCCGCATGGACTGGCTTTCGATGGGGTCCGGGCTGTGAAGATAGAGTTTCCCTCTATGCAGATGACCTCCTAGTATACCTGAGCGACCCAGCCTCTTCATGCCCTGTGGTCACGCAAATCCTAATAGAATACGGATCCTTTAGCGGACTTAAAGTAAATTGGTCCAAATCTGTGCTGTTCCCGGTTAAGGGGATAGACTGCGTTCCGACAGCGGGCTCCCCATATAAGGTTGAAACCAAACAGTTCCGATACCTGGGTATTTTAATCGCCAATGAGTTAAATAACTATGTAGAACAAAATCTACGCCCACTTACTAAAAGATATAAGCAAGATGTAACCCACTGGCAGGCACTCCCGTTGACACTGTTAGGAAAGGCAGCGCTCTTCAAGATGTTGGCCCTACCCCGCTTTTTATATGTTCTTCAGAATGCCCCCCTCCACGTTCCCGCTACAGAATTCCACAGTATAAATAGCACAACACGTATACTCCTCTGGGGTGGGAAGCGCCCGAGAATTGCCCTCCACACTCTCCAACGTTCGGTTTGGGAAGGGGGGATAGGGCTCCCGAATATCCAGATTTATTACTGGGCATCCCAGATGGCAACAGTCAATGATATTCTACACGGGGACCCGAGCATACCTCACATAAGAGCCGAACTAGCGGCGAGACATGGAATGTCCCCACTTGAAAGTCTCTACTGCAAACAAACTCACCCACCTGCGCACACGATAGCAGTACACACAGCCCTGATATGGAAAGAAATACACAGACACTTGGGCTGGGACAAGAAAATCACCCCACTCCAGCCCATCTGGAACAATGCTCACCTTTCGAATCTTGCCAACCTCCCGAAATGGCCAGCCTGGGTCGTAGCTGGCATACAGACGATCCAACAGATAATTGTAAACGACCGGCTGATGCCGTTCCCCGAGCTCGCAGCGGCACATGGCTTGCCGGAATCTGAACAGTATCACCACAGACAGCTACAACACGCACTTGTCGCACACAGAGCCCAACTTGTGGACATGCCGGAATGCACACCTATTGAAAGAAATATAGTAATGGACAAGGTGAACAATAAAGTCACGTCTACCATGTACAATGTTGTTTCTTCATTCGGCACGAAAGAACTTCTGACCCTGAAGACGAAGTGGGAAAATGACATTGGCCCCATATTACCGGAAGACTGGATTGAAATCCTAATGTATCCTAGAGAATGCGCAATCTCGGCACGGATTCGTCTGGTACAGCTTAAAATACTACATCGGATATATTATCCTCGAATAACACTCTACAATTGGGGTAAATCGACCGACCCCAAGTGCCTACGCTGCAAACAAGAAGAAGGATCCTTTTACCACATCCTCTGGCAGTGTGCACGCATACAACGCTTCTGGCATAAATGTAGCACAAGGCTCTCTTGGGCCATGTCCCGCCCAGTTCCGACGGACCCTAAACTCATGCTCCTAGGTATTACAGACGACCTAGAACTGTCACGATTCGAAAAGCTACTTGTGTCAACTGCCACAGGAATTGCGAAAAGGAACATCGCGCAATTATGGGGTTCAGAAAACACCCCGAAATATGATCACTGGCTATCGGACGTGGATGCAATCATTTTAATGGAACGCAGAGTCTACCAAGCCAGAGGTTGTCCGGGCAAAGCGGACAAGATTTGGGGAAGATGGGAACAAACAATGTAAATCTACTGTAATAGCGTTATTGTGCATTGGCGTGCAGTCCCGCAAAATCCATACCTGCTAACACCATGCTTTGGGGCATTTTCACGTAATATGACTAGCCAGGAATTGATTGCCACCTCAACTGCTCATATACTTTATTTCACATGTGTTGCTATGCTTGCCTATGTCCTCCAGTGTATTCGTCCAGGCTACCCTGCCAGCCGTATGCAAAGTCTTGTAGTCTTGTAGTTTTGTTGATTTCTTGTTGATTTCTTGTTGTTTCTTGCACAAAATATAATAAAATATGTTATTAAAAAAAAAAAAAACTTTGGCTTTGCCAGTGCTTGTTTAAGTTCTGCTTCTCTCTCTGACATTGTAGCATAATAAGGCAACTTTATTTTGCTACATACAGACTGTCGGCCCCATGCTTCACAAAGTCACTAAAGGGTAACTGCTTTACATAGTTATGGAGGTGCCTACTGTTCAGCAGCATCCCACCACCTTAACTAGTTAGATGCAACTGTACATTTTAAAAGGTGGCTATTGGCTAGAGTACCTGTGTGGTGTTTGCCTACCTTTCTCCCCCTAACATGCATGTTTTTTAGAATACCTACAACAGTACCTCGGTATATAATGCAACCAAACATGCTAGAAGTCTTGTCCAGTTGGATTGTATTCTCCATTGGACCAGATGTTGAAGTGGAGCTGATGTACAGTGGTGTTTAAAGTAGAGCTTCACAAAGTCACCTCCTTATGTCTCAATATCAGCTCTGACTCAGATAACCTGGAAGCGTTGCTCCCACCCCAGTGTAAGTGGTGCAGCAACTTCCATCTTGTCTGAAAAAGGTTGTTGCAATAGGTATTGTGGTCACTTGAAAGAAATGAAGCAACACTGAGTGCAAGATCATTTTTGATATACAAAGAATAGAAATACGGATCAGAACTTCACTGAATGGGTTATTTCTGTTCTTCCCAAAGCTGTGATGTTCTGTGGGTACACCATGGACTATTTATTCTCTAATGTTAAATCTAAGCTGTGTCCAATCTACCCTCACACTGTGATCTTTAATTCGAGGAGTAATCCTCAGCTGAAAGAGGGTGCTTTTAAACTCAATTTAACTAAACACAAAGCAACCTGGGAGGCGAAATATTAAAAATACAAATAAACATGGTAGCAAAATCAACTAGACCTCTGCAAAGACTAGTCTGAATGTCATTTTGATAGCGCCTTCGTGTAAAAATGTACATCTGTATAAACATTTAAACATGTTTTACAAATGGGGGGTCTGTTTGTACTTTCCATGGACATCTGAAGCCTGTAATTGAAAGCAGGTTTCAGCCAGCAAGACATAAAGGTGCGCTTCACCGGGAAATTGACGGAGGACGGGTACATTTGTGGCCTTAAACGTACATAAGTCATTGGTTAACATTGCTACCAGATGTTCCAAAATACACACAGAGCTAATTGAGGCACATGTAAATCAATGGAATAGTGTGTGAGGTGGTAAAATAGACTTTGGCGGGTTGTTGTGGTTGGTCCGTGGCAGAGGCCACAACTATTGCCTAGGAGATTTCAAGGCACTAGTGATCCCATATGATTGTAGGAATGCACAGTTGCAAAGAAAATGCACAAATACAAGACTGCTGATAGATTCCTGTAGAATTGTGACTATCCGACTGGTGCCTCACTTCACTCTTGGTTTGTTACAGAGTATTTGGAATGGTTGGAAAGGGTGTAGTGAACCAATGATGTGGAGCATCAGGACTGGAAGTCTAACTCTGGTCTTGATTCTCCAGTCATAGGAATCTAGTGGTCACTGCCACTTTGTGTAGTTTTCCAGTGTCCTGCGCATTTCAATAGTCCGCATTGAGGGAACACGTACAAGTCAATCCTACCTTGGTGCTCAAGTTCAACATACAGTACTGTCTTTGGGAAACGGGGTGGAGCGAGCTTGTAATAAGTATGTGTTCAGTTAAACAGGAAAACCTGTAGCTTTCCAGACATCGCATCCACAAGCAACGTCACGAGCGCAAGGACACTCCGTGCCTCTCCAAAGAGGACTTTTAGAGATGGCAACCTTTCCCCCTGGCAGAGGTCTGTTTAGAGGAGGCCATACCTCACCCTAGAATCCATGTGGGTTGGATTGACTTGTAAGGCATAGTGTTTGCAGAGCCCCAGTGTAGGAAAAGCATTTAGTCCAGATGCAAGGGGATTGGTGGAGAGGCCCATCTCGTCTCCCCATATGCAAATGTGTCCGGTGCCTGTAAGCAAACATGGGTGCCAATTAAAAATCACACCCTCCCGCTCCCCAACCTCTCCCTGTAATGGGACTTGGGGATTGAGACCTATTGTTGGGTTATATCTGAGTAGCACATCATTTTTCATAAAGTTCGATATGTTGTTTTGCCGTCTGACATGTCTGGGTTTTTGCGGGTGGAGAATAGGAGTGGTGCTGCCAGTGATCCATGGAGGGCTGTCTGGCGGAGAATGGCTGCACCGAGTACAGTATCTTCTGGGTGGTCTAAATCATACCATCCCGCCTGCTAAAAAAGATTCAGAGTGTCTGTTGTGACACTCTGAAATGCAGCTTCTGGACTGCCCTTCGCAAGCAGCTTTCCCTTACATTTCCAGACAATTGCAAGTCAAAAATGCCTGGTACATAAATACAAGTGATGTGTACGTTTTTACTTTTGTACTACGAATAACAATTTTTTAATAGCACGATTTATATTTGAACTCATACCAATTTCTTAGACATAAAACTGCTGTTATCAGGCGTTTAATATTTAAAGTACACTTGATGCAAGTTTAACTTGATAAACTGTTTTTAAGTCCCATGACAAACCTGGTTTGCTACAAGCTGGGGTGTGCCTTTATGCAGTGGTCACATGGATTATAGCCTCCGAGCTTTAGTTTTCTCCCCCCACAACTGCCTCGGTGCCAACCATACCTTGGGTATTAGACCCTGGTTATCGACTTCATGCTCCTTGTCTGTTTCCTGATGCACCCTGCACTCATCCTTTGCACTTCCCAGCAGACTGGTCTAGGGGAGGCATCTGTTTCCTCCAGCAACCCATACCCTCCTTGTGGCAACCTGACTAGTAGCATGCTTTGTATTGGGTAATGTTTCCTGATCTCCCAGGCCCCTGTACCCTCTTATCTTTGTCTTCGGTGTTTGGGTGTATTAAACCCACTAAATAGAGTCGGGTTTCTCTGGGGTACTCCTTGGAATGACACGCAAGCACCTGCCAATGTCTCAGGATGTGATACAGATTGCGGAGGAAGTCTCCAAGTCTCTTTTGCAGCCATGACTGCTCACAGGGCTTCTAGGCAAGAAGGGACATTTGGCTGTGCTCTCCCTCCCTCTGTGTTCTGCTCCTTGCTCCCAGGGCTCTGTTCAAGGGGTTACTCTAACCTGGGAGGGTCTAACATAGGCTTACTGCCACTTGGTAATGCTGCACCAACTTGTTCTTCTGCCCACTACTAATGTCTGGCCTTAACGCTGAAACCTGCCTATTGGCTAGGGATAAGGTAAGTCATACGATCTCCACCCTCCTACTCAGGTTTGATATAAATATCACACCTTTATCTGGTAATTTGCTTCTCCAGCAGCCTCCTAAAAGTGTATTATGGCCTGCACTGTCAACCTTATATCAAACAGCTCTCCTGATAGATGGTAACCTCCCCAGCCCCCCAACAAACGTCTTCTTTGAAGTCGGTACTCCTCCTAACTTGTGCCTCCTCATTGCACCTCTAGGTCATCACTCTCCTTCAAACAATCATCTCTAGCTCCTACTCAACAGCCTACACCTAGCGACAATCCAGGGCCAACTGTATAACCCCGATTACCCAGTCCCTGGGATGGAGTCTAGAGAAACTTGCTGTACATTATGTGGGCTGGCTTTGGTTTTTGGATTGGCTCATTTGTCTTAGTCAGATGATTCGAGAGAGCCTGAGCCTAAGGCTATTTTAAGGCCAGTCGTCATTTTGCAATTCAAACTGTGGCTGACCACGTGAGAGCTGCCTCTCTCGACACATGGAAGCTGTGGTGTATTTGGTTGTTTTTTTTTTCCAGTCCCATCTGGTTTGTCGGTGCGTACACTGGGATGTAGTGAGTTCCCAGGGAAGCTTTTCTGCTCTGGAAGGATTTTGTTGCGCAGAAATTACTTTGTGTCCCCTGTGATGTTTAGTATCTGCACGAGTCCTGCACACAAAACTGAGAGTGGCCCCTTCCCTTCTTCATTGTGTCTGTTTGGTGGGCCAAGTTGATATAAAATGTGTTAGCCAGTTTTCTCTGCCGCGGCTGCCAAAGAAATTGAAACCGCTGTTATGACTTTAGATTTTTGGTGTCATTGAAATCCTAATTTGACTCGCGCAGGGGCTGACGGTAACCTTGAATCTTTCAATCTTTGTTTTCTGAGACCTGCAGGCAGGTCCCTTAATGTGACAGGCATGCTTTTTGGTGAAAGACCTTAGCTAACTAAAAGGGGCAACATCTCTGCAATTGGTTACGGACAGATAATTGCCTGTACTGTCGTTAGGGTTAAGCCTCTACCCATGAACATCAATGGGGTCTCCTGAGTGAATTCATGCAACGGTTCCCATACTCACCCTGAGAAACACGGTAAGGGTGGTCTGAGGAACCCCCAAGCGCCTCTTTCAGATCCACCATACACTAACTCGGGTGGTGCCAAGCCCCTTCGGCCACCCTACTGTCAGTACCCAGGGCCAAACGGGGGAATGTCGTCACAATGTACTAATTGACTTTTCTGATGCCGAGCTAGTGCTGTCCCACACACGTGCATCCACTAAGTTGATTAACTGGGCCTGAAACACTGCTCCATCAAAGACTGAACCTAAAAGAGATATTACAATTTAGTTTGACCCCGTGTTCCTGCTCCTAGCAAGGCACTGTCACACACTGTGAAACACATGGGGCCTCATTACGAGTTTGGAGGCTGCCTCCAAACCGGGCTCCATTACCGGGTTCCTGCAATGAGAGAATAACCGGGTCATTCCGACATAGGAGGACCCGGTAATTCCTCCTTGCAGGAACCATTCCCCATTCCCATTTGAGCCCCCATAGGGCTCAATGGGAATGGGGAGGGAGGTAACAACGGGCACATTACAAGTGTCCGGTTGTTACCTCCCTCTTCCCCTCGCGGGACCCGGAAAAGACGTCTGGTCCGGGTCCCGCAAGGGGAACCTCGTAATCGGCCTTGACGGATTGGAGGGGATCGGTCCCGTACCGGCCCCCTTTATTCCTTCAGCGCCAGGGTCGTAATGAGGCCCATAGTCTTTTAAAGTTCACAGCACATTCCTCTTGCATACACACATATCCGCACAGAGATATTTGAGAGACTATTAACGAGTAGCTACTGTTATTCTGTGGTTGGAAAGTACCTCTGAAGACCATTTGTATGGTCAAGAGAGTGCCAATGAGAAACCCTGAAGAAACATGCAGACAAGTCGCCTTCCCTGCCCACATTTGATGCCAAGTGTTGCACAATATTTACGGTGGATGCCAGTGAAGTTCAGTAGGGGGGTTTCTGTCAGTTTGGCAACATGGTGAGTGTGGTCTCAGTCCCTTTGCCTCCAGGGCAGTCAGGAATCTGGAGAAGAGGTGTGCTGTAACTGAGAGAGGCACTGGCTGTATGGTGGGTGTCGAAACATTTCCAGACTTTTGGGGGTGTACCGTAGGTTGTTAAGTCTGACCTCAAATCTCACATATATCTTGACCAGCATGGTTTGAGCTCTGGCTCTCAGTGGATTGCAAAGTGGCTAGTAGACTCAAATGAATACCATGTTGTCGTGGAGTGCATTCCAGGTAATCTGAATGTGGCAGTGGATTGTTTGTCATACTTGCCATTCCATTGTGCGCAGCAGTGTGGTGTGGAGGATGATGTGCATGAGGAGTAGGTGCAGAGTGTGAGTGCATTGCCGGTGGTGAAAGAGGCAGAATGTGAAAAAGATCCTGAAGTGGATATGGCAGGGTTTACGGGAAGGCTGACAGGAGGTTGGTCAGCCATTGCAGGCCATATAGCCCTGTGCTGGATGAGTTGAAGGGCCCTGTGGAGCAATCCTGAGTTAAGAGGCTTGTAACAACCATCGGCCTTAAGCGGCAAATAGTGGCATTGGCAACCACAAGTCAAATTGACAGGTTCCTCATCTGGAAGCATTTATACAAATGGTTGTGATCCCCTGCCATGGATAGGGATGTGGAAGAGTTGTTTGGGGGAATATGTCCTGTTTAGATGAAGTGACAAGAGTCATAAGGTACATGCCCAGCCAGGCAATCCAGTGAAGGTACCCACAAATGCGTGGCACAAGCTTACCATTGACCTCATGGGGCCTTTCAGTATGTTGGGCAGTAGAGAGCACGTTTAATTTTCTTGTTTTGGTGGATTACTCCACTTTTTACTCACTGGATAAATTGAGGTAGCTATTGTTGAAATGTTGTCTATGCAGACATTAATTTAGTTAATTAACAAGGTATCTGTCACGTAGTGCATGCCTCATAGTTTAATAATGGACAGCGGTGTGCTATTTGCTTTGTGTAAAATGACTGCTTTCTTGACCAATGTGGCTATAAAGATGAGAGAATCAATCGATGTATGAAGGATACCATTCACATGCTCTTGTCTGAATTGGAGGGCAGCACCACATTCAAGCTTGAGAAGAAGATAAGCACCCGAATAACTCTCACAAAGTATTCACCACTGTTCCTCCACAAGGCCAATTAGGACACCCTATGCCAACATGCTCTGTGTGCCGATGGTAAGAAGAATTAGAGTAGGTGGCTCCAGCTTCCCCTACCTAGCACCATCACATTGGGCTGCCCTACCTCCCTCTATATGAGGCGAGGCCTCCCACATGACCTTTCACAAAGCCATGAAAACAGTGCTTTTCACCTGAAACACGCCACAATCTACAGCCATAATCTACCTGCTCACCACATAAATGTGATCCCACATAGATGTTACTCACCTATGTTCATATGTATATTATATGTATCCTAATGTATACTTGCTCTTTTTGCTCAATGTACAACTTCTTCTCCCCATGTGCCCTCTCCCTGTAACTAAACTTCCCTCAAGTAACAGTGCCTCAATGCCCAAGGGCTGCTGTGCGCTATACAAATGTAATAAATAAATAAATATTCTGGTTCCTGCTGCTGGGAACCTGCTCTGCTTGCTCCCTGCTGCTTTCTTCCCATATGTATAGTGATGTGCCCTACTACCACCACGCCTGGCTCCTGTAGCAAGATCCTGTGGTCTGCTCCTTACCTGACCACCTGGAGATGCAGAAAGGCTGGGTCAAAAGTGAGTCCTGCATGACTGGGTGGTGGAGATCCAGTCTGCATGGATATGAAGACTCTCGCGCAAAGAGTGAGGACCTCCAGATGCAAATTGCTATGCAAAGTGATGTCAAACGCGGCGCTAAAATGATTCAGATGAGGGTCAGTGATGGGGTCAGAGTCCCAAGTTGTCAGAAAAAGATTTGCCCGTGACCATGGCCCCCAGGAGAGTAGTGAAATCAGTAGAGGATGGCAACAGGTAAAGCATGATCAGCTAATCTGCGCAAGATGTGATTAGTGCCTGGAGTACAAAGGATGAATGTGATTTTGTGTGTTGGGATGACCTAGCTGGGGCTCATTGTAAGATCACAAAATGTGATGGGTGTCCACACGCAGGATGAAGCGAGGAACCACATTTTGAAATTGCCATGGTAGTCTCCAAAGATATGTCAAAACTGGAATGTCCTTAGAGGTCCTGTTTTTGTTTGGCAAGTCATACCATACATGCCTACATACGGCATTTAACTAGGGATTGGCATTTCTAGTCCTAATTTGACATTGCATTTGGCATATCTTACTTCTGTATTTAAAACAGTAAATTCATACCGGCTAATCCGAGAGTTCAAAGAGAAAACATGACTGGACAAGCGTATCAAAAGGGGAATGATGTTTGCACGCACGAGGGATTGTGTTTGAGAGGGTGCAATGCCATCCGTATGAATTGGTTAAGGAGAGATCGATTTTTGAAATTGCATGTTTGTAGTAAAAAAAATACTTACCGGGGCATTATACATGGCACCAAATAACACCTTCCCGCTACAAGGCCACAGCTCACCGCCATGTGGATAGCGGTTCTTTTTGTAGTCGCAAGACAATTATAAAACGCAATTATGGGGATTCAATCATGATGGATCCACAGTCATGCGTGAGCCATGTCTATATTGTTGCAAATTAGATTGCTTTGTATTTCAGCCAAGTCTAGAATATCTGTGCATGAGTTTGCCGTAGACTGCATTCATTAAATGCAGTGAATGTTTCCAGTATGTTGGCTAGGGCACACGACTTTGTGTGAGCTCTCAGTATCTGAGGATATTGTAGTAATCCTACTGGGGCAGGATCACGTCACTGGAGCCTGCTGCCAGGTGACCTCAAACCTCTGCAGTGGGTGCACTCACCCCACACGCTAGAAGCAGGGTATTAGAATCCACGAAACCAAGGAACTCTGTTAATCTACCTTGTTGTGTGAAGGGTAAATTCACACCCGGGGAAGGGTGCTGAGCCAATCAGGTGGCTGGAACCATGGCGAGAATACACATCCCCACCGCTATTCCAGCCACCCAAGGCTCTTCCCTGGGTGATTTTCTTTTCCTTTTTTCTTCTTTTTTAATAACGTGTTTGTGGGGACGTCACGTGATCGCAGGAGCGCGATCTCGCGAGATCTCGATGTAACGGGCTCTCGCGAGCCCGCGCTCCATGAGAAAACATCGTAGTACTATGCAAAATCCGTCCCAATGTTCTCCGAAACCACGTCCCCCATGAGGGAGCTTCTGAAGAAGGGGGCAGCCTACTCCTGGGGGCCAGAACAAAATGAAGCCTTCACTGAAATCAAAAGGAGAATTCTACATGCACCATACCCGAAACCGTTCAACCCTGAATGGGACACCTGTATCACAACGGATGCCAGCGCGTACGGGCTGGGGACCACCCTGACCCAGAAGAAGGGGGACACTGAAAATATCGTGGCGTTTGCATCAAAAGCCCTATCATCGGCGGAGAAGAAATACTCCACTGTTGAGAAAGAAATGTTGGCATGTGCCTGGGCCGTCGATTACTTCAGATCTAATGTTTGGGGCACAAAATTTAGACTGGTCACCGACCACAAGCCCCTCATCCACATGTTGAGCCCGGGCAGCACCAAGGCGGCCACCCAAGACTGGCCAGGATCGCTGCAAAACTGCAAGAGTACACATACGAGAGCCCACATTGCTGGTTGGAGAAACGCGCAAGCGGACTGCACGTCCAGACTCCTCGACCAAAACGCTCCTGGGACCACATTCTTGGAAGATGAATGTGTCATAGCCTCTATACGTGACTTGAGGAACGGCGAGTACATGGACCTAAGTGAGCGCCATTGGCAGCAAGAGTTCGAGCAGGACGATGCTCTAAGGCGCGTAGCAGCCTGGACCCACGAAGTTTGGTATGACGAAAGAGCAATCCCTGAGGGCCTACGTCCATACTGGAAGGTGAATGACGAAATCACCACCATGAACGGTCTCATTCTGAGAGGCGACCAAGTGATTCCGCCCAGCGGAATTCGCAAAGTGATCCTGTGCAGAGCACACTCAGGCCATCTGGGATGCAACATGACCCGACGCAGGATACGCAACGCCTACTGGTGGCCAGGCATGGATCAGGACATATGACAAATGGTTGAAAGGTGCCATGAGTGCACTAACAGTGACAAGCGTCTGGCTGTGAGACAAGCCCCTATGCTGCCCACCGAAGTCCCCAAAGGGGTGTGGCGCAAACTAGGGTTGGATTTCATCGGGCCCCTGGACAGCATGCCCCCAGAACATGAATATAGGATAGTCACAGTCGACTATTTCTCCAAATGGGTCGAAGTTGACTTCACCTCGGACATCACCACAAGCAGAGTCATCGAAGCACTCACCACCATATTCCAGCGCGAAGGCCTCCCCGAGGAAATTGTGATAGACAATGGAGTCCAGTTGGTCTCTCGAGAGATGGAGAAATTCCTCAACCTCAACAACATTCGGCAGCGGAGAGCAAGTCTCTACCACCCACAGGCCAATGGCCTGGCCGAGCGGGCGAACCGCTTCATCAAAGCGGCGCTGCAACTAGCGCATGCCTCGGGCCTAAACCCATGCAAGACCGTCAAGGAGGCTGTCGCAGCCCACCGCATCACCCCCAACGCCGTCACCGGCGTTTCACCTTTCCATCTGCTAAGGGGGAGAAGGGCAGCATCCACACTGGTACCACCTTGGCTCCATCAAGTGAGGGCTGACGAAGATGCGGACATGGAAGATGTGGTTTTCCTCAGGCAGTGTAACAAAGAAGCCATGAAGGCCCAAGTGGACATGCGTCGAGCCGCTCGCCAGACAACAGTTTACAAAAGCGACCTGGTAAAGATACGTCTCCCACACAAAAACACGTCGACCGGCTCCAGATACAGCAGTCCCATAGAAGTCATCGAGAAAGGGTCAAACCACATCTGCACCAGCGACGGAAGGAAATGGAATCTAGAAAGGGTGGCCATGTACCGCAGAAAAGAATCCGTTGAGCAGCCACACTGGGAAACCGGAGAAGACCCAGTCCAACAAGAGCCATCGGAAAACCCTCACCAGTCAGGAAGAGATGCCTCGGAGTCACCCTACGGCGACAAATTCTCAAGTGTGAACTCCCCGACTCCACTCAGGGAGTCACAGCGAAGGGCAAGACGAGGAGAACATGAATCACCCGCACCTCCCCAAGAGTGCTCCCGCAGCCCTGCCCCATTTCCGGATCAAGGCAGACCTCAAACAGAGAAAAGGAAACCCAGCAAGTTTGCAGACTTTGTCATGGAATGACATCCTATACTTTTCCCAGCAAAGGAGGTGTGTGGGGAGGTCACGTGATCGCGGGAGCGCAATCTCGTGAGATCTCGATGTAACGGGATATCGCGAGCCCGCGCTCCGCGAGAAAACGTCAGAGAGCATTGCCGCCACATTCTGGCAGTGCGCCAGACCAAGAGGTCGGCTTACAGCACTGCTCCTATTAAGAGGCCACTATAAATGTGGCCCAAAGAAGCCTCTGCAATTCAGCTTCCAGGGCATAAGTCCAAGGCCACAGGAGGCCACATGGGGGCCCTGGAAGCTCACAGCGTGTCATCCATGGGCACACCTTGCCTCCAGTGAAGTAACTGGAAGGCCCAGACTGGAACTGTGAGTAACTCCCCTGCCCTACTCAAGGACAAGTTATGCCTACCAGTTTGTCTTATTAATAAAGACAGTTAAGACCCATCTGAGCGTCCTGTCGTCCTTTGAGGCCACTACAGTGCGGCAACAGGGTGGGTCTCCCTGTTGCCTCCCTACGTTAGAAAACACCAATTCCCATTCTCCCCCACCCCAACTTACCGGTGGGACCAGAGCCTCGACCTTTGGTCCCAGATTCTCCTGCAATCTTGCTGCCGCCATTAAAATAGAAAAGGGACTAGGTCCCTTTTCGGATGACGTTGGCCATTTTAGAACATGTTTTCTATGGGCGCCATCATCCAAAAAGGGACCTAGTATCTTTTCTATTTTAATAGTGGCAGGCATTTCTTTTTCTCTGACGGGAGATGGGCTTGCGCTGAGCTCATGTCCTGTCAGACAAAAGAAAAAGAAATCTATCCGTGCCTTGGGAAATCCCGGCTGCGAATGTAGCTTTCACACCCCTGCTGGGGGGCACACCTAGGGTTTAACGGTCCTCCAGCTAAAGCTTTGGTAGGCCCGAGCTCAGGTCTCAGCTCGGGCTGTGGGTCGTTAAACCCCATGTCCGCCACTATAGCCAAAGCTTGAAAGCCATATGAGATTTATATATTCTACTGAGCCATAACAATTGATGAGTGTAAGAGCAAGGAGGAAAAGCGCTATGGAGAGATGGACTGACATACGGCTACAGTAACATCCCCTTAAAAGCAGTTGTTAGTTATTCTAAAAAGAAATTCATCATTCAAACACAAGATAAAAATATCACTATGGATAAAAATACAACCTTTAGCTAATGGTTTGAAAGGAAGGAAGGGCCAAAATGTAGCATTTTATAATGATTGCTTTCCTCTCAAATGTCCAGTTTTATTTACGGGGCTATATAAGTGCACATAGCGGAGTGTTTGGAATGGGCACATGGATAATGTGAAAAACACTTCCACTGGAGTCCCTCGGGATTCTACACTTTTCTTATCCTCAACAATGCCAACCTGGTTGTTGAGCTTGGTACTAGTAACGGCCTATTGTGTTGATGAATAATGATCAATATTCTACAATTCCTAGTTCTATATATTTACAGAGGTTACTAGAACTGAGGAAGTTGCAAGAATATTTGCCTCTTGAATTGTTTTCTAGCTATGCCGCTTTGAATTCTAACAAAGGTATTTCCAGTCTCGCACAATAACTGACTAAACCATTTGAAGACCAAAGAAATGAAGACATTTCAGCCATTTTGTAGTTCCACGTTTTCACATACTTTGCTGTATTTGTTTTTTATGTATGTTTGTTCTTAAAGTAATTGATACATTCATGTCTGCTATCAGAAGGCCTTTTACTCGATTGCTAAACTAAACCTGTTTCCATGCTCTTTCATGTAAAAGAGAAATTCCTCCTGAACTTCGGCGAATGGTGCACGGAGGTCTTGTTCACTTAGACATGGAGGACCACCAGGACCAGGAGTATGTGCGTCCTCGATTAAGGTTCAAAGCATTCAGTGGAGAAGGACAAAAACTGGGAAGGTAAAAATACCCATACATATTTCTATTGTGAATGATCGTGGTTTTCTCGTGTCCCTCTTTTAAATTTCAGTTTCTATCCGCTCTGTAGGTGGCTTTAAATAATGTGGTGGCCCATATAACTTTATAATGGAACATGGGTCATTAGGGGATATTGTAGCTTTGTGCCTGTACAAATCCATCTACGTATATATTGGTTGTACTTCACTTATTACCTCAACATAATTATTTACTGCATGCTTGTCTTGACTAGTCACTGCTCTTGGAGTGGCATGCTTGTTATACTGATAAGAGGGAACACCCGTCATGTAGTAATAGAAAGAAGCTAGAGTGGTTTCCACCTACTAAAATGTCCTTTTGGTTACCCTTTATAATAGAATGTTACCGTCAGAAGAAATTTCAAGACCACCAAAATAGAACTCTGATGTATTAGGTGCGCAAATGGCATTTTAATTCACACATTGTTTTCTTCCCACCCCCACATAGGAACATAATCCTGTTGGCTTTGCCATTAATGGCAGTAAAAAATGCCAAGCCGCTGTTGTACAAATATACCCCCATGTAAGACCACTCATGTTGGCCATGCACACATACATATATAGAAATACATAGATTCTTACCTGCTCTCTGCGCTCTCTCTACGGGCCACCATGGAGCCCCTGGTGGCCCACCCTGTGACTTCTGTCAATAAAGTGCAGATCTTGCTGCATTGAAGTATGCTTGTTTTGCGCAGGTGAGTGGTGGAAGGGCCTGCATTTCTACTTGCCTGATCAGTGTGCATACTTTCTGCATTGGACCTTAGGCTCTGTTTTATAACCAGAGGCACAAAGTGCTGGGAGCGGTGGGGTTGTACCCCTGCCAAGGGACTGACTGAACCCGTCGATTACCACATATCGGTAAAGATCCAAATTTAGATTCCCATAGTTAGAAACTTGCATCAGAGCCGTTGTAAGTATATCATTGGAATCTAAATTTGCATCTGTTAATCTAAAAAAGGGGTAGCGCCTTTGCAGTAGCCAACCCTGATTGCTACGGTCAGCAGTAGGTATATCCAATCTGGGTATGTGCCTAGCTGGCTGGAAAGATTCCACTTGATAGTAGATGGCGTGTCACAACTGAGGAATAAACGGACAACTCAAGATCATGCATCAGTTTGCTTTCTTCTTTCATTTTGGCATAGAACAAACACATCGATTAGATTCGAACTTAGCTCATGGGGTGGGTTACAGGATCTTCTGTAAACAGCTCGGGTTTCTTAAGGATAGTAGTCCTAAATCTGTCTTCTCTCCTGAAATTAGGTATGCTCTTTTGGCAGTGAACAGTCACTCACAATCTCTGGGAATTATATTGGCCCGCACTTCTTGACTGGGTCTTTCATGGTTGCCGCTGGACTTGTCGGGATGTCATGTTGGTCCACCAAAATGTGTAGTTTATTCAGCACCACACCTAATGATGCCTTGGAATATCATGATAGGTTGTCAAGCACCAAACTCTTTCAGCACCATTGGATCCCAGAGTACTTCCTTTTACCCTCCTAGTCAAGTAGTCGGGAAGTGTACAGTAAATGTGTGGTGAGCCTTCCACGTCTGGATGATCTTTCTTACTGACTAGTTCTAGGGACATTCTTGTCTCCTCCCTTTTCTCCTTCCAATTCTCATAATCCATTCCTGCCTCTTTGCTGCTCCTCTCTCCTCAGTTGTTTCTTCTATTCTCCTCCGCTCTGTTCTCTGTTTCTCCCCATCACCTTCTCTCCTCCATTTCCTCTCATCCTCTGCTCCTTTTCTCCCCTGTTCTGCCCTCCTTTGCGCACTTCTTCCCACGTCACCTCATCCCCCTCCATCCTCCTTCTCCCCTTCACCTCCTTTGTTATGCTCTTTTCTTCCCCTCAGCCACCGTCCCACTCTGCCTGCTTTCCCTTTATTTTCAACAACATCTGCTCGTCTCTGGCCATGCCTCCTCCTCCTCTGCCTCCTAAACCCCTCTCTCCAACATCTCTGATCCTTTATCTCACATATCCACCTCATTGTCGCTCTACTTCACACTTGCAGCTTCTCACACTGGCTCCTGCACAACTCATCTCCTCTCTCCTGGTTAAATTCACTAGTGTCAAGTTTATGCAAAAGCAATCGTGTCTTTGGCTTGGGCAAGTGCTGGGCAAACTACTAACTTTAGCGGTGCCTCAAATTGTAGAGTGGACCACCCCATGGCTACATGTCTTGAGGTTATCAAACGATTGTCTGTCGTTTTGAAACCAAAATGACTGCCAAACTTACTCAAACAATTCCTTATGAACACTGATGAGCTCCTCGTCTAATCCTTTCATTGTTATGGCTTTATTTGTCTTACTGTGCTTTGCAAGCCCTCATGTTTGTGTGCAAGTGGGGTCGGGAGCATTCTCCTTTAGCACTGCCCATAAATTCTTCTATGTTGGCCAGTATGTTTACTGGTATGCAGAGTGTCTTGTAGACTCCCCTAGAGGTGGATCCCCTAGAACCTTTCTTCTGGCCAAGATCTTGTTGTATCCTGATTACTCGTGTTTTCCCAGCAATATCATTGAGTCTATAGATGTGATGGGGATCTAAGGGATCCCCTTCATATCACCTATGGGCTCCACGTTAGCAGGGTAAGTAGTGGGCTCTATGGTCACCCCCGTTGCATTCTCTAGCATCCAGCAAGTGACATACAAGAGAAAGAGGTGAGAGCAGGTGGCAAGTAGTGAGCTCTTTGATGGGTTGGCAAAGGGATCAACAGCACAGGAGGTTGGAACTCTGCATAGACAGTAGGAGAGAAGCGTAACAGGGAGCAGAGGAGGGGGGGGGGTAGAAAAGTTGACAGATTTCACATTTGCGTGATTTTAGGGAAGTAGAAGCCCAAGGTCATTGATAGAGAGTTAGGAGGAAATTGAGCCAGGTGCAGTGTGCATGGCCTGGAGGATCATCGACAGTTTACAAGGGTGTGAGCAGGGGAACGATAAGAGATCAATGTAGTGGGAAGTTTCAAGATCATTCATGGGGCAAAAAGAGAGTCCTTGTATGCAGTTAAGAGAGCAGGGGACTGAGCTTTGCCCCAGCGGCATCCATCGAGACTTATGGACGCCCTCATCTGATGGTTTGTGGCACGGTCCACGGTTGAAAGTATTCATTGAATAATGATAGTCAAACTGGGGGGTAGGCAGTGCAATATTGTATTTAGTAAAGGCGTGTTAAAGTGACCAAGTGGGTTAGAGAGAGCTTGGCAGGGAATTCCTGACCTGGTCAAGATATGGGACCATGTAGTCCGGCTTGATTGCCTTTTTTTGTTGTTGTGGGAGCAAGGGTGGAGGGGTTACGGAGATTGGGAAGTAGAGGGGAATGAGTAGTCTGAGGAATTGACAGAGAGCAGAGAAGTTAAGAATTTAGAAATAAAGATGAGGTCTAGCGAGTTGCTGTGCGTGTGGGTAGGAAGGTTGTGTTTCGACCAGAGAGTGGTCAGACAGCATAGAGAACAGCTGTTAATTGATGAGCTTTGGTCACGTTATCAGAGTAAAATCACCCTTGATAATTGCATATTTGTGTAGCAAGTCAAAGAAAAAATTGAGGGTCCCAAGTGTGTAGTAGATACGTAGGGTTGAGCTGGGGTTTGGAAGAGGGAACAGAGTTGTATTAAAATGAGGATTTTAAGTTTGAAAGAGAAGAGGTGCCAATGCTTTGTCCTTATGAATTATTAGGTGAATAGCACCACCTTTTTTTTTTTAGTTAAGGGGAGTGGGGCAAGGTAACAGTCAGTATGGGCGGCATATTAATAACACAGTGCAAAGTGACCATATGACTTTGCTAGAAGCACGTTGGGGCAGCGATACTGGATGCTTATGTGGAGGCATATCTCCCTACACATTATGCTGGTTAAAGTTTTATTCTCGTTTGAGTTATTTAATTTCACATGACCTTCCTTTCTTTGCACTATCTGAGGTTTCCTGGCATTTTGATGTTCGCATTGTACTGTTTTGTTCCCCCACATTTTGCCCTGGCAGTAGGTTTAGAGTTGGAACATGTTGTACTCTTTTTGTCCTTCTATAGAGGAGTCTCCCCAGGCTCTACATATTCACTTGCCCCCATCTGCTGACGCAATCTATCCTGGCTGTTAGGAGCAGCTAGGTGATGGTACCAAATGAATTCGTTGACAAGCAGTGGCCTTATGACACATCCAGAAGTGTGTCCGGCTGTGAATTGTTCTCACCAGAACAGCTCCTAAGGACAGGAACGCTGCACATTTATTGTTGGCGGGTAAAGATCACTCGAGGGATATAGTCCATACATCTACCACTGATTATCTTCTATGAGAAAATGCCAATCGGATTATAAAAGCAGCGAATCTGCCCTACATGATTCCTCTAAACAGCTGGACATGCTTGAAATCCTCCTTTGTTCTTCCTGAGACAGGGAAATAAAACCCAGTGCAAGGCAGTGTTCTATTAGTCTGGTCTTACATTTCCTGTTGGTTTTACCCAGATATCGTAGGGCACATGGGCAGACTACCATGTAAACCACTTTCTCACTTTTGCAGTTTGTCTGTTCCTTAATGACCCATTTCTCTCTGAGCCCAATATCCACTTCTGTAGTCCTCGTGAACTTACACATTATGCACTGCCCACAAGAGGAGTGCCCTGTCACAGGCATCATTCCCCATAGTGTGGTTTGTTTAGTGGTCTTAGATGGTTTGTCCGAAATGTCATTTCGCATAACCATATTCCTGATGTTTTGACTCCTCTTGAATGCTACCAAGGGCATGGCTACCTTCTTTTTGAAAATCTTTTTCCAGTTTTTCATGATCACAGGTTTGATACTGTAGGACAAATCGGAGAAAGTGTTGACAAACACCTGGCCTGCATCCCTTTGTTCCTTATGAGGCCTGTCCGCCAAAAGACCCTCTCAATTGTTATTGTAGGCCCTCTTAGGCCCTTTTTAACCATACGTCTGGGATAACCTCTATCTATCAATTTTTCAGCCAAAATGTTGAACTCTCCTGATAGTGTTGTTTTCTACTACTATTTCTTTCCAGTCTCAGAAACTGCCCAAAAGGTAAATTGGCCTTAATATGGTTAGCATGATGGCTGGTAAAGTGAAGGAGGGCATTTCGATCTGTGGGTTTAGTGAAAGGTTTAACCCATAATTTTCCTTCTTAATGAAAAACGGTGATGTCCAAGAAATTAATTTCACTGTTGCCAATTTCCTTTGTAAACTTCAAGAAATTATTTTAAGTGTTCAGCCAAACCTCAAATTCATTGGCTTCAGATCTGGATCCCTCCCATATGATACATTTTTCATCTATATATTGTAGCCATTGAATAATGTCTCTTAAAGGGATTACTCTCAGCATACACTGTCTTTTTTTTTTTTTAACTCCACATATAAATTGCCCAGATTAGGGTACATGTCCCCCTCCACCCCCCCCCCATTGCTGTACCTTCTACTTGTTGGTAAAAAAAGTACCTTGGAAATGAAAAAAATTCTTAGTGAAGGCATACTCTACGCCTTAAGTGATTTCAATCGGGCATACAACTAAGTTACGCCCAGCGTGTAGTGCACAATTGAAACCCTTATTTATTTTATCTATAAGTTAAATATTCTGAACGATATACCACTCATATCACACCCTTCTCATGGAGCCCCCTTCCCCCTGGTCACACTGAACCAGGAATCAGGCTACTTTGCAAAGGTATATATTTATGTATTTACAGTTTAATCACAATATATTTTAATAGGTAGAAACAATCACCAATGGGGTGACAGAACACTGAATAATATCTTTAATACACTAGGAATAAGTAATGAGCACAAAGACCAATGCAGCACAGAAAAGAATACTTTTGTGTTGGTTTGGTACAGATGGCACTTAGGGGTTCCCCCTGCAACACCCCGCAACCCTCCCCCCCCCGATAGGAAATTTAACAGATGTGAGGAGAGAGCAGGTATTCAGGAATAGCACAAATCATACTGAATATCACTCCCACCCTCCCCCTTCAAACACAAGAGAAAAATGGAATTGACTTTTCAGCTGTCAGAATGGCTTTGAAATTGTCTTTGGAATTGACTGAGCAAAAACATCAAATGTGATCAAAAATACTTAAATTGTTAGAAATTCTTATGAGAGGCGCTTTGAACAGTTGCACACAATCACAAGCAATGGTTTAGTCAAAAGGAAACAGTGGAAATCTCAAAGTCCAAGTCGTAAACACTTTAAAGCTATTTCACGCGTGTAAAGCCTTTCAGAATTTCAATTTGCGGCAAACTTTTCCTTGCACGATATTCGCTATAACTGGAGAATCGCATTGTTCTGTGGGTAGCTAAGGATGTTGGGTATGAATAGGAGTTGGAATTTCGTTTCTATCATAAAAACGGAGGGAGTTATAGAGGTTTTAGTGAGAGGTTGTTTTTGTAAAATAGGCGCGAGATGGGTTTGCTTACACTATATTATGACTAGGAAAAAGAGGATGCCACACATGAATCTCCACAGTTACGTGACTAGCGTAACCTTTCACGTGGTGGATACTCAATTTCTTTCTGGGATTCACTTTAATTACTCAAAATCACTAATGACTTATGATTTTATAAAACAAATGGGAGAAATTAGCGCAAGAAAAGTTCTGACAATACTATGATTCTGAATTTAAAAATAGGATGGGTTGAGATTGGGATAAGACTATGCAGAGATATTAGGTTCACTTTTCTTCCTATTAATATTTACAAAATAAATTATTAGATTGGACCGTCAGTTGTGGTCAGGGATTGGATCTGGTCTAGGAAAGAGAGCACATCAGGCGTAGGACTGGATCAGCTAGTCCTGTCACCGGTTTTGCATAGGATCTGTCCTTCTTGGTTGTGGGTAGTTTAATCAGCTGGATAGCGAGTTCCTCGGGCAGCCTAGTGGTAGCAAACCAGAGAATTTCAGGATACTAGTTCAAAAGGCCTTTCCACACCCCACAGCACTTCACTGCGTGGTGAGAATAAGTTTGAGGATTTGGACCTTGTTGAAATCCAAATTCTCTACTGCTGGCAAGTGTCTTGGCATCTGGATCTGGAAGGATGTTAAAGGCTGGATGTTGAATGCTGCATCAGAGTGCTTCGCCGGAATCAGGAAAGTGAGTAAATCAGTGAGTCCCTATGTGTTGTCGGCTGTCTCTATCCTTTCAAATGAAATCACAAAAAAGGTGTATGGGCTGGCTTAGCAAAGCCTGCCCCTGTGAGCTGGGATTGGATCAAAACTTCATCTCCGCCTTGCATTTGAATGATTGGATCAAGGCCGGATGATGTCACATTTTATGGTTTGCTTTACAGTTCTTAGAAACCTCCCTTTAGCCACTGGTCTCAAAATCGGATTTTATACTAAATACACATTTCTACATTGGTCATCTTTACACAAATAACACACAAAGATTCCATATTATATGTAGCATCTGTTCCTCAAAATCCTGCAGCTGTGGGATCTTGTTTCAACTTGCTACAGAATGTTGTCCTTTTCGCTATGAACACAATTTCCAAACTTTATGCAAATTTCCACAAATGTGTGTGTTTAACATTGGAATGTGTGTGTAACTTTTCACAATTCTAGTATTAATACATTTCACATAAAACCACATATATTGCCATTCCGGTCTAGAACATGTCACACAGTTCTGCCGCCTCTTAAAACATGCAGCCAGAAATTAGATTAACAACTGTTCATTGTTCATGTTCAACAGCAAATGGTGTGCCCCTTTTTCTCTCCCTGGAGTCCAGGAGCATCCCCCTCCTTGGGGAAGTTCCTTCCATGAGCCATTTACGACCCTCTCACACCTCCGTTCCCTGGGTTGAAGGGCCTGCTATTGTTCATTCTCTTTCTGTAGACAAAAGTCTGGGTTAACCCACAATTATCATCTCCTCGTGAGTTTCAGCTGAGAGAATTTCCATCCACCTGGAAGAAACCTGTGGTCCACTTCCACAGGGCTGCAGCTCAGCCGAGCTAATTTATCCTTCATTAAAGATCCAGGAAAAACCAAACTTGTTGCATCCCACATAAATACATTACTTTCATAGCTTTAACTCTGTGGAATAAAAAGCAACTGAGATCTGTATTCTTTTTAGCCAGAATCCTTTTTATGTTTGCTAACCCAGCAGACTTTTTAGTTTAGATCACTTTGAAGTTTCATCAGTAACTCATCTGACAGCTGTCATTCAGGTAGCCCAAAGTACTGCAGCCAGATTTTGACAGGGGCTGTCAGTTTACAGACAATCCAGTTTGTCTGATGAATGTTTTGCTCTTCACATTATGACTTTGTATGTTCGCAATGCTTCATTAGGTTACTTGACTGTTAGTGCCAAGCAAGATTTTGGATGTTGAGAAGTGTTGTGTTCTAGGCATTTTGTAGTTTTTAGCAACAAAACAAATGTCATTTATAGGCGCATTTTGGAGTGTCCACTCTGTTTGCTGGTCATGGAGCCCACTGGCACATCTTCTGCAGGGTGTGCTCTATTCCACCACACATGCACCATGGGTGGCTGGTTTTGCATCCATCTTTTTGTGTGCTTGAGAATGCATTTTTTTGTAGGTTTTTGGCGCACACAAGGGTTTTGCCGCCATTGTTTCAGTTTCTTTCACCATAACTAGCAGGGTGATGCCGCATAGCACAGCAAAGTGGGTCAATACATGCCACAACGCATCACAGAATGAAGCCATTGTTGACTGGAGGTTCATCATCTCTCCCCAGCAACACTTCCGCCAACACTTCCAAAGTTGCTCTTTGGGGAATAACTGTATGGGATTGGATGTCTAAACATATCAATAGATGGGTATTGATGTAAAATAAAACATCACATTTTCCCCGGCGGTTGCCTCCTCCCATGTGGCCAGAGGATGGCAGCCGCTACCTGTTCCTGACCCTTGGGCGGCTATATGTAGGAGGATCACATGGGAGGAGATAGCCACCGAGGAGATATAACGGCTTCATTGGATGAGGCGTGGTATCCGGCACCTTCCCATGAGGGAGTCCCCCTGTTGCCCAATACTCTAATGGACTATCATCATGTAGACCTGATATTCCATGTGACATCTTTGGAAAAGATCATTCACTAAAATGCATCAGAACTCATCAATGGACTTGAATTCCCACAACCACCCAAGTACTGAGATGAGGAGGATGAAAGAATTGACACAGAGCAACAAGCTATTGAGCATGCTTGTTGGAGGAAGGCACCTGTGCACCCTTAAAAATGTGAACCGAATAATAAAAAGCAGCTTGGGATAAGACGTGACTACTTCAGTGAAGGCTGGAGGAACGAGCCGGTGTGCGGAAGCTGGAGGAACGAGTCGGAGTGCAGAAGCTGGTGACATGAGCCGGTGTGGCAGAGTGAGAGCGCTTGCTGGCAGAGAAGGACAGAAACGTGGTGGGAGCTAGGCGTGCCTTGGAGAAGCCAGGAACCGCTAGAGGGACCCTGGGCGTCTGGAAGCCAAGAGAAGTAGCATAGTCTTTACAGGAGAAGCCAGTATGCAGGAGTGGAGACGCGAGGAAGCCTGAAGAGATGTCGAAGTCGTACAGAGTGGGAAGCAGGTGTTGAAAGTACGCAGCGGAAGCACAAGCAAGCCTGTAAATGCCAGGCAACCGGTGAGTCTGCCAGAGCAGAGTGGGGACCTTGGAGCATTTCGACAACTGTACCAGAACATTGTAAAGTTCAAGAAGATTGTCTATAAGCCAAGAGAGCAGAAGAGTTTGAACATTGTGAAATTACGGAAAGTAAAGTAATTGTAAAGTAGATATACCAATCCAACAAGAAAGGTATATATTACTTGAAGATAAGGGGAACTATACGACGAGAGAAGCCCTGGCAAGCATACATTCGGCAGTTGTGAATATGAGAGAAGTCCTGGCAAGCTTACAGAAGTCAGTTGTGAACAGGCAAATTGCAAATGTGCACGGAGTGTCGAGCATAAAAAGTGTTTGTTTAAACAAGGAAGGAGCTCGTGTTACAAGAAGGAACTTTGTGTTAGAGGAACTTACAAGGCTGAACAGTGTTTGTCTAACAGGATTGTTGGGGGCCAAGAAAGACACACAGGAACTGTTAGACCAAGAGACATTTTATGATGCCAGTGAAGAATCCAGAAGAAGGGAATCACCCTCTGGAATTATTAAGGTCTTTGCCATTCTGGAGAACATTTACAATGGAGTTATTCTACTTTTATTTAAGAACACTTTTTGCAAGTACCAGGTTATAGAAATGACCCTTGTCACGTCATTAGTTTGTTTTAGTGTGAGAGTCAGGATAGATTGCTTGGGCACAAGGAGAGTTTATGACATCCTGACAAAGACATATACTCAGTTTCAGTTCTTAGGTAGGGATACTCCTTTTTAGAATAGGGTCAGAGATGCATTTTCCCAAACTATTTTATAACCCAAATATGACAACCTTGGGTGGAGCTTTCATTTCTGACCCATCACAATGGTCAATGACCGCTCCTCAATTATGATAGATCTCAGTAGGAAAATACAGTTTTTGCACTGTCTTTAGCAAACCATATATCCAGCATAGATCTGGCTTCCTTTTCTCCTGTCTGGCTGACCCTCGTCTATTGATTGGGAATTGTTTTGTAACTTTGAGTACAAACTCAAATTTGAGCCCATATACAGAAATGATACTCGGAGATGTGGAGACACTAACTCTTCTAAAGGTTTGACTCGCCAATAGACCAAATTCTCCAGAATAATCTTTAAAGAGATCAGATCTCTATTAAATGAATAGGTGCTAAATCTGTAGCTCACCCTTGCTGAAGCCTTAGCTGAAACCAGGGGATCTGAGGAATTTCAGAACCATTTTCAGCTTGCTTCGTTAGTGAAACAGATTGTACCCATTGTCCTCCACCACCATCAGATATTTGTGTCAAGAGTGCAGCTTTTGGTATGTTACCCATTCAGGCGTTTCACCTGGAAGGAACACTAAACTAGTGGAGAATGGCATGTCTAGAGTCCTGACTCTTCTTGCTCCTTCAGCTCTGTGCATATGCACAACTCCTGGATCATCTGAAGTCAATGGGACCGGGTGGTACAGAGGGATCAAATCTTGTATATTGAATAGGCAGTACTCAGTGAAAGTACATCCCCAGGCAAAGCCTTGTGCTGTGGGTGCCACAGGGTTTGGCCTTTTCACTACTTCTTTTTGCTCTATCCATACAGCCATTAGCTGTGCTGATTGCCAGATAGGTTTCTTGTCCTGAGCTAAGCAGATAAGCAAGAAATCTTTGTGAAGTTGTTTGCAAACCTGAATCCTAGTAAACCGATGGACTGACTCTTCTCAATAAAGATATGGATATTCAATAATTCTTAGAAGAATAACCTCAGCAAGGCCAGCAAAACTTTCAATCCAGTCAATGAACCCAGGAAAATGTTTTTGCCTAAATCCTTTGGTCCTCGTCCATCTACAAAGCCAATTGTTGCTTTAATTACCCCATAAGGTAGTTGCAGTTAATGCCTTTATTCAATGTCACCAAAGAATTTTCCAACACTGATGAACCATTTGTAGACGCTCCAATATGCATCAGCTAAAACCATATGAATCCCTTGCCGGTTTGAACATATTACCTGGACTAGCATAGCTGCTTTTGCTTCAGATTCCAAGCAGTGAAGAGTCGATAGGCCTTATTTATAGAGCTGTGTATAGTGTGAAGTTAACTGCCATTACACTTAAACTGAGCCAATTCATGCCTTATAGACAGTAAACGGGTCAAAGCATTGACTTTAAAAAGAAACTCCTTACCAGCCCACCTGAAAAGTGAAAATAACAGTCTAATATTTAGAAAAGCTGTAGTCTCTGCTCTTCTGGGACCTGAAATCACCCTGCCAGTTTTGCTTACTAGCGTGACAAGTTTTCGTCGAGAAAATGTATTGTGCTTTATTAACCCCATCCCCAAAACGTAAACATAAAATCGCAAGATATTGGTAACCCCTGTGATATCTATATACTAAGTTTTACAGATCCACAAGTTATCATCTGTTTCTGGTGGATAATGTTTGGGCTTGGGTGAAAGCATGGTATGGCACCATTTACGTTGTCACACTCCATCAATAAGCAGCATGTTTAGACACTGCAGTAACCAAACCATTTCTTTACAGGTTTTATGTCACCTTGTGAACAAGCCTTAGCCTGTCCCATGAAGGTTACAAGGGGAAACCTTCCTAAATATTTGTGAACGTAGGACTGTGCGATTTTACAACAGGGGTGTAGAAAAGATATTTTCCAATAATAAAGTTCCTTGATGTACAGTACAAAGGCCCAAGAATGTCGCACCCACATTGGGAGTTGAGTAACAGGTAAATGTCTTCTTTTTTGGCTGCATCCAACCACACCCAAACCGGTTTCAAAATGTCACTGAACTTGCCTCAGGGTTGGGTTGGTCCTTATGTGGGCTACTGGCAAAAGGAGTGTATTGCTTTATAGTATGACTTAGAAGGTGCACAGTAATGATGGCGGACATAAATAAACCATTCTGTACAACTGTGCATGCAACAGTTGGGATTTTGTTACTGTAATGGTGCAGACAAAGGAGGCTGGCACAAAGGTGGAATGTTTGGTGTTAAAGACTTTTATTAAACAAGAAAGCAAGAGAAAACATAACTATCCCTATTCCTGGAAGGGGTTTCCCTGCCTCAACTAAAGATAAGGTGTCCGTCAGGATGTATGTCAACTCAAAAGTGTCCATCGTCCTGTGTCAAGAAAACCTTACTTCTGTCCCTTACACTAGAAACTAAAGACTAAAGCAGTACTGTTTTGGTCCCAGGAGAATGACTACTGTCTCTTGGGTTATGATTACTGGTGATTTGTTGAAACAGTTACCAAATCTTAGAACAGTCTTGTATCTCGCATGTTGTTGGAGGGTAATGGCTCCCTTCACTTGATAGTAAAGTTCCAAACAATACTTTGTTGGTGGGCCAGGAGAATGTCTCCCTTCTCATGATGTCCAGTATCAGATAGCCCGGGGGAATGACTCCCTTCACCAGGCCTTTTTAGACCTTACTGCCAGTCTGGGTTACCAGGAGAATGACTACATTCTCCTAGTATCTTGTTATCAGTTCCTGCAACCAGGGGCAATGACTCCCTTCCCCAGCTCTTCTTTTCATTAGGCTTCACACCTACAACACCCAAATCTGAGTGTTAGGAGGTTCCGCGACCCTGGCTTCTCTTCTTCTTTGATCCAGCCAATTTGATTCAATTCCCTGCCAAGTACTGCCACGAAGAAGAGGACTCATTTCCCGTTCTTGCTTTGGGTCCCAGAACCTGGTTTCTCTTCTGTTTTGAACTGGCCCACTTGGTTCACTCCCCTGTCAAGTACTTCCACGAGGAAGATAACTCATCTTTTTTAGTGTCCCCAATCCTCCTTAGGCTGTCAGTGGGGATAAGCTGTCAGTGGGTTTATGCCCCCAACTGTCATGAGGGACTCTGTCTCAAGTTCTCTTTATGGTACTTGGGTCCCCCACCCTTTCCTGGTGGTCCACGAGCTTCGTTCCACCACTGCAATGAAGAGGAGAAGGTTAGTAGGCTTTCTGGCCCTGCAGAGCCACCCAAGCGTTATGGTTACAAAGGACATTTGCAAGCACCCTCCTGGTAAGTCGCCCGGTGTCCCCTCCCGGTCTTCCGTGCCATCTGTAAGGAACACATGGTATCAAAGAGTAAGACGGGCACAAGTGATCACAGTTCAAGGGTGTTTATTGAACTTAAATTGGGGTTGAAAAACACCTATGTAATCCTAAATCTAAAGATGGGAGCAAGCTGCAATCATCAAATAATAACGCAGGCCTAGTCGAGTCTGTCACAATAAAAGGGCCTATACTAATAAACCTATTGCCAATCCTTACTTCTAAATACAAATAGTGGGGGAAACAATATTATCCAAAAGTTTGGTGCTGAAGAAATATGTCACAATATTCAAGCCGTTGGCTTCCCTTCCCCACGTTTTCAGCACGGAACAAGGCGGCACACTCGAGCTTTGTACACTCTCTGGCTTTGCTTCTCTAGCACAAAGATGCAGTTCAAAACCTCAACATCAGGGCCTTCTGTGCCAAAGTCTCTTTGCCATTCAAAGCCTCTTATCTCAGCGGGCCTGATGCAACACAACAAACATTAAAGTTCCTTTCTTCTTAGGATTTCACATATACAGCTTCTCAGGTAATTTTCAGTCACCCCAGGTCCCCCTCCACCAGGCTCAGACCCACCTTAACACAAAGCTTTCAATTGATCTCACTCCACTGGGCTCAGACCAACTTTATCTAATTTTCCAAGCTTTCTTTACTTCAAAAATCAAAGTCGTTTGACTTGGGATTTTGCTCAACCCGTCTCAGGACCACTTCGATTCACAGTCCTCTTCTTGCTATAACCTTTTTCTCACATTCACCACTTCTCAGCTGGATACCTTAGAGCGACCTTCAATTGAGCACCCATGCAGTGCCGGACTACTCTGTCAAAGGTATTTTATCTTGCTTTGAAAGGTCAATCACTCAGCAGTTCAAATTTACTTGCGTTTTTTATCATGCACGCTTTAACAATGTTTCTTCCAGCGATTGGCATACAATGTTCCTGCTTGCAACCTTAGCTTCAACACAGAACGTTCTTGTATCGGTCTCCCACACTAACTAGCTGTGTTGATTTCACTGACGCTGCTTTGTTCTTGGAGCCAAAGTCGATATAGGGGTGGCTTGTGGTGCTCCTCACCTTCATTATTGACGCAGGAGGGTGTCTCCCTGGCTAGTCCCCGGGGATCTGTCATCCAGGTTGCCAGTACATGGCCATCGGTACTGGATCCAGTTCCTGGGGGTGGACCAGTGAGGGAGGATCACCTGGATGGGGGGTTCTCGGGGAGAGGGAGTGGGACACTGACTGGTGAGACGCAGTATCCCCTTTCATTTAACACCTTTTTCCCATCCTCTCACGTAGGACATTCTAAACCACTGCCCTCCCTCCCCTTTCTAGCTCTAACACTTTCACACAACGGACTAACACCAGAGCCGCTTATCTGACATGTCCCAATACAAGGGTCAGGCAGTCAGGCAATTAATCAGAATCACACACACCCGACAGCCCTTTCCCGTCCCCGCAGGGATAAAAGTTGAAGCCAGAGAGCACAGTACGAGCAAGGCGAACACAGCAGACAGCACGACGAGACTGCCAAGCAGGCGCGGCAGTTCAAATGAAGGAGAAAGGTGTCAGGAATCGAGAGCGTGGCGAGGAAAGAAGTGACCTTGCCCTTTTCGTCCTAGACCCATGTAACCTTTGTGGAAGAGAGCCTAAGACCCCAAACAATAGCATCTTGTTGCTAGACCACCGTAAACGATGTCCGGTTGCTTCTTAATGCTGGTACCGCGAAAGGGCATATCGGCCCTGGGCGATCGTCCCAAAACAGTGGGATTGAAATCCAGCCATTTACGTGTATCTGCAACTGCCCGCTGAAGAAGCCATCAATTCGTATCTGGAAACGATGACATTCGCAGAATGGCAGGATGTAGCTGTGTAGAAAACATAACAGAAATGTGTCTCAGTAGCCGTTCTTTATTCTAATTTATAAATGTACCCATTAATTCTGCACCATGTGAAAACTAATGATGAACACAAACGTGAAACAATGGAAACACAGAGAAAACATTGTGGAAAGTTGGAGTCTACGATGTGCTTGAGAGGCTAGTGCTATGGAATATGTTTAGCTCACAATGGGATGCGGATGCGGAATCAGAAGCTGACGGTAGAATTTGAAGAACACATAGACGGCATTTTAACAGAATATTAGCATTGAATTTGGCGTTGGTGGAACCTGGAGGAACCCAGACGCGGACTACATGCACTTTGGTGCTGGACCGCCCATGTGCCCTGGACAAAGACAAGTACAAAGAGGTTGTTTTTGCGTGGCTTTGCAATATGCCACAAAAAACAACCCATTACAATGTAAGCCAGCAATACCGGTCAGAAAATGAAACCTTGGCTCGTTCGTCTATAAACTCGTCTACAGTATTCGGCATTTCCATTCTCTCGCAGTAAAGCAGAGTGCCCGTTCAGATCAACAAATTTTCATAAAATGAAATTACATGTTCGTTTGTCCACTTTTAGAATGGTGAACCGTATCATATTTGACGGTATTACACACCTCTCTTCATTCCATTCCAAATCCTGCCTTTCTTTCAAGGACGAAAAACAATCAAACTTTAGAATGTGCAGGATGCGTGGGTGTGCACAGCTCACAAGCAAAATTCAAACACGGTGGCCTTCACTCCCATGGGAGCGAATAGCCCTGCAGACCAACGTGGCATTTGAAATATTTTCGAAAAACAAATTGTTTGCTGGCATCCACCAATGCTGCGCGAAATTTTTAGTGATTTCCTTTTTTTAATTAAATCTTTTACAGTTAGTTTACTTCCAAATGCCTTATTTTTAGAGTCCATCTGGCCCTCTGGTGAACTGCTCACTGTCCCAGCGCCTCGCACAGCCAGCCCCCACCACCTGTCAGCTCAGCCCGTCTCCTGTTCTCACGGCAATGCAGCTATTCATTTTTGCAAGTAGCGAGTGAGGCCCTGACTAAATGTTCTCGTACTAGAATGTCAGAGCAAGCCCTGCTCCAACCTTAGTGCACAATCCGTCTCTGCTCACTGACTCATACCATCTCCAACCCCCTCCTGCCAGGCCACTGTCCCCTGAATTCATGACCCCTGTTCCTTTTGAACGCTTCTGGTCCCCAGACCCTACCACCGCACCACCTCAAATTCACCTCCTATATACCTAATCAGGAGTGGCCATATATTTTGGTAACACTGACAACTATCGCAAATCAAATATCGGCCCTCTGAAAAGGCATCCGATAGCAACGACCCCTAACCCATGCCCCCATGAAAATACAGGTCAGAATGTACCCATTTCACACCAACAGCCCCCTTTCATGCATTGTTTTGCTTACTGTCAGTAGTTCTTGCGTGCCAAGTTTCTTATCTAGGCTAGGTCTCATTCCTTGCTGGGACGTGTATTTATTCAGCTATTTGGACACGTGCTTGGTAAGGCAACTGCAGACCCCGCAGTTGCTTTCATGCTGATATCCATCTGACCCTCCCCCGATCAGTGAAGGACCCACAAGAGCTTGACGAAAGTGGGAAGTGTGATAGCACAGCATTACACTGTATGTCATCCTCCAAAAGGCACTTTTGAATAAAAAAAAATGGACAGAGGATACATTTCAAAAAACAATGTGGACGCTTTATTTGGACAATTGACAACGAGGATACATTCGAAAATACAATTTGGATGCTTTATTTGGACAATTTATATAAACATTATTGAACAAATAAATAGCTGCTACTCATTTGAACCGGGAAGTGAACGGTTCACGAGGTCTGCTTTCGGTGGACAGGGCACGTTTGCAATGTTTTGTGGCAATGTATGTGTCCTAGAAACAAAATCATGAGCGATTCCATGCGTATGCATGTCCAACACAGTCAAAGTGAGATCTTTCACAAAATCGAATTCCATTTCCTGGTATATTGGCTTGACCACCCATTTTTTGGTTCTTTTCGCAAAGGCCATTGTGTAACGAAGCATCCCAAAGTTTGTTATTGTTATACGCTAGCAATGTTCGATATTGCATCCCGTCTTTGCAAAAATGCAATCCCTTGGGCCTGTACTTTAGGCAAATATTGTGGAACACCTCCAAATCTCGCATGTGACAGAATTCTGACTCCCTTCAGATCTCTGTGGAGGTGAAGATGGAATCAACCACTTCTTCTTGCGTTCCTGCTCCTCTGATTTTTTTACCAGCAGCTGTGATTATTTTTTTTATTGATTGATTTGGCAACGTGCCATACATCAAATTGATGGCGAGTGTTTGGAAACTGCTCTTGCGTGGCCTTGGCTATTCAAACATGTCTGTCGGTGGCTATGAGGTCTATTTGCATTCCCCTTGATTGGAGCTCTTCCAGGGATTTTATAAAACCATGTTTCTCCATGGCCACTGAGAATTTACATTTAGACACCTGCACGACCACTGCACTCACAATTTTTTTAGTTTCCATGTCCTGAAAGTGGTATGTGCAGTACTTTGCTGGCAATCCGGGGTTGTTGCATTGTCCATCGCCAGCTAGACTGAACCGTTTGTCAGAGAATGTCCTTTAAATTGACATCTGTTCAATTTTCCAGGCTTTACTAATAGCAGGGAATAAATATTCTCGTTGATATTTGTAGTACCGTGTTTTAGAAAGGAACTGAAGTCCCACAAATTGACAGAAACTGGACAATTTACTAAAAGTAGAGCCACTGAAAAGTAAAGCTGCTGCACACAGTAGATTTCCAGCTGGCACTTTGCCCAGCATTGGTTGAGCAGACCATGAAAATGTAGCATAGAGCTGGGCACAGGTTGCTTGGATTTTCAGGTTAGTGCCTTGTGATACACAAGTCACATTCACCAATGGCTGCCCGCATACTCCCCCCCGCCCCCTCACTGGATGGACACATTTCAGCATCCGTATAATCTCTACCAGGCAGCTGTCAAATACAATGTATTTGTGCTCCTTTATTAGACTATCGTCCTGCATGAATGTGGTTTGTGACTCAACCGTGGTGGACATATCGGCCAAACAGGACACACTGAAGTCGAGATCTTTGGCAAGTTCCTCGGTCAATTGCGTTGAGGCTTCAGCATCTGTTATTTCAGCTTGTGTTATTTGCACACGAATTGGAGAAACCATCAATGTCTATTGTTTATTGGGTGGCCCTTTTTTTTGCGGGTGTAGATTATGTGAAGTGGTCACTGAGTAATTCAAAAGATCTTCCTTACATTCAGTTTCTTCTTCTTGTTGAGTTCTCATAATGTAGCAATGGTCCAAAAACACTTTGCTCGCTCCGCTGGTCACATTCAATTCATTTTCTGGCCATCGGGCATAAGCATCACAAGTCTGCTTATTGACTGGACTACGCCGCGCCTCAAATAATAGTTGCTCCATGGTGAAATCTGTTTGGCAAGCAGCCTCTTGGGTTTCATTTGTTGTCTGTGTCTTTAAACTTCTTTTCCTTCTGACCCTCTAAGAGATGGGTTGTGAAAACATGTTCAATATAAATACAACATCCAGTATATAGCAGTTTAGGTAAAAAAAAATGTTATGACGACAACACCAGCTCAAACCATTTTTCGTAAACAAAATTTGTTTGCAAGTTACCCTTTTTTTCTTGATTTTCTGTGAAACCATATTCCTCACTGTAACGACCGCACCAGCAAGCTGGTCCGCCACCTCTGATCCATGTGCCTCCTCATCCAATTACTGACCTTGTATACATCCCTTGAATAGAATATTCATTAAAAAAAGGCAATCGTATTTGAAATCAAATTCTTTAAGCGCACACATGGCTTACATGCATACCCTTGTAAACAGTGTACCTCATTTAGTCAAAATAGACATTTCGAATTTCACCTGATTAATGGGAAGTGTACTCGATCAGAGATCACCATGCAAAACCTACTGATTGTAATGTTGCACTCAAGCATTTTGCATTGTATTCGGCATTAGGGTAGAAATTGTAACGTTAGAACTGAAATGATAAAAGTTTGAAAAACTGCTCGTTTAAATGAATGTCACTGTCTAATAGGATCAGATGTAGGATTTACTTTCTTTCATTCATGGGAACTGTCAGTACACATACCTCATACTCTGGACCAGCTCCAAAGGATGATGTAATTGTAGTCTAAGTACCAGCATCCCTCTGTAACACAGTACTTGTTTTAGTATGGATGAAAACAGTGAAATTGAACAGAGACAATCGGATGCAGACAATGGTAAATATAAATAAAAACCCATAAATGAAACAGTATGTAAACAAACGACAGGATACGTAAACAATTTCATAATATGTAAAATTCCATGCATAGTACATTTCCGTAATCGAAAAGCGAAATAACTACCTGATAGGCGCTCGAAGTTGTTGTTGACTCTGGAAAAGAAATGGATGCAGAATCTTGCTCCTTCATTTTCAGTGCATTGACACAAAGTGGTAAAGGGAAAATTAGATTTGCATTATATATGTGGGAAGATCCAACTCTCAAGAATATTAACTTCAGCAAATCTGTATGGCTCACCATTGGTATACTGGACGTGTCGGTGATGTCACTACCGATGGTGTGTGCTTCAGTCAATATGTTCACCTAAACGAATTGACATGTGAAGCAACCGATTAGGAAAAGATTATGCTTATTTCAAAGGGCACTATCGCATAGTTTTCTGTGTTCATGAATAACTTTCTATGCGGCTCCTAAAACCAGGGACAGATGTCTAGCAAAATGGGGTATAGTTATAAAGCAATACAATCTAGTAAATATGCAAAGTTTAGTAAGAAACATTTACACCGAAAGCACCAGCCCATTCATGTAGTTACCTGTTCAGTACCCCAAGGCCTACAGCTAATTCATGAACCTGAGGCAGCGTGTGCATGAATAGAGGTGGAATTGCATTTGGAAGCAATTTAAGAGACGTTCTGAGATGATGCTTCTTTGTGTACTGCAGTTGGTCATACATATCTGGGGTAAAGTGCAGGCCGCAGATGCGGAATCGATCACCTCTCAAGTCCCCAAGACATACTGGGCTCTACTTTCATGTACGCCTGGCGCAAATCCACAATATCTGACCCATTCTCTTATTAGATCTATATTCCTCGGCAATGTATGCATTATTGTGCCCTTATGTTTGGTATGGGTCTTAGAACGGCAACCGTAAACCATACAAGCGGGCATTGTTGAAGAATCTGTAAAAAAAATAAAAAAATAAAGTATACATAGTTTTAAAATTATTTTGCATGAGTGCGTGAGAAAGATTGAACGATATCATCCATTTTTCCATGCAATGTTTGTTTTGGTCACAGAAGCAAAACCTGTGTAGCGTAGTCGACTATACAATAGGATAACTTTCATACAGAATTGATTGATGTGAAGCAAATCGTAACGTGTTACTCGTCCGTTGAATGTACTTTCATGCATCAAAAGGAAACATGCTTATAGACAGGGTCCTCGAAGGATGCAATTCTATCGCAATTGACAATTGTTGATCAAGAAGAGATGATTAGGTGACCTGCCCTTACCTTGACCAACAAACAGTTAGATTCAGCAAGCAGGGTAGTTAGTAGCGGGAGAACAGGTAACGCGATCACGAGTTGACTTCCAGTGCTCAGAGATTTTCACAGGTACCACGATGACGAGCTGACTTTCAGTGGTCACAGATGTTCTCAGGTAGCACGATCACGAGTTGACTTGCAGTGCTCACAGATGTTCTCATGATAAATATCAAGGGGTTTATAAAGAATTAGAAAAGTGGGTGTATATGTTAATTAGTGACGTGTTTATGGCGTGGTCTTAAGTGGATGGCAGGGGCGCGGCCTGCTTCAGGGGAGCATGCCTGGAGACACTGGGTCTGGCTAGGCCATGTGTACAATGGCCCCTGCGCCTAAGACACCTTTGAAGTGTACATGGTGTTTGACACCTTGTCCGTTTGCATCCCTGCCAGCCCCCTTGGCAGCACACATTCACAGATGAGAACTGCCGTTGATAATGGAGGGGGGTTGGATATAGGGGTGTCACACTATTAGTTTTATGGCGGTACGATAACCTTCTTGCCAAATGACGGTATATCATGGTTATCGCGGTATAGCAGGTGGAGTTAATTAATATTAACAAATATTTTCCTAAAAAGGTCATAAATTGTCAGATTTATCATCACAAACAAAACCAGGCACCCAGGGCCAGAATTGGGCTTTTCCACATACTTTCAACTGAAATGCCACCCCTTGCTTCCAAACACAAACACACATGTGGAGAGGAGGAGGAGGAGGAGGGGGTGAGGGGGGCCTGCCGCGACTGGCAAAGCAAACTTAATAGCTTTTCTTAAGTGGTCATTAAGCTTTTAGCTCCCCCACTGGCTACTGGCTACACGCACACACACACACACACACACCCACACACACACACACACACGCGCGCACTCTCTCTATTTACGTTACAGCCTTCAGTTTACTTGCTGGTGTTCAGTAATCACGGGCATGTTACCCTTTGGTATGGCAGCAGGGAATACCCGCAGAGATGAGCGAGTTTCGCGCTGTGACTCATTATATGTAAATTTAATGATAGAACCAGGGAAATCCCCCATTATCGTATGTTTAGAAAACATTATCCATTATAAATATATAAACCCCAAAGCCGCCAACCCAAAGTAAATCTGTTTCCCTCTTGGCACTGTATTTATTCTTCCTATTGCTAACACATTGATTTTGTGTCAGGCACTTGTGGTTTATGGAATAGCATTAAAAACTGCTCCAACTGAAACTACTTGTACCAAAAAAACTTTTTTTTTTTACATTGCCTTTGTGCATTTCAAGTTTTTTAACTATACCATTAAGTCAATGCTTTTTAGTTAGCTTACGAATACGGAGGCAGGATTTTCCAGCTGTAGCAAGGTAGCATTTTGAAACCGGTCTCTGCACATATTTAGCTGATCCTCCAGGAATCTAACTCGGCTGCAGAATTGGTCTTTCATGGCGCTCACTCGTTGATTGCCTTGAATGAAAGAGTGACTAGTGGAAGTGTAATAATGCACATTTTGAGCAAATAGCCTGCTGCACAGTCACAGGTAATCGCTTTGAAAATTGGCCTCGACTTGCATTTTTTGGGAACCACATGGCATGGGCATCATGACCCCTCACTGCGACAATAAGTTTATTTTGACAACTCTTTATCCCATCAAAGGGAAAAAAGTCACTTGTGCGGTCTGAAAGCCCATATCATTGTATTTCTTTTGTTAAAATGTCATAGCCAACACAGACACACCGAAAGGTTGCATAGTGATCTAATCACTATAGCTTGTTTACCATCTGCCTGGTGTATTATGAAGGTCTGATGTCGGAGTCGCCACTGACCATGTAATCCTAAAGGGACAGTGTTCAGTGGGCGCTGTTGATTTCTTTCTTGATTCTTGCAATACATGTTCATTTACCTTCTTAAAGATAGTGGCCAAAAAAAAAAACTTTGAAAATGACAAAGTTAAAATACGTATCAGCACAAATATGGCCTCGACCACCACCTCACCACAGCGCCATCATTACCATTTTCCCCAGGTCTGAGTGCATTAGGACCCTTGTGATGCGAGTTCAGATGGAGGAATGCTTTCATGGGTGGTGTCACAAATTGAGAATAGACCTAAGAAATATTTCACCCCCATTGCTCAGGATTCTTCTTATTGAATGTAGAATCTGTCCTGCCTGCTTGAGTCCAATGCCATATGCAGAAGGCAGGTAGGTGAAGGATCAAGCGAAGCAACAACTCTAGTGCCAATGTGCAAATCTACACAGAGGACAGTGGGGGGGCCAGTTTATTTACGAGCAGAAAGCACTGATTGGCCCAGTGTTCACACAGTCTACAGCAGGGTCGGACTGGGGCATAAAATTGTCTCGGGCGCCAACACACAAGTGGCCCACAGTTGCAAATGGGAATTCATTCCTTTTGGAACACTGTTTGAATAGTATCCAAGGGGGAGATGTTTGATACAATTTGCATCAAATTGTACATTTAAAAAAATATTTATTCAGCAACAGTTGTCAAAACTATTAGCCGCATAGTCAAGTTACTTATCAAACTTGCCCACTCTGGCCAAAAAAGTGCCCCACTTGACCCAAAAAACTGGCCCACACAAGCATTTCGTGTTTTTGGTTCGGCCATGGGCCTATTGCCCTAAAGGCCAGTCCATGCCTGGTCTACAGAGCTTAAGTTGTTTGTGGACATGCATCAGAAGGGCATCCAGTTCATTTCCCCCTTTGAATTCTGGGATGTGTAGTTCCCCATCTTTGAAATTGGTGGGAAAACTACAAATCCCAGAATTCTAAGCTAAAACAGAACTGGATGGCTATCCGATCCATGACCATGAATGAGAAACCCAAGTTCCTTGAACCTAAACCTTGGGGAGAGTAATTCGATGTGCATGACTTCACTGGCTGTCGGTCTTTTTTTTTTTTTGTTTTTACAATTTGCATAGCCAGAGCCAGGGAAGTCATTTAGGGGTCGCCAGAGGTCGCAACTGCGACCTCTGAGGTCTCCCTTGCGACCTATGTAAAAAAAAAAAAAAAAAAAAAAACATTGGTTTTTTTTTCGTTTTTTGTAATGCAAGCTCCTGGAGTGGCTTTCTTGTTCAGGCCCTTTAAAAAAAAATAAGAACGGGAGTGCCACAAGTCTAACACTTTCAGCACTGACCCTAAATAAGAAAGAATAGGAAACCAAAAAATGTGTCTTTCTGGAATGCTATACAATAATTGCTAGACTCATTAAAGGTTTATTTCAGGCACACTTCAGGGGGTGAGTTACTGATTTAGTCTGTTCTTAAACGCCTCAACTCAGCCTTTCATCCTTCTGAGGGCGATAAATGAGTACCGACACAGGTTGGATGATATCGGGTGTATATTTTTTCTATATAAAGCGCTTAAGCGTAAGTGCTATATAATAACATTATCATTTGGTCATGGACGTCTGCTTGCATTCACAGTAATTTGATAATATGGGCCTATACACACTGATCTTAACGCTACATATGGCGATCCATTCTTGCATGAAATGTACATCACATTGTAGTGATATCGTAACCATATTTTTCGTAGTGTACAATGCTATGTGATGTCACTTCCTGTTTTGTCAACGGGTGAAAGGTCGTGTTCCATCGCTTCCTGTGATATCACTTCGGGGTGGGGTCAAATGACATCACTTCCTGTGATGTCATCAGGGGGTCAAGGGTCGTGTGATGTCACATCCGCTACCCCTGGCATTTTGGTGAAATGACATCCCTGGCCAGAGCAAGAGCTGTTCCAATTAAGGTTTGCTCAGTGCAGTAGGACCTTAACTTACTGAACTAATGGCATATGATGCCGAGCCAGACTGAATCGATGCATTTATGCTCCTGCTGGCTGAGCGGTTACTAAGCAAAGTGCTCCTGGCTCCACTGTTTTGCAAGTCACTGAACGTTTTATTACATTTGTTTACATACGAACAAAAGGAAAAATAAAATGCTCACTTTCAGTTCAGGCCCTCAGCTCACCCTCGTGATGTCCCTGTGGTCTTGCCAATTGCAAATCATGACAATCACCATAGAAGATCTGACCTGTAGCGCGGAGCAGCATGACTGTGTGAAAATGTTTAAAATTAGTATGCTGCCTTTCAAATAAATAATGCCTGAAACTAATTAACTTTGTTCTAGTTTGCCCATGAAATCCAGGTCTGGCGGAGTCTATGAACTGGAGTCTCCGGTATGTTTATAGAGCCAGTCAGTCAGCTCATCGTTACCAGCTTTGCATGGGGAACACAAAGGTTCAAGCACTGGGCAGCTTTCAACACAATTTGCGCAAAATCGGATGATCTTTGACCCGACTCTACTGATCACAGAGAAAGAGTGGTCACAGCAGAAAAGCTTCATTTACTAATGTGGACTCACTTTCCCTATGTTCTTGTCAGACAAAAAAGGCCCCTTTGGCAGATGGCACATCCAACACTGCAAGACCAAGACTGTGCAGCACTTGCTTACTGCAGCCTTTCCAAATCAGATTGAAAAGCACACTTAACGGTATACCGGTATAAACAACTTGACGATTATTATTGTTCAATTAAGTTGTTCACGGTATCTTTAACGGTATATCGTTATACCGTTTCATCCCTAGTTGGATAGGCATGGGGCTTGCAGACAAGGCCACGAACACTGCTGAAGGGAGACGCACACTTATGTGGATTGCAGCGGCAGGGTCTGCTTCAGGGGAGCTTGCCTGGAGACACTCGTTCAGGGGAGCCCATGTGAACAATGGCCCCTGCACGGAAGATACCTTTGAAGTGTACATGGTGTTTGGCACCTCGCCCGTTCCCACCCAGTCAGCCCTGCCAGGACAAGTGAGCGTGTCCTTGATTCACTGAAAATTTGAAACAACCATTCATAAAAGTTCAGTTGTATTTTATTTTGTTGCTGATGTTGATGGCACAAATGTACTACACATTATATACTTCGGGTTTCAGTATAGTGTGGGAAAATCCCCTGTACTGACCAGTGTCACTGGGGAATGTGGCTCTAATGGCACCAGCGACACAGGCGGGTATTACTCGTCGAGCGTGGTACTATGTAAACGCACGCTAGGCCACAAGCCTGTACCGCCAGTGGAAGAGAAACATACAAACTGTATTTAAATGAACATAAGTGTATCAAACCTTAGTTGAAAATGCAATCTTGTACCCTATGGCATAGTTGCCAGTACAAATGTTACTTCATGGATCAATCAACTTGGGCTTTAAAGTGTAGACACATTAAAAAAGTGAATAGCTGTGTATTCCGTAACGTTTGGGGCACAGAGAAATATTGTTTCGAGGGGATTGGGTCCTCCGATGTATTCCATATCTATGACAGTAATCACCACAGCTGTGCTGCTTCGGAAAATCTTTCGGCGTCTGCGTCCTGCGTCGATGACGTCGATACGCCGCCCTCGAGGACCTCCTCCGACGGCCGACATCACTCGATGTTATAAGTAGGACGCACGTCGCCCGTAGCCTCAGTTCCGTTTTTTCTGCGAACGTGTTCGCTTCGGAGATCTGGGCGCGCCTCGACTCTTTGGAGTTTCTGTTCTTTCGTTCTTTGAACCTGTTTGTTTGTGTAGTAAAAGTCCTTCGAGATGTCTACCGCTTCTTCCACCCCGCGTCTGGGCTTCAAGAAGTGCGGGGACTGCGGGTCCAAGATGTTGGTGACGGACTCGCACAACACCTGCATCTGGTGCCACGGGGAGGCCAATGACATGGATGGTTGTATCGACTGCCAGTCGCTTACGTCCAAACCCTTGCGGGAGCGCAAGAAGAAACTGTCGGTCGGAAAGGTGTCCAAGCCCCGGAAGTCAAGGTCCATGGGGCTTTCGACGGATGATTCAAGGGGCGACTCTCCGCATCGTCGTCGGAAGTCAAGTGGGTCTCGGTCCCGGAGTGGGTCCCGCCACTCCTCTGCCTCTTCGAGGCACTGCCAGAAGCGCCGTCAAAGAAAATGCTAGCGATTCTCGAATCGCAGGGCACTGGTCCGTCCGCGCCTCCGAGTGGGGTCGGTCGTGATCGGACTAGACACGCTGCTCGTACGCCTTTGGGCTCGGGTGGTCGGCACGATTCGCGGGGGCGGTCCTGCTCGGACAAGGGGAATCGTTCTAGTCATGCCCGTTCCAGGTCCCGGTCCCGGTCCTCGACGCGCTCGAGACCGTGTGAGCCTGTGATGTCTTCGAGGAAGATGTTGAGGCCTGTGGCGCCGAGGTCGTCTAGGGACTCTCTCAAGGCTTTGCCTCCGAGGAAGTCGTCAACGCCATCGGCGCCCAGGATGTCGAGGACATGCTTGGGGCTCTGCCCTCGAGGCCTGTGTCGACACCGTCGATGCTGTCGGCGCCGTGTTCGCCGTCGACTGCGATTCACTCAACGCCTTTCGAAGCTGTTTCGATGGGGGAACCCCGGGGCACGGTGGAACTCCCTAGAAAGGCTCTGGCCAAGGTAAAGCATGGCTTTTTTCCCCATTCTGTGCCCACTTTCCGCCATCTTGAGTACATTTCGGAGGTCGATGAGGGCTCGGATGATGGCATGGTTCCTGATACGGTGCCAGATGAGATTCTCTCGGCCCATAGCCAGATTGAGGACCTGCGTCAGTCCCTGCACGATGCCAGTGTTCTGGACACCTCTCCGGAGGTGGAGTTTTGTAGGCCTGAGCCTGGCACCCATGCTGACTCCTCGTACCGGCGCCTTATGTCTAGGGTCACCGAGTACTTGGGGTGGTCTACTCCCCCAAGGGATTTTCTTCAGGATGACCTCACGGATATCCTCGACCAAGGTCCACCAACTGACTCGGTGCTGCCGTTCCATATGGCTCTACAGAGGAGGGTGGCGGCGGCTTGAACTGCTCCGGAGAGTCTCCCGGCAGTGGGCAAGTCTTTGCCACAAAAATACCGCCCAGCCAGTAGCGACCCCTGCTACTTGACCAAGCACCCCACTCCGGAGAGTTTGGTGGTGCAGGCGGCTACGGCCCCAGCAAAGCAGGCGTTGTATCCTACCATCTCTCCTGATAGGGACGACAAGCGTTTTGATGGTTGGGTGAAGAAAGTGTTTTCTTCAGGGGGTATGGCTCTTCAGGCGGCCAACTCCGCATATGCCTTGTCATGTTTCATGCACACTCTGTGGAACTGTGTTTCCTTAGCGGCTGAACATATTCCCGAAGGGGACGAACGGGATGGTTTTCTTGCTATGGTCCAGGATGGCAAGGACGCCATGTGTGAGGCCGTTCAGTCCGGATTGGACATGGCAGATTGTGTCAGCCGGTCCATGGCGGCGAGCACCGTAATACGCAGGTTTGCGTGGTTGCGGAAGTCGGGGTTTGCTCCTGATGTGCAGGCCCAGCTCCTGAACATGCCCTTTGACGGTGAACATCTTTTTGGCAGCAAGGCTGACAAGAGCTTTGAGAGGTTGCAGACCTCCAAAGTTGCAGCAAAGTCGTTGGGCGCTGCAGTTCGCCAACTTCCGCCTTTTCGTCCTAGGGGACAGCAATGGAAGGGAGGTTCCTTTTGTTATTACTCATCCTTTGGTAAAGCGAGAGGAGCTGCCAGTCAAAGGGGCCACCGTAGGAGTGTCAGAGCTGGAAAGCAGGGTACTCGAGGTGCCAAGGCCGCTCGGGCAGTTGCCTCTTTGCCCTCAGGCAACGCCGCAGCTGCTTCAGCTCAGTCATGAGGCCATGTCCCATGGTTCGCCGGGTGGGGGAAGGCTGGCGCAGCATCTTGTCGAATGGCGTGCCATTACTTCAGATGTTTGGGTTCTGGAGATCATAGCCCACGGCTACTGTCTTCCCTTTTGGCAGAGGCCTCACGACAGTCCACTGGGGAATCTCTAGTTACAGAGTCCGGATCTGCTCCTTGTGCAGGAGGTTCAAGCCCTACTGGAGAAAGGCGCCATAGAACTGGTTCCTGTAGCGGAGAATAACACGGGATGGTATTCCCCTTATTTTTTGATTTCCAAGAAAGATGCGGGATTGAGACCCATCATGGACTTGCCCGGTTTGAACAAACTCCTCAGGAAGGACAAGTTCAAGATGGTTACTCTTTCTCAAGTCCTCCAGGCCCTTCAACTTCAGGACTGGTTGGTGTCTCTCGACCTCAAGGAGGCTTATTTTCATGTGCCGATCCATCCAAAGCACAAGAAGTACCCGAGGTTCGCAGTTGGCAACTCGCACTTTCAGTTTCGGGTCCTGCCGTTCGGATTGACCTCCGCCCCGAGGGCCTTCACCAAGCTCATGGTAGTGGTGGCAGCGCATCTCAGGAAAGGGGGGATTCACGTCTACCCCTATCTGGACGATTGGTTGATCAGGGCGCGCTCCCCCGAGCAATTCCTGGATCATCTGTCCGTCACCTGCCACTCCCTCCACAAGCTGGGCTTCTCCCTCAACTTAAAAAAGTCCCACTTGACGCCAACTCAGAGGCTCCAGTACATCGGAGCAGTGCTCAACACGTCCCTGGGGCAGTGTTTTCCTCCCCAGGTGAGGGCTCGTCACATTCAGCAGATGGTGCACAAGTTTCAGCATGCCCAGAGTCTCCCAGCGTTCGAGTTCTTGAGATTGCTCGGCCTCATGGATCCTGCATTCTTCTGGTGCCAGAGGCCAGGTTGCGGATGAGATCTTTGCAATGGCAATGGGCACTCAAGCTCCAGTGGTCTCAGTCCTCCGGCAGGATGTCGGACCCCGTTCAGGTGCCGTCCTCGGTTGCCCAGGACCTTCTGTGGTGGGCCGTCGAAGGCAATCTGATGAAGGGGCTCCATTTTGGCTACCCTGGCCGGAGGTGATGATCGTGACGGACGCATCCCTCACAGGATGGGGAGCTCATGCCAACAAGTTGACAGTCAGCAGTCGTTGGTCTCCGTCGGAGTCCAGACTCCATTTCAATCTGTTGGAGGTGAGGGCCATCAGGCTTGCCCTGAAGGCTTTTCTGCCGACTGTGCGAGGAAAGAATGTCCTGATCCTAACGGACAACACAGTGGCCATGCACTACCTCAACAAAAGGGGGGGGGCAGGGTCACTTCCTCTGTGCAGAGAGGCGATGCAGCTCTGGTTCTGGGCAATCCAGCAGGAAGTTTCGATCTCGGCAGTTCATCTGGTGGGAAACGAAAACGAGACGGCAGACGCTCTGAGCAGGCAGAGCGCGATGTCTCACGAGTGGGAGTTGGCTCAGGAGATTCTCCTGGAGATCTTCGCCCTTCGGGGGACACCTCAAGTGGATCTCTTCGCCTCCAGTGTCAACCGGAAGTGCGAAAGGTTCTGCTCGCGGGAATTTCCTCCAAGAGGAGCCTTAGGAGATGCGTTCGTGGTGGAGTGGTCCTTCCCACTGCTGTACGCGTTTCCTCCATTCCCCGACAACCCGCAAGTACTGCAGAGGTTACGTAGGTTCGGTTCCCGGATGATCCTTATTGTTCCGCATGGGCCCGGAGGACGTGGTACCGGCACCTTCTCGACTTGTCCATCTGCCCTCCACGTCGTCTTCCCTACCAAGACGACCTGCTCTCACGGGAGGGGGGGGGTCAGGTTCTCCATCCAGAGGTCAGATCCCTCAACCTTCACGCTTGGTTTCTGAAAGGTTGAGGTATAAGGATTGGGACCTCCCTGAAGACGTGATGGAGGTGTTGCTTACGGCCAGAAGGCCCGCAACAAAGTCCCTGTACCGTTGCCGTTGGAGAAAGTTCTGCGACTGGTGCAGGGTTAAGAATGTGGATCTGTTTTCATGTGACATTCCTGTGGTCTGTCTTTTTTGCTTTCTTTAGCCTACAGGGGCCTGCAAGTTGGTACCGTTAAAGGTTACCTGCCGGCGCTGTCCATATTTAAACGCTCGCCTGAAGTGTTCTTATTTTAAAATCCCTTTAATTTCTCAGTTTCTAAAAGGGCTCACTAATGTTTTTTCCCTCCGTCACCTTTTCAGGTGGCCGGTTGGGATTTGATCCTTGTCCTCAAGTTTCTGATGGGTGCTCCGTTTGAGCCTTTGCATTTGTGCCCTTTGAGACTGTTGACTCTTAAAACTGTATTTTTGGTTACGGTCACTTCCGCTCGCAGAGTGAGTGAGTTACAGGTACTTTCAGTTAAGCCACCCTTCAATGTATTTCATAAGGACAGGGTTGTCCTTCTAGTACGTCCTTCCTTCCTTTCTTCCGAAGGTGGTGTTGGAATTTAATTTAGGCCAGAAGGTTATTCTTCCGGCATTTTATCCTTCTCTGCATCCTGGTAAGGAAGAGGAGAGGCTCTATAGGCTCGATCCTAGGAAAACTTTAAGCTTTTATATTTCACGCATGTCCCGGGTTAGAGTGGACGATCAACTCTTCATTGGTTATGCTGGAAAGCGTTTGGGACAAGCTGTGACTAAGCAGACTTTGTCTCGCTGGATTATTCTGGCAATTTCTGAATGTTACTGCTTGGCGGGTAAACACTGGTTGCTTGCGGGCCCATTCTACCAGGGGTATGGCTGCCTCTATTGCCCTACAGAGGGGTGTTCCTATTCGTAACATCTGTGATGCAGCCACCTGGGCTTCGGTCCATACTTTTGTACGTCACTACTCACTCGATTCCGTCCGTGGGCAGGATCTGGCCTTTGGCAAGGCGGTCCTTTGCTCCGCAATTTGATTGGGCATTCTAAATTTCTGTATTCTAAATTATTTTCCCACCTCCTTGCATTGGTACTGCTTTGGGAGTCTGTCATAGATATGGAATACGTCGGAGGACCCAATCCCCTCGAAGAACAAGTTACTCTCTTACCTGGTAACGTTCTTTCGATGGGATAGTCCGACGACGTATTCCATATCGCTCCCTCCCTGCCTTCCCCGCTACAGAATTTCTTTTGCGATTGCAGCTTACGTTTCCCCAAGGCTTTGTGTGGTCAGACTGGCAGAAGACTGGTGCCACACGTTCTGGTAAAAAAATTACAACTGAGGCTACGGGCGTCGTGTGTCCTACTTATAACATCCAGTGATGTCGGCCATTGGAGGAGGTCTTCGAGGGCGGCGTATCGACGTCTTAGACGCAGACGCTGAAAGATTTTCCGAAGCAGCACAGCTGTGGTGATTACTGTCATAGATATGGAATACGTCGTCGGACCATCCCATCGAAAGAACGTTACCAGGTAAGAGAGTAACTTGTTCTTCTTGGTTGTACGTGAAAGACACATAAAATGACCAGTATGATTTCCCCAAATCGCGAGTGATGTATAGAATTGCAAGACTACATTAATTTGGCGGTGATAGATCGAAGTTACGTCAATATAGGAGACAAACAAGAAATGTAAGTGGCCTCAGTGGTCAAAGTGACATCAAATCTAGAGTACACTTACTCGTTACTTGGATTGCGAGGGCGAACTGTTGCGCGAAGTTCGTGCATAAGCACCATCATAATCCTCAAGACGAACCTTGTGAGGCAGGCTGCCCTGAAGTTATGCAGCTGGGTAATGCATAGCGGCCGTGTCTCATCTTCCGATATGTAGGCCAAACATCCAGAGTTTTCTCGGCAGCAGCACGGTAGGCATGACCTTGCACCGATTGCAGGTACACCAGGTGGAGACGTCGCCCATGCGACTAGGCTCAGGCTCATGATCCAGTGATTAGTCCTCCCAACTGTCGTCCGAAGCCCCATCATTTCGGCATCTTTCTCTTTCGACTAATTCTGCCTCAGAATACTCCGGCTCGTACTGGTAGGGCTGTATTGTTGCCATTATGCGACAAAATTAAAATGGATAGTAATGATAGTACTAGTATCTCAACAGAGCAGAAACGAGCCACAGGATACACAAAAAAAGACAGTGAAACGATAAAGCAATTCTGTTGTCTGATGAGAAGTGGTCTGTTTGTATTTAATGAGGAAAGAGGCGGCCTGCCATTTCCATGGAGACACATTAGCTGGAGCGCAGAGAACGTTGACAAGAGACGTGCATTGGCGATATGAAATGGGCTCTACTTGTCTAGTGATGTCAGCTTCAGGGGCGGGGGATATGATTTAGTGCTGCCAGGGCTGTTCACCTTAGGGTGATGCAGCAACAGATAAGATTAGCACAAGATGGCTGCGCCCTTCTGCCTGATTTCGTATGTGTAAAAGTGAGGAAAACTACGGTAAGGTGCATAGGAAATGTTTGTATGACCGATCAACGTATGCTTAAAAACACATGCCCGAACTCTCAGGACAATAATATCTTTGAGCGCACTATTCCTTTAACTCTATTTTTGTCCTTACCCCCAAACAACAAGGCCAGCAATGGAGTGGTTTATCAGCTGGAAGAGCAAATAGTCACACTAGTAATGGAAAGTTGGCCTCAATATCCTCCCGAGCTTCGGTGAGGCCAAGAGGAAGGCCTTTTGGCTTGCATGATGGTTATTTTTCTACTTTATCGGATACAAAACTAACCACAGTGGGCAGGTGCTCAGGATTTTCTGGGCCTTGTGGCCCAGGTATACCCCTGAAATCTGGGTGGGAAGTACTAGTAGCCACAGACGTACGTGATTACTTCGATTACAAAATGCTTGAATTCAAAAATTAGGAATTTGATGGTTTTGCAAAGGAAATAATTAGGCACATTACCACTGCCCACCATCCCCGCTCCCTCCACCTTCCTAACCCTTGAAACACCCATACTTAATTGTGGCGCCCAATTTACCTGTACTCCTTCACCACTATGCGCACGCTGCAATGTGAGTTCTGCCTCCCCATTGAGAGGCGGAACTTCCGCTGCAGGGTCCTTTTTTGTTTTTCCTTATTTTAAAAAAAAAAAACATTGTCCCCTGCTTTACTTTGTATGGAAGTTGGGGACATCACTGCCACCCCGAATACCCATTGTTAGGCAGAAACCTGTGCAGTTCCCTCTGGGACCACTGCAAAAGATTTAGGACTACAGGTGTTTGGCAGTAAACCCACTTGGTAGCAGTCTGTACCACACAGATTCACTTGGTAGCTGTGGCTGAGCAGTCAGACTTCCCTCAAGAAGAGTTAGGCAGTATACAGAGTATTCGCAATAGGTCAAGAGCACACAATAGAACAAGTAAACACTGACCAGGGCTTGGTGTAAAAGAGATATAATTATCTATTTAAAACCACATCTAGAAAAACACACAGGCACTAATAGTAAGCAATTAAAAAACACGGTCACTAAAAGATATACACTCCCTTAAAAGAATATTAGACAAGTCTTAAGTAAAGCCCCACTTATTTTCAGACAGCGGTGAGCACTTAACGTAGATGGCACTATAATAGTTTGTTTTAAAAAGGGAGAGAAAAGCAGAGAACAAATTGAAACAGATCCCAACACTTTTTCAAGAACAGAACAAGCGGGGAAGGCAAAGTAACACCGTGAATTCAGAGTCAGTAGGCTGGATCCGCTTTAAGAGGATCGAAACGAAATGTGTCCAAGGTCAGACGGTTGCAGTGCACCAAAGTCTTGTAAGGGTTCAAAAAGGAGTTGGATCAAAGAAAGGGACCAGTTAGAGGGTCAAGGCAGCCAGCCCAGTCCAGAAGGTTAAGGAGTTATTATTAGCTTGTAGCAATCTTTAGAAAGGGAGGCCTGGCGGACACGGTACCTTAAAGTGGTGAGAACACTCCAGCGGGGGCAGTTGTTCCTGGCAGCGGGTGCAAGTCGGTGCTTCGTCCGGTGGAAGAGAGGATCTCGTCGTGGAGGAAGACAGGAGTTTGTTGCTCTGCCAGGGAAGAAACCAGCCGCGGAGTTACTGAGGTACAAGGAGCGGTCCGTTGATTTGCGGTTCAGTGGTGAGTGGCTATCCGGCCGCCGGGGTGCTTGGAACGGGCAGTTCGACCACAAACCGGGCTGGGGTGCGAAGAAAGAAAGGTAAACTGGTTGTGCCCACCAGTCAGGGGAAGAAGCCACTCCAGCCGGGAGATCTTCTCTGTCGTCGGGAAGTGGTGAGTCGGTTCTGCAGGGCTCTACCGGTGGTGTCGTCGTGGTAGGTCAGCTCAGCTTCTCCCTCGTCGGATTTTCAGGTCCTGTGGCGACTTCTGAAGTTCCAGTCCCCAAAGCCCTGCTTTTATGCAGCATACCCCCATTCACTCAGCCTAGCTGTCAATCAAACATGCTAAGTGGTGAGCCGGCCAGCTCACCACTTGGGCCAATCACACAAGAGTGCGACTTGAGTTACCAAGGTAACTCAGTCCAGGGTGCCTAAACCCCCTCCCACACCCCCTGTGGTACCCAGACAGAGTGGCACCACTTTTGGAGGCTTCTGTTGAGAAGCCCGCCAAAAAGTGGAACAAAGGGCTCGACTTGGGTTGGAGTCACAGAAGAGAACACAGACGCCATTTTAGAATCGAGTATTGGCAAAAAATACCAACCGGAGAATTAATATTAATTAAATAAACCAGCGGTATGTTCGAGGCTATGAGAATTAAATAATTAAAGTTGGTAGCCTCGAACAATGGGAAAATCCCATAGGGAAATATTCGCGGTCGAATATAAAAAGTAGTTTCCACAGCCACCAGCCAAAACTCGATCAGGGGGGACGGAGACGTGCCCCCTCGACTAACAGACCCCGGGGCAATCGAATTGCCCCGACCAGTACGTCCACAATATGATGGTTTGTACTGGTTTCTGTGAATAATTTGGGACTAGTAAAGCCAATGGTGACTTTACATGCCCTGGGAGACAGTAGTCAGTCCCAGGGTATGGAGTCTATGGTGGGGTGTCACTATGACACCCCTGTGTTACTGCACGGAGGGTGCTGTGTAACACACATAGTAAAAACACATGAGACCCTTAGGAGTAAAGGAGCCCATAGCCCATAAAACACATTACCAGTCAAAGGAATATCATAAATCATGTCCAAGAGTGGGAGAAAAAGAGTCTCACTCTTGGCAGGAGGAAAAAAACAAACTCCAGAAATCCAGAAAAGCTGCTGGGGGACTCACTAGGTTAGGAAATTCAGCTTAAAGAGAGAATTCTCCCTAACACCCATAATGTCAATGAAGGAGTGCAGGGGACACTCCCGTAACCCCCGCTCCCCTTGATCTTCGTCATGAGTTTTCGTTATTTTTTGTATTGCCAAATTCTGCATTTTTGTGCATGTTTTTTTTTCAATTTTCTTTCTGCTGATACCGTAGCCACTCGGTTGTGATTGGTAATTTGCAAAAAACGTGCTCCTAATGTTTTTTGGATGACTGCGAAACCTTGAAAAAAAAGTGCATTTTCTGGCTACGTCATACCAGAGGCTGTTTATTATCAGAGATGACATTGTATATTGCGCCAGGGGGGCCTTGCCTAACTCTGATTTTGAGTACATTTGTTTGGCTTGCAGAGTTTGTTTTGTGTATCGATCTTAGAACCTACCCAACAGTGGAGAAAAGCTAGTTCTTAGAGCTTTTGAATTCCTGAAGACCCTTTTGGCCTGTCCTGTTCCACCTGATAGTTGGAGAGCCATTTACTGCCCTTTCTTAGGGTCTAAACGCCTGGATCCATCTGCAAGAAACTCTAGAATGTGGTATGGCCGACGTTCTGATGACCTTGAGGAGGTGGACTGAGAGGGACTGTCCACTGTATAGAGGGTGCTCAGGGTTACAATATGTTATCTTAGAATACAGCCGGGGTAAATAGACTGATGGCTGACCCAGATTAGTGTGGCTTTACTTGTGGCTTCCACGTTATAGTATGTGAGAAACCTGATGGTGTTGTGCTTACTAGCCCCCGGGGATCTGTCTTCCAGGTGGCCAGGACACAGCCATCGCTATTGGATCCAGTTCTTGGGGGTGGACCAGTTTGGGAGGATCCCCTGGATGAGGCGTCTTCGGGGAATGGAAGTGGGACACCAACTGGCGAGACGCTGTACCCCCTTCCTTGTAACACCTTTTCTCCATCCTACCCTATAGGACATTTAGAAACTCTACCCGCCCCTTTTCTGACACAAACACTTTCTTACACTGTTGCAGACAATGTCCCAACACACGGGTCAGGCAGAGTAAGGCAATTGACAATAACCACGCACACCTGACAGCCCTTTATCTTCCCCACAGGGATAAAAGGCAAAGCGCGAGAGCACACTAGGAGCAAGGCCGAACGCACAAGGACACAGTTCAAATGGAGGAGAAAGGCGGCAAGACCTGGAGAGACAAAGAAGGGGGAACTGCCATTGCCCTTTTCAACTCAGACCTGCGAAGCCTTCGAAAAGGAAATCATAAGATCTGGAGCCACAGCTGGCGTGTAGAGGAACTGATGTCAACGGTGCACAGGGGCCTCCCACATTGATAATACAGGCAGGGAGGCACGCTGGCTACCGTGGTACCATCCTTGACTCCAGAAGCAAGACAAGCCAACGGGTTCAACACAGCCAGTGAGTCAGAGGGAGCTGATAGCAAACCGAACTGTGTTGAGCCCAAGGTACAGTTTGGCAACATTATATGAACGCAAGAAACTTGAGAAGAAAGACGACGTGTGTGTGTTTGAACTTTCTTTGGTGAGAGCCCAGACAAGGGCCAGCTGCAGAGTTGTCAGGCGGTGCAGGAGTGCTCATTCGAAAAACTCTTGCTGGCCCCTTTTTGTGTTAAAACTGCAAGTACCAGAAGGCCCTAGGAAATGGCAGCGTGAGTTGTCGGAGTTGTCGTACAAGGGTCACGTCAAATCCCTTGTACAATTGAAAGTCTCTGACCAATTGCAGAGAGAAAACTAAGGGAAGGGAACCCTGCTTTCTGATGAAAATTAGCAAATCATGAACTGTTAGCCATCTTTAACACAATTCATGAATTTCTATGTGAACCCGACGTAGGGATGCCAAGGAGAAAGTTACTGAGAGTGAATCCCGCATTGAGATAAAGTAGAGAGAATTGTTTAAAGGGCAAACATGAACCCGGCTGAGGGATGCCTATGAGTTGGGGTGAAGCGTAACACACCCGGAACAATGTGTCGACGAGAGTGAACCCAGTTGAGGGTTGCCCACAGTGTTTGTTTAAAGACATTCAAATTCCTGAATGTTAAAAGCGATATTTGAAAGGCCATAGTGAACCCGACAGAGGGAGACGCATTTTGCAAAGAGAATCCAAGCCCGGCGGAGTGAGGTCCTAGAGGCGAAGAGCAATCGCCCAAAGGTGCAAGACTACCAAAGGAACCTTGTTTGTTGTTTTGATCCAGCAGGCCTTCGAAAGCAAGAGACTTTGAAGAAAGAGACTTGACCCTTAAAGGTTCTAGTATCGTGAAATAGACTTATGAACCTTGTGCTGGAGAAGCCCAGGAGTGTGCTGTGCTCACGAGTCCAACATTGTCCCGTGCTAAAAACATAGGTACGGGAGACCCCGCCATACCATCCTAACTTATCATTTTGTGAACACTTCGTTCTTTTCTGGTGAACATTATCCCACACTCTTTTTGTAACTTGGTGGTAAGGATTGGCAATCGTTTTAAAATTATTTTTTTTGTTAGTATAGGCACTTTTTATTTGACAAGACACTACTAGGACAGACTTATTAGTATTTGGTGGTTGCAGCTTGCTCCCATCTTAGCTTTAGGTTTATTAGGTGTTTTTCTTACCCATGCATACAATTTTAATAAACACCCTTGAACTGTGATCACGTGTGTCTGTCTTTACTGTTGCCACCATGAGTTCTCTACAAGTATTGCAAGAGACTTAGACCCCCAAGTCTGTCCCGCTCCAGAGTTATCAGTCCTTTTACTCTGCAGCTATAAAAGGTCATCATGGGAGGCCAAGTGGTGGTCTTTTGATGTGGGTTGAAATTATACTTGGATGGAAGATCGAAGCTGTGAGTACTGACTCTCCATATTTGCAATCATTACTTATTTGGCTGGCCAAGAATGACCTGCTATGCCCTTACAATGTATATAGCCGCCCCTTACAGGGATTGGGGACACTTGTTCGTCTTCAGAACTGAATTATACAACCTCCTCCCTTTCTTGTCCTGACCATGTTCTCGTGGTTGGTGATTTTATAGTGCTGCTCAAACCCCTCAATGATTTGTTAGGATTATGGGACGATCAGGACCAGGCTTGGAATATCCCACCCCTCAATGCCGCAGCCCTCACACAATGGCATCGTTTTGCCCCGTATTCAGCGTATCCTTTTTAATTTGAACCTAAGGGCCTGTAAGGGGCAAATTAAGGATCAGCCCGCTAAGAAGATCTTTCTTGTTCACAATGGAAGCTCATTGATTGGCTGTATGTTGATCTCTGGGTAGGATTGGGCAAGGGTTAGTGATTTTCTTATCCACGAAAGAATGGAAAACGATCACTACCCATTACAAATTGAGGTCCTGAGTTGTTTGATAGATGTGGGCAAACATAGTGTACACATCCCAAATCAATGCCTAGAGCTCACTGGCCATGCACGTACAACTGTCAAACTGATTAATTTGTTGGAACATTGTTATACCAGATATCTATGCTTCTATTTTAAACCATCTTAGCAACATATGTGCTGAGAATTTTAGTGACCAGTTGATCCTGGAGGAGTATAAGCACCTTAATAATAATTTAATTCTATTTATCTCTGTTCCCATTGGTGACAACAAAAAGAGAGCCTTGGTTAATGCCGAGTGGTTTGATAGTGCATGCCTTAAAGCTAAAAGGGATATTGAACTTTGTGTGAGCTACCCATTAGGGGTAGATAAAACCACACTACGGTTGCTCAGATCTAGATATATAGGGATAACCACATCCAAAAAGAAAGAATTTTTTTTAAGGAAAAGTGGCATTCATTATTTAAGGCACTGCAAACGGGAGATGTCTCCTTTTTTGGAAACATGTTTCAGAAAAGGAACTGAATGTGGATAGAGATTTCATTGTATTATCAGTGAAAATGCTTGGTGGTATCATTTTTCTAGTGTATACCACGGGCAAGTCTCCTCTATGCTTAGTCCAATTGCCCTTAGTTCTTCCACCTCTACCAGTCTGTTTTTTTCAATCAGTGAAGTGGCAGCTGCCCTTAGATTTTTTTTAAATGGCAAGGCCGCCAGCCGAGACTTAATCCCTGGTGATCTGTTTAAAAATGAAGCGGTAATTTGAGCCCAAGTGTTATATAAGATTCTTAACGCCATCCTGAGTAGATGGCGAGATTCCAGAGTCTTGGCATGTGGCCACAATTTTGCCAGTTTACAGAAAGGGAGGTAAGGATCTTCCAGCTAATTATCAACCTACCTCCCTTTTGGATAGTGCTGGCAAACATTTTGGGAAATTAATCGTTACCCACTTGCAGGAATGGGCTGATCGTGACAATATAATCGGTAACCTCCAAGCTGGATTTAGCGCTAACTGGTGCACTATTGACAAATGCTTCATACTGTTTATGCTTATACAAAAGTATACAGTGTTAATATCCATGAAATCATCAACACATTGCTGTACAGGTGCCAAGACTGCCCGCGCCTGGCTACGGATAAGTATCCTGCTCTATTATGTGGACGACGCGGCTATACTTGCCACTACCCCACAGGGACTGAGAAAGGTCATGTCAATTTTTTCTATGAAATGTAATCATCTGTGTCTTAACCTGAATATTGATAAGTCAAAAGTAATGGTATTCAAACCTTGTTTTACAAAAAGGAAGTCACTGTCATTGAGTGTGTTTAAAGCGACTATTGAGCAGGTTTCTCACTTTGATTATCTTGGGGTGCGTTTTCAGGAATCGGGAGGTTGGGTGCACAGGTAGCTGAATCTGTTATTACCTTTCAGGGGTTTAGTGGCAGCCGCATCTTTATTTTGTAAACATGGCAGTGGTGCAATTTCTCCCGCCTTGGACTTGCTCCACAAACAAGCCTTGCCAGTCTCATTGTATGGTTCCGAGTTATGTGGCTGCAGTAATATGCACAAGCTGAGTATTTCTGAAAATGTTTTCCTAAATAAATTATTGCTTCTCCCTATAAGTATCACTTCTGTCCTGCCCCATTTGGAACTTGATTGTGTACCAGTCGAGGCTCAGCTATCCTTTAAGCCAGTTTTGTATTGGATTAGCGTTTGGGACACTGTAGGCTTAGAAAAACATTCCTACACTCTAGTCCATATTATGAGTCTAGATGCAGGAAAGAGTTTAAACTGGTTTACCCATGTGAAAGCAAAACCAACCCATTTGGACAGGATTGATTTATGGAATAATCTGCTGCAAGACCTGCCGGCCCAGGGACTAAAGCGTTAAAAATTCACTGTAAAAAAGAGAGACCATGAGAATTTGGTTGTTGATGCTGCCAAACTGAATCTGGGTCTGGGCTATCTTAAATTTAAGATGGAGCTTGGTTTTAAAGACTACCTGGATACAATACAAATTTGAAACGTGTTTGTAGTTGCAATTCAGACTTGCCACATTGCCTGTTGCTTCCTTCACTTTATCATGGAGGAACTCTGTACACGAGCTACTCGCCCTTTATGTAGGTCCACAAATTAAACTTTATTGTATTTCTTACTAACCTGCGGCAAAACCTACCGTTTGGGACACATATGTTTGAGGCCTATCTTAAAGGATGCTGGCATTCGTCACGTGGTGCCTTCTCTGATGTATCTAAACCAGAGTTTGCGTCCTCATGTAGTCTATGCAACTGCACGCTATATCCACAGGATATGGTTGAGGCGGAATGGGGCTTTGAAACAAGGTCCCAACAGTTTGGTGGCCTCCGATAAATAGTGTGTGTTTAGTGAATCTAGTTTTTATTTTTATTTTTTGTATTCATTATTTTAGTGATTCTGTTTAGAAGCTTATTACTACCTAATTCATTATTATTTATAATCCTGTTTTATGAATTGTATGTATTTTAGTCATTCTGTTTGTATTTTTTTGTATGTGCTTTAAAGTCAATACTGAATAAAAAGCTGTCTGACTGAACTGAAAGTGATCAAATCAGAACGGTGCATCTCACTATCCTTGTAAAACAGTCACTTTTGAAGGAAGATATTATTTATGTTGACATTCAATACCACTTAAATTAAAATTATTGAAATCATATTAAATTCACATTCAATCAATTAATATGTATTACACAAAATAGAAAAGCATGCACTGCCAAGCTCTATCACCTTGAGCTATTCCAAATTCCTTGTATCCTGTTCTGCCTTTCCACAATTTGCACAGAGAACTGTGTAGGTTGAAACAAAAAACACAAAAAGTAAGAAGTTCTGATTGATTCTTATACCAATGCTATTTGATTTCCATTAGAACAACTTTAGAAAACATCCCTACAGTGAAAAGTGACATTTCATGCTGAACTCGTTCATAACATAATATTTCTTTGTTACATGTTTTTTTTTCATTTTAGCTTGACGCCTGAAATTGTGAGCACACCTTCCTCGCCAGAAGAAGAGAGGAAAATCTTCTTTAATACAGGGGTTGTAGTTGATGATTTAGAACCAACCACAAAAATTCAAATAAGGCTGGCAGATGGAAGCCGTTTGATACGACGATTTAATCTTACTCACAGGTATGTATGGGTTTCAATTAAAATATAACACACATACCATGGGCACCACTTTTCTGGGGGCCTGAGCCCCAGCAATAGTCGTATGCGGGACCTGATAGGCTTTAAGGAGCAGGGATTATTGTACAATGCCACTTAAGCAGTGCTTACTGAAGCATGGTGTTCCATTTAAGTGGCTCACAAACAATGCCCATCAGTTTGCCTATCCTGGAGTCCACACTTTTAGAAATAGTTTCTAGCACATGGCCCACTGCCGTTTTTGCTTTCTAGTTCTAGCAAAGGCAGACTCAAAGTTGAACTAGAAAATAATGATATTGTATTTATTTCTGTTTAAGGCACTGGAATGTAAGTCACACACCAAGCTTTCCTTTCTTGTGAATTTCTAGCAGCAGCAGAAGGTGTGGGCGGTGGTAGATTACAGAGAGTTAAATCTAGGGGGGGCAATATAAGTGACTAAGGGGTGGGATCTGCTCTTTCTAACACAGATGATTTTGGCAATTGAGAAGGAGGAGTCAGACAAAGGGGTGGCATTTCAACTCAAGGTTTTGGTTTAACAAAAAGGAAAAGGACATTTCTTTCTCTACAACTAAAGGGGTTGTGCTACCTAACTGAATTCTAACTTGTGTGCTCGTTAGGGTGGTTGTCAAACTTAATTGTCTGTCCTCTGTCCAAAAACGATCCTACTCTGACCTTAATACTAACCAAAGATATTCAGTAAACAAAAGAAATTCACCAGGAGAATGACTCCCTTCTCCTGGTTCGGCTGGTCCAGCCTTTGGGATGCTTTCTAACAATATTTTGAAATAGATTCTAATTTAACAAAAGGTGAGACCAGGAGAATGGCTCCCTTCTCCTGGTCAAACTGTATTAATCTTACAGGCTGTTCTCGGATAGTCTCTAGTGACAGCTTTCAAGAGTCCTTGTCGTTCTTCCCAGGGACTTTCCTTGGGTTGACCTCCAACAGTTGTTCATTGGAGGACAATTAGAAGTGAGATGGAATTACCATAGAAATAACTGTGGACCTAAATAGCTGGACAAACTCAAGGAAGTTGGCAAAAAACGCTACTGTTTTAGTATCAGTTGCACATAAAACAGGGAAACCTGATAGACGATGGACGAGGTCTACTCATTCTCGTAGAAATCCACTTTAACTGAGGACTTTATACCCCTCAGTGCATCTGCTGTAACGTCACCCTACTTGGCAAAATATAGAAAATCTATTGGACGGGGAGATTGGTTAAGGGACTTGTCTACATATATTTTCACATATGGATTAGTACATTTCGACCTGCCCTTCATAATAATAGGCACGCCTTGAACTACCTTTAAACATCATGCGATACGAAACTAGCAGAATTAATAGCATCTAACTGGTGGATGCAACATTGTATAGACCACCGTCAAACAAGCCTCTATGATTGGTTTTGCATGCTCGCACCAGCTCCAGACGTTCAGCTCGTTAGCAGCATGTAAGCTAAAAAACCAGGTGCGGGAGAACCACGTCAGATAAATGGCTTCCCAGCCAATTAAGCAATCATCCCTAATCCAGGCCCACCTAGGCCCTAAGCCAAGGTTTTCTCTTTATTCTTGACCTCGCTGCAGGTCTTCTTCGAACATTCATGGGAGTGAAGGCATATCCCGATCTGTGTCTGAAACTCCATGAATTTAACCAATTTCAGCTTCTAAATCACGTGTGAAGAAACCATCATTTTGTCCATTTCGTCTCCTATTTAGTGCTATTTGATTTCAATTACTTTAGGTGTTATTACCCCCTTTGGCCTATGGAGACTTGCTCGCTCCATCTTCATGTGCCTTTCTGCACCTTTGAATTGTCCAATACTAAGCATTCGCCATGTTCTCTTCTGTACGTAATCTAGGAAAAATGTGTCCTACACATAAGCTCTCCTTATTCTCTTTGAAGACATCCACAGTAATCCTTGCTGCAACTTCCTTGACTCCAAGCCAAAACAGCCTTTTTTGTGCCTTTGCAAGAATATGTATTTTTGTGTCCTTTCTCCTTCAAGTTTCATGCGTACAATTTAGACAAGCCGCCGTCCATCTTCTAATAATGACAGCTTTGCCTGCGGCCTACTACCTCAAGAAAGCCTATACATCTTCTTATTTACTTGCATTTCAGCATATGTACACCAGGTAAACTTCTTGTCACTTTATCTTCATTAGTTTCTTGTGATATCTTTCACATTTGCATATGCATTTACTTTGAGTTACATCTTCATTTCTTCAGTTTATTCATATATCATCTCATTATGTCAGCATCACTTTCTGCCAGTGCGTCCTCGTGGTGGCTCTTCATGATCTCACTTTGGCCTGGCTTCTGTTTACAGAGCCTGTTCATGTAGTGGTACCTGCAGGTCTATGCCTCTTATGTTAATTCAAGGATACATTCAATATGGTTGTCCCTGGGAAACGTCTCTCGAACACTTGCTGTGGTAATGACATTACAGCAGGTGTCAAGCACAGTACGACTTTTGTCTTCTCCCAGTATGGCGGAGGAGAGGGGGTGGGCCTTACTGATGACATAGATGGCTCCTCCTCTACATTCCCCCCTCTGGTTAAGTCCTCGACCACCTCCTCTTCAATTGTCTCCATCTTTTCAATCTCCTCGACCTTCTCATCCTTCTTGGCTTTGTCTCCAAAGAATGGTTTCTTCAGTATCCATATCTTCGTCTTAGGCACCTGTCTCCCTTATTGGTCGACCGTCCCCAAGATCGGCGGCGGTCCCAGCGAGCCTTGGCAGGGTCCCCATCCCTCCCTGGAGGGAAAACCTTTAACGCAGCCCAGGCAGTGCTCTGGGACTTCTGGGGGTGCTGCCTCTGAGCCTGTATCCCTTCTTGGTTGACCATGCTCGAGTTCAGCCACTGTCCTAGGGAGCACCAGCAGGGTCTCCATCCTCCCTGGAGGGAAGAGCTTTAACACAGGCCAGCCATAACCCCAGGATGATCGGGGTGATGTCCCCGGGCTTTGGCACCTGTCTCCCAGTTTGACACCATCCCAAGTCCAGCGGCTGTCCCACTGAGCCCCGGCACAGTGCCCATCCCTTCCCAGAGGGAGAACCTGTAATGCAGGCCAACCAGAACTCTAGGATGGGTGGGTGTGCTATCTCCAGGCTTGGGTGCCTATCTCCCTTGTTGGTCGTCATTCCCCAAGTCCAGCGTCTGTCCCTGTGAGCCCCGACAGGTTGCCATACCTTCCCAGAGGGAAAAGCTGTAACGCAGGCCAGCCACAGCTCTGGGACGGCTGGGGGTGCTGCCTCTGTGCTTGGGCACCTGTCTCCCTAGTTGGTCGACCATCCCCAAGTTCAGCAGTGGTCCCAGGGAGCCCCGGCAGGGTCTCCATCCCTCCCTTTTTTTAATGACATATTTTTTTCGAAATGGGGAGGTACCCCCCCTTTTTTTTTTTACCTATTTTTTTTTATATAAACTAGAGCCAAAAAAAAAATATCAAAAAAAAATAATAATTTAATGGGCTGCCTTCCAGCACATTGCAATCCTCCCTTTGGCTAGGATGTAGGCCAGGTCTTTCATCTTACTAATTTGCCTCAGATTACGTGGTCTAGGAAAGCCCCCAAACATGCATGCCCAGGCCGACTCTACCTCCACCGTAATGCGTTTCCCTGCCAAGCGTATCTTCAGTTCTGACCAAAACCTTCCCACCTCTGGGCAAGCCCAGAACATGTGTAACATCCCAGCTTCCTCCTCCCCGCACCTGGGGCATCTCTGAGTCGACAGGCCACCAAACCTGGCAATCTTACTGGGGGTCAGATATGCTCTATGTGTGACATATAGTTGGATCTGTTGAAGCCTCGCGTTGCGGGACACTTTCTTATGATATCTTTTGGGCTCTGTCCCATAGCCCATCCGACATGGGTTCTCCCATCTCTTCTTCCCAGACTTGTCTCAGTTTGAGCAATTCCTTCCCCACCTTGGACCCCAGTAGCTCATATATGCGGGATATCTCATGCCCACCCTCCGAGATGTCCTATATCGTTTCAATGGAGGCATCCGGTTGTTCTGCAAGCACCGCCACCGGCCATTTTTCTCGCACCCGTTTAACAATTCTGGAGTAGGTAATGTGTTGCCCTTTATGCACCCCGGTGTCCTCTATTAGTTTCTGGAATTCTAGTGCCTCCCACTCCTGCCATATGTCTCCCAGGGTGACCAGGCCCATCGGTTCCCAGTATCTACGGACCCCATTTATCAATTGGGCGTCCTCTCTGCATAGCGCCACCAGCGGCACCTGCATAGAGAACGGAGCCATGCCCTGTGCCACACCTCCCAGCAAAGCGCCAACAGCCTCGCCATCTCTAGTACCTTTGGCTTTGACAACCACACTACCTCTCTAAGGAAGTAGGGAGCAGTTTCCATGCACAACAGCCTGGTTTCAGCTGTTTCATCTTCAGACAGCCACCTGGCCACATATTGCAGTTGTCCTGCCAAGTAATACAACTTTAAATTCGGAAGGTTTATTTCCCCCTCCCCCCATATCGCACGAGTTCTGTAATTTCCAGAGAGCCACCCTGTTTCTGGAATAGTTATGCCATACAAAGCCCCTGCACAAGCTGTGGAGACTAGCGAAGAAGCGCCTAGAGATCACATACGGAATATTTACAAAGAAGTGTAACAGTCTGGGCAGGACTACCATCTTAATCAGAGCAGCTCTCCCCATCATGGCCAGGGGCAGTCTGGACCAAAATCCCATGATATTTTTAATGCTTTCGACTGCCTTTTCTGTGTTGTGTTTGTGTTCCTCTCCCGACGTGTGGTATATGTCAATTCCAAGATATCGGAACGTCTCAGTTCGCCAGGGTATAGGCAATACTGGCAAACTCCTTGGTGAGGCAAGTCTATATCTCCCCAAGGGGGAACATGCTAGATTTCTTGGGATTTACCGCAATGCCGGAGAGGGTAGCATATCGTTCCATCACCTCCAGGATGTATTGTATGTTCTCCTCTGGGAAGCGCAGATACAAGAGTTTATCGTCAGCATATAATGAAATAAGATGCGGACCACCTGCAGTGTGGATCCCTATCTCCCCATATTGTTGTCTAAGACAGACAGCCAATGGTTCCAACGCTAGTATATACAACATGGGCGACCAGGGGCAGCCCTGTCTAGTGTCCCTGCTAAATTGCCATTTGTCTGAGATAATGGCACCCGTTTTAACCCTTGCAATTGGGGAGCTGTATAAAATTTTAACCCACCTGAGATACCCCAGCCCCATTCCGTAGTCTCTCAAAGTCGCTAACAGCCAGGGCCATCTTACTGAATCGAAAGCCTTAACCGCATCAAGCGAGACGATCGCCAGTTCACCGGGGTCCTCCTCTGTATGGTAAATAATATGGTGCAGTCTTCTGTGGTTATCAGTTTTATTCCTACCAGGGACGTAGCCTGTTTGGTCGGGGTGTATCAGTTTACCGATGACCCGCTTAAGCCTGTTTGCTAGCACTGCCGTAAGGATTTTGCTGTCCTGGTTAAGCATCGATAGGGGTCTATATGACCCGCAGTCTGTGCTAGGCTTACCCGGCTTTAAAAGCGGAATGATCACCGCCTCCCATAAGGACTCTGGCAACCTGCCATGCTCCAACGCCTCATTAAACATAGCCAGCAGTGGGGGAAGCAGCTCTTGTTTGTAGGTTTTGTAAAATTCGCTTGGGAGCCCGTCTGACCCCAGAGAATTGCAAGTGGGCAGGTGCTGAATCACCAACTCAAGTTCCTCTAATGTGATTGGGGCATCCAGGTCTGCCCGTTCTAAATCGTCTAAGATGGGCAAGCCTATATATTCTAGCTTTTCTTGGATTTCTTGGTCCCTCTCTTCGCCTGGGTCCTCATAGAGACGTTTGTAATATCCAAGGAACTCTTCATTCACTCCCTCTTGGGTATCCAGGATCTGGCCTCCCTCCCCTCTGATTTCCCTGATCACCGGCTGTGATATATCGCTCTTATATAGCCAGGCCAGCAATCTGCCCAGCTTGTCTCCCCCCGGCATGCTGTCTCTCCACATATTTCTTATAGCTTAATTTACATAGCCTGTCCCAGTGTTCACTGCTAGCTTGTTGTAGCTGTCTCATCCTGACCCCATCTTCCCGAGAGGTGCCACCCCTACGCATAATGGCTTCCAACTCCTTCTCCGTTTCCTGCAGCTCTCGTTCAATGCCCCCCTGGAGCCCTCTGGATTTTGATATAGCCTCCCCCGCACTACTACCTTAAACGCTTCCCACACAGTTCCCATAGTTCGAACACTACCGGTGTTAATCTCGAAGTACTCTGTGATCACCCGCCTTAGATCCTCCCGGAATCCCGAGTCCTGCAGAGCCTCAGCTCTGAGTTTCCACGTCGGAATCCGCGCTCTAGGGGGTTGGTGTCGCCACTCTAGGACCAGAGGGGAGTGGTCTGAAAGTACCCTGGCCTTATATTCCGCGCCTCTCATCTCACCTACCAGCTCGGCAGCAGCGAACACGTAGTCCAGTCTCATGTGCAGGTCATGTGGTGCCGCATAGTGTGAGTATTGCCTATCTGCTGGGTGCAACTGCCTCAAGACATCTACTAAACCAAAATCTCTCAGGAGGGCCTGTAGCTGCTTTGCAGCCGGGGTGGGTTTGTCTAGTTTACCATCTGATCTGTCCATCTTAGGATTCAAAATGCAATTAAAGTCTCTGCCCCATAGGATCATGCCACCTAATAGGGGGCTAATTTTGCCATACAGAGTCTGAAAGTAAGCTGCTGTATCCTGGTTAGGGGCGTATAAGTTTATAATACTCATTTCCCGGTTTTCCAACATCCCCCGCACTACTATCATGCTGCCTTCTGGGTCTCCCGTAGACTGAAGCAATTGAAATGGTACATGAAGTGCTACCCATGTGATAACTCCTCTTGCGTAGGCAAGTATGTGGCTCCCGCAATGCTCCCCCTCTACTTCCTCTTGACCACCTCCAATTTCTCCCTGGTAAGGTGGGTCGCCTGCAATAATGCTATGCCGGTCCTCATTCTTCTCAGGTACATCATTACTTTATTACGCTTCAAATAACTATTGAGGCCCCTGACATTCCAGGTAACCACTCTAAGGCACCCCGACGCCATAGATCCAATATCCTGCCTTCCCTCTCCGTCTCCCATCCCGCCTAATAAGATTCTCAGTTTGGCTTGTTACCCACCCTGTCCCAACAAACTCCCCCTCCCCCCTTTCCCAACAACAAACCCCAACACACCGCCCCTTCCCTCCCCCCACCCCTCCGAACCCCAACAAAATCCCAACTCCATCCCTGGATCTCAGGAGAACCCACGTTTGGTCCTGCCTCGGAATGCCGAGGGCAGGAGCCCGGCAGGGTGTCACCGGACTACCAGTGACCTAACTAAACTACTACTTATGGGGGTATGAGGACTAGCTCTGCAAGGCTCCCGTGCTCGTATCAAGTCTCAGTGCTCACGGTTCGTATCCACTTATATCCCTGATCATGCACGCCCATAGGCTACATCTTATACAATAATGAAGTCCCATTGTCTTAGGCTGCGACACCCCTTGGTGCCACAGACGCAGATTACTTATCTCCTCTTTCTCCTTCTCCCGTCTGGATGCCCTACTCCTGGGTGCAGCTCTGCTTGTCGAGCCACCCCGTTGCTTCTTTCGGGGATTCGAAAAACAAGGTTCTGTTTTTGTGGAACACCTTCAGCTTCGGCGGGTAGAGCAACATATACTTGTGGCCTGCTTCACGCAATCTTCTCTTCACGGTCCCAAAGTTCATGCGGCTACGTTGTTCCCTCGGAGTGTAATCTGGGTATGCGGTTATGTTTGCTGTCCCCCTTTGTATTGTTCCACCCTTCCGGAAGTGTTCAAGGATTGTTTCTCAATCTCGGTAGTTCAGGATCTTGGCAATCACCGGCCTAGGGGGGGTTCGGGGGGGTTCCTGGTGGCGGCCTCCTCATCAGGGCCCTATGCGCTCTTTCCATCACGAACCCCTGGGACAACACTCCGCCGGTTATCTCCTGCAGCAGCATAGATTCAATGAACTCCGTAGGGTTGGGTCCCTCAGCTCCCGCTGGCAAACCAACAATGCGGATGTTATTCCTCCGGGCACGTCCCTCCGCCTCCTCTGCCCTGCTTTCTAGGTTGCCCACGCGTTGCTCTAGGGCATGAAGTTCCGATTTATGTGTTGCACAGTCTGCTGTGTTCGGGCCCACCTCTCTGTGCGTTCTGCCAGCGACCTGACATCTTGCCAGAGAAGATTCACTTCCTCTTGTACTGCCCCAACTTTGAGCTCTAGTGCTACCTTCAATTCGGTCATAGCCAGTCCCAGTTTGGTCTCCCAGGCCACTTTTAGGTCAGCGATCGCAGCAAGGATCTCCTGGTTCGTGCCCATGGTGACTGCACTCCCAGCGGGTTTTTGTCTTTACTCTTGGCTCCTTCCAGGCCTGGTGATGTTCTGGCGTATTCGTCCAGCGTGGGTTGTATGCCCTTCGTCTTTGGAGGTTTGTTAGACATGGTGTCGTGCCAGAAACTTGTGGGCGAGCCCCACCACTTGTGGTTACCAGCCCCAGCAGGGTTAGACTGCTATTAGCGCCTGGGCCCAGAAAGGCCACACGTGGGGTGTCCTGAACCTACTTATTTGCTACAGGAGTGGGTTGTGTCATCCCACGTAATAATGTGGGTCTTCACTCCGATCCTGCCAGCACCCGCCGGTACTGTGGGTCAGCCGGTTTAGGTACCGTGTGTCCAGGATTGCTGCGGCCCGAACAGGTCCTCCAGTTCTCCTCATGTGTTCCGCTCCTTACACCCGCTCTTTTCGCTTGTGCACGCTGGGTGGTGCGGCTGTTCAGGATACTTGTCTCCAAAGATCAGTCAGTGTCTATAGTCCCTGCAGCACCCCTCTTTGTTCTGGACATGCCACCATTTTGGGCCTATCAACCGGCCATTGTATTCTCACTTTCATAGTAAGGCAGGGGGGTGTTTAAAGCACTTTGTTCCGGTTCCAAAAGTCTAGCTCGAGTGAGAAGAACACTAGCGGGTTGCAGTTTTCCTAAAACTCCTCACTGCCCTCCTGGGATCCAGTTTTAAATGTTCGCCAGTCTGCCCACTTCATTTCGCCTTGCAATAATAGTATCCGCCGGCGCCACAATGTATCTCTTCAGGCGCTGCACAGCTGGCCGCTGTCCCCGCAGCTCCGGACGATCAGCTGTGAGGTCTGGTTGCTCCACCCGCCTTCTCCTGCTATAGGATGCCAGGGCCGCTCTTCGTGTTGAACAGACGTTTGTGGGCCTCTATTTTGCTGGGCAGCCTTATGTAGCGGGCGCGGTGGAGAGGCCCCAGTCTTGCCCAAGGAGGTCTTTCCCGTGGGCAGACGCTATAGGCTCAGTGCAGGGAGGCAGGCTGCAGGCATCAGGCCCCGCAGTAGCCCTTGTATTGCGGGCACCAAGCAGCTAATGGTTTATCAGCAGCCGGGAAACATGGGAATAGCTTCACTGCAGGCACAAGTGTGGAGACCTTGTTTTGAGTCCCCTTTCATCTCGCGTTTGTTACTTTATAGCTTCCACTGCCTGTCTGTCAGCGTTACATCTCACGCCAGTGACTCTTGTATAGAGTCCTGTGTACCCCCAGCACGTTGCTCTTTCGATGGGAACCCCAGCTTTCCAGTACTTTTCTTGCCCACTACGCCCCTTAGTTTCAAGCTGCTCCAGCTACACGATCATGTGGGCATCCAGGTGCAGCGCTATTGTTGGTGTGCGGCCGCCTCTTTCGCCTCTATTCTCTTTATTGTCTCCGAGTGTGCCTGCTGCTCATGCGCTCAGCGTTGGATATGGACTTTTTCTTCTGCGGTGCGCTCGCTCGGCATCAGCTCACCCTTACACTTGATGAGCCGTGTGTCTGCTTCGCCCGCTCGCCGGGTCCTCCAACCGCTCTGGGTCTCTGCCGGCTCCTCCCAGCTAAGCTCCTCTTCGTCCTTAGAGGTCGCCGTCTCTGTCACCTGTGACAGCCTTCGTTTCAGCAAGGCGGGCGTGGAGACAGTGCTCCAGCTGCGCGCGGGCTGTGCTATTCTCCGTAGCAGCCCCTCGGCCGCACAGTCTTCACTTTGCTCCGTTATGCTGGTCAGTCACTTCGTGGTCCGGGTCCACCATTTTGTGTCCTTTGTCCGTTCCTGGCCGCATCTAGCAAGAGTAAATACTTGCAGTTCTCAGTTCCTAATGCACACGCAGTCTTCAGTGCACAGGCAGGGAGCCTTCCGACGTCCGTGACTTCAATTGCAGAGAATGCAGGCAGTTTAAAGCATCTGTAGCTACGGATCGATGTCGGATCTTTAGGAGCTACCAAGGAAGGCACGTCCTACTCCATGGCTAGTTAGCCACACCCCCCGCTGTTGCGGAAGGATAGCTCAGGGGCAATGTGCTCGCCTTGGAAGCAAGAAGACACGGAGCACCACGGTTCGATCCCCGGGTTCGCTCTTAGAAACCTCTGGGTATTAAGCGCGTTATAAATAACCTATTCTATCAAGATCACAACGAGAGAGCTAATTCAGCATGGAGAAAGACGGCACAAACCGAGAGGGTGACAAGGAGAGAAGTGACCTTGCCCTTTCCGACCAAGGCCCGTGACACCTCTGCGGAAGGAATTGTAAGACCGTGAACAATAGCCAGCGTGTGTTGCAGCAAAAACGGTACACAGGGCCCTCCTCCAGTAATAACCAAGCCAGGGAGAGACGCTTGTCACTGCCTTGACTCCAGAGACAAGAAAAGCCAAGCGGTTCATCACAGCCGGTGAGTCGAGGGAAGAGCCGATAACAAACCGAACTATGTTGAACAAAAGTAGCACACGGCTAATTGAAGAAAGTACAAACGAATGTTTATACGAAAGTGGAAAACCAGCTATAGAGGAGTCGGGCACCAAGTGGGTGCTCATTCTGGAAACTCTGGACGATCACCCTATTGTTGAAACTACCGGGACCAGAAGGCCTTGGGAAAGGCGAGAATGGGGTCAAAGTGGTCATACAGGGCTCTAGTAAAATCCTCTGTATGGTTGAAAGCCTTTGCCCTAGAGATGATTGTGAAGCTAAGGGAAGTGAATCCCGCATCATAAGAACTGTCCAAGCAATTGTGTGATTGACAAAGTTGGCAAGAGTGAACGCGACGGAAGGATGCCGATAAAGAGGGGGCGATAAAGTGTGTTGATAAGAGTGAACCCAGTAGAGGGATGTCCACAGTGAACTGTTCAAAAGACATTGTCAGAGATGAGATTGTATTGAAAGCCATAGTGAACCCAACGGAGGGAAGGCAAGCATTTGAGAAGGGTCTGAGCATGGAAGAGGGGGGATGCAGGGGTGAGAAGCCATCACCCCACCGACACGTGAATGCAACAGATAAATCTTTTGAATACATGCAGGGTGAAACCGACGGAGGGAGGCTGATATTCAAGAGGGGTCTGAGCCCGGACGAGGAGGACCCAGGGGGAACAATTATCACCCCAAGTACAAACAGGAAAGAACTTCTGTTTATTTTGAACCCATCAGGCCCTCGGAAGCAAGAAACTTAACTACCGAATGTCCTGCTTTTGCAAATAACTTTTTGGTGGATCTGAGCCCGGAAGAGGTGGATCCAGGGGTGAAAGGTCATCACCCAAGGTGCCTATAGAAAGGAACTCTTTTGTTTATTATTTGGAATACATCAGGTCCTTGGAGGTTGCTGCACTCAGGAGTTCTGCTTTGTCCCATTTTCAAAACATGGAGAAGGGGGATACCCCCGGCTAACACATCACGATTTATTATTTGTGAACACTTCTTTCTTTCTTATGAACTTCATCTCACACTCTTTGTATTTAGCGTAAGGAGTGGCAAAAGGTTTTTCTTAGAACATTATTATTTGATGGTTGAAGCTTGCTCCCATCTTAGATTTAGGTTTAGATTATGATTAGATGTTTTTCCAACCTTCCTATATAGTTTAACACACACCCTTGAACTGTGATCATCACTTGTCTGTCTTGTGTACTGTTGCCATCATGAGATGTGTACTGTTGCCATCATGAGTTCCTTACACCAGCCTTGGGCACATGTCTCCCATGTGGGTCGACCATCCCCAGGTCCAGCAGTGGTCCCGGGGAGCCCTGATGGCGTCCCTGTCCGTGGCCCGTTACAGCTTTTCCCTCCTGTTGAGCGTGGGGGTCGTCCACGCAAATGCTTTCCTACCCTCCCCTTCCACTCCTTCCAATCAAGTCCTATAAAAAAAGGGAAAAACCACCTACCTTGCACAAAACTGAAGGTAACCTTTTGTTTCAACAAAACCTGTTCTTGAAAAATGGCGAATTCAGAACTGCAAACCATTTGTTCCTAGCTCTTCGAAGAAAAAAACCTCAGGCTTCTTTTGTACATCATGTTATTGTCATTTTCTGAAAAAACACAACATTTGCTCTCTTTTGTTATTTTTTCTCACTCCCTTACAGAAAACTAGAATTCCTTGGCGCGTTATGACTGCCTAAATGTGGGAAGAAAAGGGCCCAGATTTGGCCGAGATATCTCTTTACATTACATTACAAGGGATTGAATGTGACATACCGAAATCTCCCAAAAAGGGCTTAGCACTGGGAGGGAAAACCCTCAGCAGTTAAGGGGTTAAACCCTTCTATTACAAGCATACACTATCTGGCACTCTTAACATCTTCTGCCTCAAAACTAGAAATAACAGGAGAGTATGCTACACTCTTCGCTTTTAAATCTGCGGCTTTGTTTCTGCGAGAAATCAAGTATGCCCTTTTAGTGTGGGCGGTGCACTTAACCACTGCAATATCAATTGGGAGTTGTATTGACTTAATAGGCCTGTCCAATAGAGATGCATGTTGCACTGGAATACCGTCTGCGCAGAGGTAGTCAATCCTTTTCCAATATGACAATCCTGCGTGTACTGTTGATGGCACATAGGCAGAGACAAGTGCGGCAATAAGCGCCACTAATTCTGCAGCCTGTGCTGAGAAATACAAAGGCAATCTTGCACTCGTTACTAATTCGAATTCACCGGTCAACCTGTATCTTATCACTGCCAATCCCATATGACTTTGCCCAGTAATTTGCTCAATTTTTGAAGACCGTCAATGAACAGAATTCCATCTCCCCACCCCCCAGAGCGTTCTCTTTAAGGAAGGGAATATCGTCATAAAATTCAGTTTACTCTCTGCAGTCAGGTACATGGTCACCTTCCTCTACTGGTTCGGGGATACATGTTGCAGGGTTCACTACTCAGCATCTCACTATTTTGATGGCTGGATTTGAAATAATCACTTCATATCCAGACGCCCTTTGTGTAGTCAACATGCTCTTGGGTTTCTCTAAAATGGCAAACGGAGCATGCTCGACATATAGAGTAATTGAACAGCCCATGGAAATACTTGCAGTCTTTTCAATCGCAAAAGCGGCAGGAGCCAGCGATTGTTCGCAAGGATAATGTCCTTTCATTAATGGGTCTAACATCCCACTGTAATATGCCAATGGTTTGTACCCTAAAGTCGTCTTCTGTGCAAGAACTTCTGTGATTACTTCTCCATTTTAATGCGAGAACAAATACAATTCCTCATTACAATCGGGGATCCTTAATACTGGTGCTGTGCACACTGCCTGTTTTAATTCTTCTAATCCTTCAATCATTTCGTCTGTCCATGTTATGCTGTTTTTACCGGTCTGTGCTTCATTAAGTCCTTGTAACAATGTTATGATAAACATACTATAGTCAGACCTACAATAATTACATAGGCCTAAATATTGCTGCATTTCCTTCACTGTCTTTGGTCTTGGAACTTTCATAATTGCCTCCGCCCTCTCAGGAGTAACTTTTTTTGGGGGGGATCAACTGTCCTATATATAATACTTCTTCTTGGCAATACTACAATTTCTGTTTGTCTACCTTATATTGTTTTCCTGCTAACATTGTCATGAGTTCAACGGAATCTTTCTTGCATCATTCTTCTGTTTCACTGCAGTTTAATAGATCTATGTACTGTATTACCATGCTTTCGATCTGATTGTTACCCACGTCCATCTGAAGGACCCTATTAAAGATCAGTACCCCTGGGGTAATCTTGTATGTTTTAATCTCGTATTTCTATACGAAAAAGGAAGTCGAATCTTGAGAGTCCTCATGAAGGGGAATTGAAAAGGAGGCATTCTTCAAGTCTATAACGGTAAAATGTTTGGCTGAGATGGGGATGCTACATAATATTGTAGCAGGATTTGGAACTAGTGGAAATTCTGCTTCTATAATTTGTTCTAGGGGTCTCAAATCCTGAATGAATCTCCAAGACCCCCTCTTGATTTCTTAATTGGATATATAGACATTATGCATGTGGAGTATGCCGGTGCCAGTATTCCTTGCTTCATTAAAGGCGGAAACGGTTTCGAATATGCCTTCCTCTGACTCGCTGGACATGGGGTATTGTTTCGCATGTGGCCAAATTGCCCCTGGTTTGAGCTTTATTTTAACCGCTCCTATTCCACTGAAAGGACCCGTATCATATGGACCAGTGGTCCATAAAATACTTGCCACTTTGTCTGAATCATTCTGAAAAATTGCACCTTTTTATTAATCAGTGCCATTCTCTGCGGTATTTCCCTTTTCTCTTTTTTATCCAATAAGTAAGGCTTATAAAAAACACTAACTCATCGTCTGAGTGCTCATCTCTAAACAACTCTTTGTTAAACCTGTCAGTCTATATCCTTCACTTGGAGCTATTACTGCTCTTCATCCTCGTCCTTCATCATCTGTGCCATGAATCATCACCCTTCCCTCTCTTACTATCGCTGCCTCCAATTCTATAGGACTAATCTGTACTTCCTCTTCGTCCATGGATACCTCTGGTCTAAATAAAAATGTATCAGGTGTTCTCAGTATTTTGCCTATCAATGATATGATATGGCATTTATAACGCGCCTATACACAAGTGTTTCAAGGCACGACGAGGCAAGGGGGGGGACAGAGGGAAGACCGAGACAACGATCTTGCTAAGGTGACATTGAGATAGCGCAAGCAAGTGCATGGGAAGGGGGAATGGGAAAAGTGCAGGGGTGGAAGGTGGAGGGGCAGTGCAGTACATGGGATGGACAGTAAAGAAAATAGAATAAAGCAATAAGTAAAAGTGCGGCCAGCTGGTGACAAGTGCAGGGGTAAGTGCAGACCTCGGGTGTCGAATGCTGGTAGGGTACTCTAGGGATACAGAAAACAGTCCCCTAGTGCAGGGGTTGCCAGAGAGGCAGTGCAGGTGAGCAACTGGCAGCGGAAGGGTCATGGGTCCGAGATCTGAAGGTCACCAGGTGACCAGTGCACTTAGTTTCAGCCAGGAGGTCAGCAGGGGAGGAGAGGAGAGAAAGCAGAAGCAAAGAGGAAGGTTTTGAGGTGCTTCTGGAACCAGAGATGGTTCTCCTCAAGTTTCAGGGAGGCAGGGAGGCTGTTCCAGAGGGAGGCCCCAGCCGAAGAAAGAGATTTACCACCAACTCGTTGCTTGGAGAAGTGACTGACCCTGAAGGAGTTGGAGGTGGATGAGCAAAGATATTTAGGAAGAGAGAGTTGAAGGTATTGTGGACAATGTAGAGGGTTTTTAACTTAATCTGCGCAGCCACTGGGAGTCAGTGCAGAGATTTCAGTCCTGGAGAGATCCGATCCCTGGGCTTGAGGCCAAGGACAAGTCTCGCAGTCCTGTTCTCGATGAGTTGCAGAGGGCGTAAAGTAGAAGCAGACAGATTTAGAAAGAGGTTGTTGCAGTTGTCCAGCCTAGAGAAAACCAGAGCTCTGGAGACAGTAAGCTTCTGGGGGAAGGAGAGGAAAGGAAGAATACCTCTGAGGAGATGCAGCTGGTCGTGAGACTTCTTAGAGACGTCAGAGATGTGGCGAGAGAAGGAGAGTGTGGAGTCAAAGATGACCCTGAGGTTTTTAGCATCACAGGTGGGAGCAGGAAGAGGGCCAAGAGAGGCCGGCCAGAGAGCGACAGGAAAGGAGGTGTCATGGCCACAGGCCCCAGAACACAAAAACCACACCATCTAGTGATGGGGGCAATAGGTCACTTGACTCCCTTATGTCCGTTTGGGACCCATAAATACAGGGGCCCTGGCTGGACTCAGTCCTGGTGCCTTTGGCGCCAGGCTCATATAGAGATGTCAGCAGGAACACTTTATTTCAGTGCAGGAATGCTTTTATTTTACAAGAACTTTCCAGGAGCTGATAGCCTTTATTCCAGAGAACATCCTCATGTGCTGACTCATCGGGTGTGGCTCCCTAGGCCTGGTCTTCGTGTGCTGACTCATCAGGTGTGGCAGGCAGGCTGAACCTGGTGGGCCTGGCTTCAGAAGCTCAGCTATAAAAGCAGCTCTATCCTTAAGGCCGGTGCTTCGTGTTACTGTGCACTTGCATGCAATGTGACGCTCCCCACCGCTTGGACCAGTTTACTTACCTTTGAAACCAAGCGTTCTCCTGCATACTCACCTCCAGGAAACCGGTGCTTCATCACTTCACCTGCAGACTCATCTCCTGACATCCAGTGATATTGATCCCGAGGCCGCAACACTGCACTCCGCATCCACGAACTCAAATCCTGTGAAGAAGAAGAAAGACAAGGTTAGAACAACTGTCCTAGGGCCGCGCCACATTTGAACCCCACGCGCCCCCTAGTTAACAATTTACCAGCTACTGTACCACTGCAGCTTCGTTCCTGATTCCCTCTGACTGCCACCTCCAGCTCCGCAGCTTCTGCCGGGCCGGCATCATCACCTGCAAGGGAAGAAAGCAAAAGAGAAAACATCAAAAGTGGAACGGAAAGCAATACAAGACGACAAACTTTACAATACAACAAAAACAGATGAGGAAAGACAAAGGCAAACAGGAACACTTACCTGAAGTATAGTGGCTTAGTTGCAGCAGGACTGGACTACCACGTGCAAGGGACCAGTGAAGGAACTCGGTCCAGATCATAAAAGCGCCCCTGCCAGAAGCAGCAGGACAGAGTGCTCGCCAAAACTAATCAACAGGTGAGCTTTCCAAGGACAGCGCATCCCACGGGTACCACGGTTTGGGAGAAGTGGTCTGGAAGGGGATCAGGTGCACAAGCTGGGATACTCACGCCCCCTATTCTCCACGCAGGAGCAGTCCCGAGCAGCATCACCTATTACCACCAGTCGCCACATAAGCGCAGACAGCGAAGTCGGACCCGAGTAACCTCACCCCCCGGAGGGCTGCAACCGTGCCCCAGCGCCTCCGCACGGACCAGTTGAGCATAACAGGAGGGAGCAGGTGAGCCAATGAGGAGAATCTCAGTCTTACTGGCATTAAGGCAGAGATCATTGGTGGCACACCACTCCTGGATAGCAGACAGTCAGATATGAGTGAAGGAGAAGAAGTGGCGGAATGGAGCCTGAAAATGAGTTGAGTGTCATCCGCATAGCACTGAAAGTTGGGTCAGAGAGCGGCAATGCAGTGGTAAAGAAGTGCCAAATATTGGTTGAACAGCCAGGGAGAGAGGTTAGACCCCTGGGGAACACCACAGGTAGAGATAGAGAAGAGGAGGGACCCGAGTTGGACCTGGAAACGGTTGTGCCTTCCACACCCTGGCAGCGCAGGCTTGGTATGACTTGCCGGAATTCCTTCGCAAGGAAGAAAACCACATGGCTTTCAGGAAATTGTTAAAGACCAGACTGTTTGTGTAATATCTGGAATATTGCTGGCTTTATGATCTTTCTCTGTTAGGGTGCCTGGATGCCTTCAGGCTTTGGCGCAATACAAATCCTTTAACATAACATAACAGGGTTGATCAGTGAGGAAAGAGGTCAGCCAGGCCAGCGCCTGATCCGTGATATCCAGGTTATCACGGACACGGTTGAGTAGGATGGCATGGTTGAACGTGTAAAAGGTAGAATAAAGATCAAATAAGATGAGGACACGGGGTGTTGGAATCCAGGTTGGAGAGCGGGTTCACGTATGTTCAGGAGAGCAGTTTCCATGCTTCTGGCGGCTCTGAATGTATCACATAAGGGGGTAGCCGCCAGACAATAGTTAAACCATACTTCTGATTCTGTATGTCATAATTTAGGAAGGAGGTATTTGTGGTGTCTACAAAGATCGCCGTTAGGCCTTACTTGTGGCAGGGTCTAAAGGCTGCAGGTAAGGACATTCATTCATGTAAGCACAGTACTAACACAAGAAGCTTTATGTGGTGTACATTTATTACATTGAGCTCCTATTCATAGGCCAACTACAATGAAGGTAGGGCCTCCTGGTATTAATGAGAACCGTCAAAACTTATTCAAAACATATATCTCGGATGTATTATCCAGTACGTAATCTGCAACATTACAAATTGTTCACATTTAGTTATACTTTGTCAAAACACATGTTGTAGACTAAAAAGCATAAACGTGAAGAACAGAAAACACATTTGTTTCCCTTTTAGACAATATTTTTAGGTGAAATACAACATAGAAATAGACTAAAATAAGGCAAAAGCAAGTCTATTCAGCATCAATTTTTGGTGCACGCACAGGTTATCCAAAAAAAAAGGAAAAGCTGAGAGTGCTTGTCCTTGCAAAGTCAGGACAAAACCTGTGCTTTTAATACATTAGTCTGTTGACTGATGGTCGTGGGGACAACCAACAGATTCAGTGTGAAGATTAAGCTGGGAGATGGCCAGCTTTTCCAGGAGTTTGCCCAGGAAAGGAGTGATGGAGATTGGGTGATAGTTACCCGGCGGGAGGGGTCGGCAGAGGGTTTCTTAAGAAGAGGGTGCACAAGGGAGTGCTTCGGAGGGGAAGGGAAGACCCCAGTGGCAAAGGAGTGGTTGCAAAAGTCAGCCAGAGCAGGGGCCAAGGTGTCGATGTGGTCCTTGATGGTTTTGCTTTCGATATCAATCTAGGAAGGCATGTCAACAAAATGCTTACTCCATGTATAAACACTTCCCGGTTCTAAACTCCTCGTAATGCGTTCTGGCCTCTAAATGCTAGTATGAATTCCCTCACTTTCCTGTAGTGTATCCATAGAGCGGAAATACTATCCGTTTGTCAGTAAAAGATATCATCATGTAATGTTTTGTCATTAGGTCACAGCCCAGTATACTGCCGTGAATATAATAATGGCATAGACATGTTGTGTTCTCCTATCGATATTGGTAGATTGTCAGTAAATGGAACTACATTTGTCACCCCAGAGAATCCCTGCGCATTCATGGCAATTTCTGAAAATGTATTGCCTCGTACAGCCACCTTAACTCTTGGTTCGCCTTGGGGTCTGGTGTAACTGATAGTACTGAACACATCAGGTCGTCCTGTGGGCTGTCCTATTGTGGGTATAAATTCATCCCTGTACCTGTGAAAGGATTCCTTCCTATCACCGTTTCCTTCCCTACCCTAGGTTTAGGTGTCTGCTGTGGTCCTGTGTTTGTATTCCATTGCGGTGCAGTGGCTTGCTGCATTGGAGTGTGATGTGGCTGTGCGTGTTATGTTTGAATTGATGCTTGCTGCTGCTGCCCTTGCTGCGTTTGTGTCTGTAGGGAATCTGCTGTGTCTTTTGCGATTGCAGCGCTTGTTGTGGCGGATACTGCATATGGTCTTGGGCATAATATTCCTGCACTACATGGCAGAGTTTGCCTCATCCCCCCCCCCCTCTTGAGGTTTGCCAATTCTGTTGCATGTTCCCTCTGCTTGTACATGTGCATGCAATATGTCTCATTCTCCCACAATTCCAACAATGTTGCAGCAGTCCTGCGGACCCATCATTAAATCCTCGATTAAATCTGCCATTTAATCCCCCATTAAATCCTACGTTAGCTTTTGGTGGATACAATAGCTCTTCTGCAACCATTCCCTCTCCACTCGTCAGCACTGCTCCTTCTATAGCAAAATTTGACAATTTCTTCTGAACCAACTTTTCCTCAAGCTTTCTATTCTCATCTTTTTTCTTTTTCTTCTCTTTTAATCACAGACAGTGGTGTACAATAGTCAACTGTATTTCTGCCCATGGCTTTGCTTCCATCCCTACCTGTTTCTTCATCTGCCTTTGCACTGGTTCTGGTAGTCCTTGACATAAGATGTGATAAAATAATGGTACTGTTTTATCCCAAGGCTCGGGCACCTCCTGAATAAATGCAACAGGATCTTCATTCTCATTCATTTTTCATGTCATAATCGCACCCATGTCTGATGTGTCTGGATGCTGTACTGTAAGTGCTCGCCATATGTCTGCTCTGCAATTATTAAATGGTGTTCCATGGTGCCCTGTGTTTTGTGCTGTCACATTCCCATACCCTGCTCATCTCCAAATGTCGTCGTCTCTCTCTCCAAGAATAGCTGCTTATAGGCCTTTTAAGTCACCTATAGCTAATGTCATTCCTGCTGTCATACTTTCTAACTCATAAATCCATTTACTCGTCCCTGAGGTTAAACTAGGCAGCTTGCATTTGAAATTGTCTTTGTGCATCTGCAGCTATGGTATATATTGTGGTCTGCCTGCCCCTTTCTCTAATAATAGGAACTGTGTGTATCCTAATTCACAGTCAAACCCTGTGTTTCTTGTCTTTGTAGCGGGGCTGGTTTCACCACTTCGCCTTCTTCCTGGCAATGACCTTAACCTATTTGCGTAAGGTGGGAATACTTCCCCTACACTATGCGCACGTCCATACGGTCGCTCAGGATATAATACTGGATCCGGTGTCCTCTCTTTTGGTTCTTCCAAGTCTGACCATCTTACCTCCTTATCTGAACTTGGGTCTGTTGAAAAGCTGGATGCACCCTCTTCTTGTGCGTTTTCATTTTGTTCTGTTTCTTCATCTGACATCGTTATACCCCAACTGGTATGACTGTTGTCCCCTTCATCTTCAAGATTCAGTCTGCTTAAAGACAGTGTTGTATTTTTGACCATTATTACGTCCTACGATCTGCCTCTTGACTCTTTCCGCTGAGCTCCTTTAATGCTCCCCTTAGTCTCGTATCTGTCGTTTTCCCTCATCCATCTATATAATTCCCCAATCCTTATTGCTATAATATCAGCCCATATTGGTACCCTAGGTATGTCGCACAGCTCCTTAAGGGGCAGTTAGGACCTTCTCTTGTTCACCCATCGTTCACCATCTTCAGTCGACATTGCACAATTTCGAACAAGATACTCTACCTCCCTATCTCTTTGTCTTCCCCTTATCTCTTCGTCTTCCGCTTCTTGTGTTCTCGCTTCTTTCTTGGCTTTCTCTTCTTCTCATTTTCTGGCCTCTCTTTTCATTTTGTCATCTTCCTCCTGCCTTTGTGCTTCATTCTTTATTCCTTCTTCTTCTTCCTGTCTTATGTTCCTCTTTCCTCTTCAATTCTTCATCCTTCCTTCTGTTTCTTATTTTCCCACTTCTTCTTCGTCATACCTTTTGTCTTCTCTATCCCTTCTCCCCTTTACATTTATTAGTTCTTCATATCGCCTTCATTCTTCTGCTTGTGTGGTCTCTATTTCTCTTCTTCACGTTCTTTCCTTTCTTATTCCTCTCTATTCTCTACTTATGATGTAATTGATGCCTCTTCTGTCTAACGTAAGTAATAGTTGTCCTCCCATCCATTCAGTCTGTACTAGCTTCAATTCGTTGGCACTATCTTTTCCTTCCCTTTTGTCTTTTAATCTCCTCTAGTTCCAATGATGTATTGTGTCTTTCACCACGCTCCTCGTATTTGTTGCGTTCAGGCCTAAATGCGCTTACTTTATTATCTTCCACATTGTCTTGCTATTATAAGCAGGGGAGTGCATATATCGGATTACTATACTCCGCTGCTGCTTTCGATTCCTTTAGAGGATAAAATGTGCTCTTATCTTCAGGAGGTGTAAGGGGAGCCAACGGCTCTGCGCCCTGCCTTTTCTGCTGATTAAGCATCGTCTTTCTTGGGCGCGTCCTCTTTCTCTTCCTGATACATTTTCCATAGCTCTAAAATGGCCAATCTTTTGCCTAACGTCTTTCCTGTGTATGCAGCGTGCAAAAATCTCATGTGTTGCAATACTGATCTTGATAGTGACCAGCCATGTGGCCACAGCATATACATTTTATATGCCATGCCCTTCACCCATTCTGTACTGAATTTCTTGAGCTTAAGTCGTAATGTTTTGTACAAATGCATGAGAGGAGTGTCCTCCATAGTGACGAAAGTCGAGTTCGACTGTCGATACTTACCGGACGTTTCCTTATTGTGCTGCTTGCTTTTAGTTAATTAAGCAAGTAATTGTTCTTTCCTTAACTTTACAATACTTAATATCCTATATCAATTGATTTGGGCAACACCATCAGTCGTCAACCGGTTCCAGAAATGTTTATTTTTTCAACAATCTTTTCCTTTACAGCCCCCCCTTTTTCTTCCTGCACTTATCAGACCTACCCTGTCTGCTGCCTTAAACTTAGCACTTGCAAATTGCTGGCTGCATTACCTCTGTTTGTTGCCTTTATTATTTATTTATTGTTATTTATCTGTTTGTCCTCTGCTTCGCACTTTCCACCTCTCCCCCTTCCATGCACTTTTCCCCTCCCCCCTCTCCCATGCACTTGCGCGTTCTCAATGTCACTGGGCCTAGTAAGATCGCTGTTTTGTTCTCCTGTTCCCCTCCCTTGCCTTATCGCGCTCTGAAACACTTGTGTACGAGCGCGATAGAAATAAAATATCAATCAATCAATTTACTACTGACAATAATTCACCACAATAGGCTACAATTGGTGTCAATCACTATCTAGTAGCCTAATGATCAACCACATTTTTACTATTGTTATTTTCTTTTTCATTTCGCAATTAATAAAGACACATGTCAACAACAAAATCCCCACACAAAAAGGCGCACCAACAACTACAATCGCTCTTGCTATATCCTCTTGATAAGTTTATCCTCATCTCACTAGTACCCCATTCTGGAGTTTGTAAAGCATCCTTACTCTTGGCCTTGCCTCAGGTATCTCCCTTAACTTAAAATCTGCTTTGTTCCATAATGTGATACTAGAGCTATTTCCTTGTAATAGGGAACCGATATGTCCCCTTCTTCATACAATATTCTTATTGCTTATTCTTACTTATATATGTTACACATAACACAGTCCTTCACCCCGTATTTTGCCACTTTCGCTGGTCTACTTGCATCCATCAATCAAATTTGAAGCCTTCGATATTGACTCCTACTCTTAACCGACCACTTCGCTTTCCGTCCGCAGGGTGTCCATGGAAACCGGGCAGGGATTTCGTCAAAGAGGGACCTGCGGACCGTCTAGGATTTTGCAAGTGCTTCGAGCATTTTGAACAGGAAACTCCATGGTCTTCAAGCTGATGGCAGAGGGCTCGATGTCACAGCTGACTCTGAATCTGAACTGGTTTGGATCAGAACCATCTGCACCGCTACCAAATTGTACTCTTAGTACATTGGAGGGCAATTAGAAGCGAGATGGAATTACCATAGAAATAACTCTGGCCCCTAATAACTGGACAAACGCCCAACTCCGACATTGGCTGTCACACGACTCAATGAGAGCGTATGGGCACAGAGAATTTACAGCGCTGGAACGCACACTAACTGCAGCGCCGCCAAGGGGGAAGATTTTGACCCTGTATAGGTTAATGGACGGGCCAGATCCTGATTCTAAGGAGCCCTATATGAAACGGTGGGAGAGAGATAGAGGTAGAGAATTAAACATGGCCAGCTGGAACCGCATTTGGATGAGAACCCACAAGACCTCCAAATGTGTCACAAATAAAGAGGGGCCCATTAAGGTTTGCTATAGGTGGTACATAACACCGGAAATTTTACACAAATGCAACCCCACCATACCGCCACACTGCTGGAGAGGCTGCACGGACACAGGAACGTTGTTCCACCTCCTTTGGTCGTGCCCGAAAGCAGAAAGGTTTTGGAGGGAGGTCCTGGAATAGATCCGACTTATCACATGCCTAACGATCCTGTGGGACCCGGGAATTGTCCTGCTGGGAGACACGGGAGAGGGACAATTCCTGATGACAAGCAATCTGGCAGATCTCTGCACGCACTTACTTACTGCAGCTAAAATCTCAATTGCTAGGCTGTGGAAACTCCCGTAGGGCCCAGCGATCCCCGTGTGGTGGGTAAAGTGCTGGAATATCTCAGCAGCCGAGAAAATCACTGCCTTCCGCTTCGATAGCAGAAACATCTGGACCCCATTTTTAGACTATGTGCAGAGATTTCCCAGAGTAGCCAGGCAGCCACCATCTCTCCGCTGGCTGGCGAAAATGGACTAGTCCCCCCCCCCCAGACTGTCAGAATAGCTGTCTAACCCAAAGCTATCATTGAACTCGTTCCCTGTAATAATGACACAAGACTGCTGTAACCCCTCCCCCGGTCTACCCCGGAGTACACCCCCCCCCACCTCCCACCCCCCTGTACTTGTTAACCTCAGTTGAGGTTACTTTGATTTTTGTTTGTTATACCTTAACAGTATGTCATAAAGAATGGGGAAGCTTTTTTACTTACAAATGCCAATAAAAAGTCTTGTTGAAAATAAAAAGCACTTTTAGAACTATTGAATGTTACAACTTGTCAAACCAAAAAGCAGCAAAGTGTGGACTAGATAAAGAACCCAAATTATACCAACAAAACAAGCTGGGCAAAGCCTTTTAAATATACACAAAAAATAGGTGGTGATCAATTTGTTTTGCAACCGATTTCAACACACCAATTTCTGAAACCAAGTCTTTAGCAGATGTTTGGGACTTTCAAAACTTCTCCTATACTCTTCAAGAAGCAGTATATTGTCGGTGGTTATTTTTACGAAGACATGTTCACTACTGTATGACTTGTTTATTTTTATTTTATTTTTATTTAGCATTTTAGCGTAAATGAATACATAACCTTTTTGCTTAGTCATTACAAAAATCAATTTTCGTCAGTTTACTACGTAGCCGAACACATGTTTTGGCAAGAGGTAATCATTGTCCTTTTTCAGTCTATCTTATTCGTTCGTTAGTCCTTTAGGGGTCCTTTCCAAACTATGTGTTCGTTCGGCTCAGCTTTGTCCGGGTCTCTGCCCATAATTGTTATTCTTATTAGCATTTTTTCCAAATATATCCTCTTACAGTTTTTTTTATTCAATTCATCATTTAAGGCTTGCCACCATTTATCAGAGTCTTGACCGCAGGTTGGGGCCAAAATGTTCTGGAGATATTTCTCTTTCCCCATTCAATTCACTGCAAAACATTAGAAGAGGTTGTAAAGATTCTTAGTCTTTTTTACATAGTCGACATGTGTCAATTTCTTCTAGGCCATATTTCTTTAGGATCTGTCGTGTTCGTAGCACATTTAGCCTGAAACGAAGCTTCAGGTCGCTGTGCTTCTGGTTGGCATACTTCTTTAAATAACTGGGGAGCTGATTGGTGAAGTTCGCTAGAGTTTTTGACAAGATGTGGGATTTGGAAGTTGACCAACTTGTTTCTGATTATGCCGAATCTATTGACAATAGGAGGGTTTTAACTCTTTTCGGGTGGTCAGGTAGAATGTCAGCCCGGGTGCATAGGTTTTCCAATATCAGTTTTCACTCATCTCTCCACATTTTAAGGGGCCAGAAGTCTGGAGCATTTTCTTCCTGTTTCAGTATTTTGCATTGCAAAGGGCATTCCATTAGCTCGACTTTTCTGTATGTTGAGAGTGCTTTCCAAGTCACTTGAATATGAAATGAGTAGAGGCCAAGTTCATGACGGATTACTGCTATGGGCACTGAGTTTGCAAGATTCAAGAGTCTTCTCCAGAATCTGGCCTCAAGTTTGTCCCATACTTCCCATGGCATTCCCAGGTATGACTTGTTTATGAATAAGCCTAAGAAAACCGATTAATGCTTCTCTATTGAAATAAAAAAATAACAAAACAAAAAATAAAGAGCAGCAGAGCACTGTACAGGGTGTGGGTAGCCATTGTTTGGGCTGGCGACTTTTAACAGTAGTGCAGTACTTGGATTTGCGGTCTGTGCTTCGCTCTGTCTCCATTGGGATTAGTCATTGGTCAGGTGTTGTCTCTTGCAAGTATCTTTATACAGTGTGACATTGGGAGGACCCTGTGACCTAAAGCTCTGTGTGGGTCACTTTGGATGGAGTTCAAAAAGCACCAACACACACACTAAGCTAACACAGCTGCTGCAATTCCATTTTCCACATTGCATGACATGCATTTCTAGTGACAAAAACAGTGTATTGAAAAAAATGTATATTCATTTGGATTTACAGGTACAAATAATAGTAACTAGAGCAAACAAACTTCACACCCACCCAAAGCATGTATTGTCTTCCTCAATCTAAAGAGATGATTTTGAAAGCAAGCGTCCCCCAAAAGGCATTACTCTCCCCGCAATGAGAGGCAATTAAGGACACACCCCAGGAGAGAATGAGACCCCGGCAAAGTGCGGGTGAATGTAAAGGGTTTTTTATCTAGCACGAAAAGGACTCTGCAAGCTCCGAGAGCACTCTGTCTGACAATAGCAAAGACAGTCTTATTTATTGCAAAACCATGTCACGAGTCCTACACACTATAGGGGGCACATAGTCTTGGGGATTGGGTGGCGTCGACTAAGTATAGGGACAGCAGTGATGAGCAGCTCCAGGATTGGTGGACATCAGCGTGGTGCCAACGTGGGGTGGATGGGTCAAGATGGGCTCATCGGGGTGGGGCTGCCAGGCCAGGCACGGTCAGTGTCGTTGATAGATGGCTGCCCTAACATTCTGAACTTGTGGCCACGCACACACAAACACTCATCCGTTAGACGATTCCAGTTGTCCTGTAAATCCTACAATGTGTTACTCTAAGAAATAATAGGATACCGGTGGAACAACATGCAATGTCGAGCTTAGCCAATACATCAGTGCACTGTTACTTTTGACCCGTTGACTGGGTGCCATAAAACTGGGGTGTTTGGTCTGAGGGCACGAGGTGAGCTGCCCTATCATTCTGTTCTTGTTGGATGTAGTGAAGAATTACTTTATTATATGTTACTACAGAGTTGAATATCTATTCTCCAAGGCCCATTAACTTGGGGTGAGCTGGATTACTACTGGATCAGTGAAGGTGCACCTTTGGCTCCTTGAGGCGGTGGGGTTTAGGACCAGGTTGTAAATACTTCATTTGGCCGAGCATGGCGGCCTCGGATATGGGGGATGTGAATACTTGAAGAGCATCCAACAGAATGAGGCGAGGTGAGGCTGGGCTGCCCGCGCACCAGCTAGCCCTGGCGGACCTTGGCGGGAGGAGGGGGAGATGGCCTTGTGTGTGTGAGTAATTCTCTGTGCCTGGGCTGCACACTATACAGAACGAGGAGACGGTTAATAAAGTTAGTAAAATTAGAGTGATTACACATTTCTAACGTCTATACATTCATGTACTATTTCATATACGATTATGAAAGTCTGGCAGTGTTTCATATATCACTGAACATCGGATGACTACATTTTAGCAATCCTGCACAGTAGCAGTTAATAACACATGAGGTAGCATTAGGTTTGGTGGTGTACTCAGGAGCGTAGAAGCAATACATTCAAAGGTGATGGTACATTTACACTCTTGTTCATGCATTTAAACGTGTTCCACTGTATGACACACAAAAATTCTCAGTAATGCTTTTCTCGCCTTCCTGTGTTCATTAGCAGCATTCGTTAGTTAGCACTAGGTGGGCTGTATCAAGCCCATTCATTGGGTCTTCAAGGCACATGGTATCTTACACGGGCTGAGGTCAGTCTTGCTTTATCAGTACTATACACTTTTATCCCTTTCCCAATACTAGTGTTATAATCGTTAGGCTTTGGTACGCAGTTAACACTTCATTTGGGGAACATAGACAGGGGTTCATAAGAGGAGGGTATTGACACCATATATTGTACATATTAGGGGTTAGATGCTGGGTCGAGGCCTGTTCTATTAGGATAGTTTTTGTTATTTTCCAGACTTGAACTACGAGTCAGGTCACTTCAGGGACAGTGATGTACTGCGGAAGGTAAATGATACAGTGTTTGTTCTGATACTTGTTCGTGTCTGGTGGCTCGTGAGAACGGGCCTTCGGCGGATCTGCCATGGAGTGGAGGCGCTGGGGGAGTGTATGGTTCTCGGTGCGCAGTGAACGGGGACCAAGCTGCAGCTTTCGCAGACAGGCTGTCTCGTTGGGGTTTAGGTCACTAATATCTAAAATGGAGTCTTGACTCTCCCAAAATGTAGTCCATGGTCTGTTACAGTGTGACTCAATTGGCCCTGTGTGTCGATCAGCAGCCACCCCATCACCTGAGCACCGGTAACAGGGGGGCCCCTGACGAGCCACGAACCTCACGTAGGTGGGGCATGTCGGTGAGGGGGTCTCATGGACCTATCCTCCCATACAGTTTTCACAAATGAGGTAGTATGATACCCGTACCTGTTAGGCACTGACGGATACACCGATTTTTAAAAACATGGGAGTATTGTGCTAACATACATTTTTATCAAAATCCACATTCACCAAAGAAGTAATGTATGGTAAACAATCAGCAAAAAACACTTTTTACGTTTTGGCTTATTTATTAATAAACAAACTTTATATATTATTCAAGAACATCACTGGATGGCTAGGAATAGAAACAAACACATAGCTTACACTTCAGTCATATCACATTCATACTGATTCTTCATGCACACAAAACCAGGTACTTTTGTGGTAATCTAAAACATTAAGCCCGATGAGATTAAGTAATTTTACAATGATGTGGCTGTATAGTAAAATCATCCATTTTATTTTACAAACAAAAATGTATTTGTATTACCAACATGTTTTGACTTATTTTTCAAAATATTTGTGTAGAGGTATATTCAGACTCATTGCCAATGAATGTTCTCCATAGCTAATGTATTTTCCAAAATCAAGTTATGGCATATCCATGTAGTAGGAATAAGCTGAATGCACTTTCCTTTTTTGTGCAGAAAAGTATCCTAGCTTCAAAATAAATTACATTTTTGTTTCCACTCTGGGGGCAGAAACACTTTGTATAAAGCATTTAGGTTTAGAATGAAATACTTGCTTTGGCTAATTTCTTTACTACCACATGGCTTGTAAGCAGGTCCCAGTGGCCAGAGAGTTTCACGTAGGAAAGCAGTCAAGCTGTTGCGGTAGATGGCATCCTTGTGTGTGACTTCATGCAGTATTAACCATGTAAATCAAGGACACAATAGCAAAGCATTGATGTTTATGAATGTGTCTAAATATGCTTGTGTCACCGTTTTGCAGTTTATCCATTTCAAAAATTAGTCGCAGTGCAAAGTAATACAGCATGACTAAATGGATCAGTCATTCTGAAATGCTGAAGAGAAAACATACAATGATTGGCCAAAGACCAGCAAAGTTATTCAGCATTTGGAAAGATAATGCTGGACAGCATATGGAATGCTGGTGTGCGGGATGGCACAATTAATTGTTATTGTACATGTTCATATAACTGATGTACTGTAATCTGTGATATAGTTTCTGCTGGTGGAGATGATCCCATATGTTGTAACACAGCATATCAGTTGGTGCCTTGGCATTATCATATGTGACATAATGTGTGATGCCATTTGCAGCACATTATGTCATTGCCGCAGTACTTTAATATTGAGAGCAGGTCACCTTGCAACAAACATCCCAGGTAAGCCACATAATTGTTTTCCAAGGAAATTACCTTCAATTAATTGTATTTGTATGTATTTGAGCTTATAAAGCACTTTCTCCAAAGCACTTTCTCCAAAGCACTGCACAATTGATAATGTTGCAAACATTATAAGACATACAATTAATGGGATGGGATGCAGGAAGAAAAGTACAATTTAGTTCAAGAGAGTAGAGAGAAGATGGGTATGTTTATGTGCGAGAAAGAGCAGAAACTAGTTGAGGCACAAGAAGGAATTGAGACTGCGACCACAAGGTGCGTGAGAGTATAGAGAGACATAACAGAACATAGACCATGAAAGCACTTAAAGACAATGACTAGAAAGTGAAACAAGAGGCGACAGTCAAAAGGAAGAAAAGAAATGGAAGGAAGAAAAGAAATGGACAAAAGGGAGGAAGTAATAGAGGTGTGAGGGTGAATAAGGAAGAAAAAACAAATAGGAGCATTACAAATGGAGCAAAGTGGTGAATGATAAGAGGTAGGAAGACTGACTAACATGGCAGAACAATAGTCAATACAAGAAAAAATAAGTGAAACAGTATGGCGTTTACTAGCACGGAAGGATAGAAAAGGGCGAGTGTGACAAACATTATAGAGATGGAAATGCCAGAATCGAGCCGTGCTAGAAATGTGCACAGAAAAGGATAAGGAAGATTCAAAGAGGACACCTAGATTTTTAGCAGTGGTTGAAAGGGAAAAAGCAGTACGAGGGAAGAGGAGAGAAGGTGGAGGAAGAGGAGGAGATCGAATATTAGCTGGAAAAAGAGAGGAGCTCAGTTTTGGTAGAATTAAGATGGAGAAAACAGCTGGAAACAGTGGAGTGAAGACAGAAAAAGAAGAGAATGAGAAGATGATTTGGGGTCATGGGAATGAGATTGAATAGAAGAATAGTGTATATGGAAAAAGAAGGGGGCACAGACTCAGCCTTGGGGACTCTGCAGTGCAGTGGGCAGGGTAAGAGGTGGCGCCGAGCCAGGAGTCAGAGTAGGAGCAGTTTGGTAAGTAAGAAGCAAATCCTTTGAGAGGTAAGCCTGAAAGCCCATGGGAGGAAAGAGAGGACAGAAGAAGAGAATGATTAACAGTGTGAAAAGCCGCTTAGAGATCTAAAATAATAAGTATTGACGATTGTTTACAACAGTGGTATTGAAACTGTGGAGCTGGCCCCCGTGGGGGGGCACAAAGGATGTCCAGGGGGGAGGCTGAATCTCTTAGAAAAGGGAGTATGGTATCTGCTTTCAATAGAATATATAAGCAAATATGCACCTAGGCGGCCCAGCAACAATATTTTTACTCAAGGGTTGTGGGGTGACAGCTCAGCAACAATAGGTTTACTCAAGAGGGGGTTTAGCACAAGAAAGTTTGAATACCTCTGGTTTAGAATGATGTGCGCAGAGAAGGCAATTAGTGACATAAAGAAGAGCAGTCTTAGTACAATGAACAGGACGGAACCCAGATTGGAGAGAGGGTAGAAGTGAGTGTGAGTTTAGATGAGAGTATACCTGTCAGTGGACGGCACACTCTGAGTTTGGAGAGGAAAGGAAGCCGAGAGATTGCGTGGGATGTTCACAGGAGTGGTAGGGCTTAGATTAGATTTTTTTTTATGGGGATGATGGCATGTTTGAAAGAGTAAGGGAAAGAGGCAGTAGAGCGAGAGAGAGAGATGTTCATAATACAGGCAAGATAGGTGACAAGGGGGTAGATGGAGGGAATTAGAGAGGAAGGGAGAGGGTCAAGAGGGAAGCAGTTGGGTGGGCACAGTTAAGAAGGCCTACAGTATCTAGATCAGTTAGAAGAGTGAAGGAGGAAAAAGAAGGAAGATCAGGGGAGGAGTGAGAAGATGAGACTAGAAGTGGTAGTGGGAAAGGAGGAGTGAAGGGCCACGGCCTTAGAAGTGAAGAAGTCAGAAACGTCTGAGGAGGGTAATGGAGAAGATGGGATGGGTCTGGGGGTCGATGGGAAAGAATGGTATTGAGAAGCTGAAAGAGACCACGAGGCTGGTTTGCCAAAGAGATGGTAACGTCAGAGAAGTAGCGTTTTTTAGCTACCAATAGAGCAGAATCATAAAACGAGTGAAGAGAAGGAAGTGTCAAGATAAAGGAAACTCAGATTTATTCCAACGGTGCTCAGGCCGACGCAGAGTAGTACAGAGGGCAATGATAGGAGAATTACGCCATGGCTTTGTGGGTTTACAAGAGGGAGAGAATGAGTGAAGAGGATGAAGAGACTCAAGAGTGAAAAGAAAATTGGAATGAATAGAAGCTGCCTGATCAGACGACAAGGAAGTAAATTCATGCAAAGGGGGAAGAGCAGAACCAAGAGTAGGCCAGAAGGATGGTGCATCAAAAGGTCAAAGATCTGGATGAAAGACGGTGGTGGTAGTAGTAAGAGGGGGATGAGAGGGAGTAGGAAGTGTAGGCAAGAAGCAAAGAAGGAAGTGGTCAGAGATAAGTGGGATGGGCAGTAACGGAAGCAGTAGGAGAAATGGAGGAGAAGAAGTGATCTAAGGATGAGCTGTAAGAATGATAGGAAGGAGCGGAGTAAGGTGATAGGAGTCAATAGTGAAGGAGAAAGAGTGAGATAGGTAAAGATTAAAAAGGAAATGAGTAGAAGGTCAGGAGGGATGGTGAGTTAAAGAATCTGGTTGAGACTCTCCTGGGATATAGGCCGCAGAGACACACTCCCAGGACAGCCCTTGTTTTGGGAATGGAATGGAATACCAAGGAACGGTGAGACTGGGAAACAGGAAGGAAATACAGGAGCACGGGAGGGCAACAACCCAGGAGGGAAGCGGTTCAGAGCAAACAACCCCTCCACACATTTTCACACACTTGCTTCCACGCTGCAACCTTAAGCTTTTTCGGTCCGGCAGTCCCTGCGCTCCAGCCCATTATCTTTCCTAGAAGGGTAGGCTCAACACTGCCTGTGTTTTTGTCAGTCCTATGAAAGGGCATTTCCTTTGTTAACATTCAAATAGTATTCTTTTTTGTTGTTGTTCACTTGGTCCTCTGGTTGTATTCTGTGTAAGACATCCTTCTCCTATGGACGCCATGTTCAGTTCATGCTGCTGGTTTACACAGAGTCTGGTGCCTTGTAGATGGATCCATTCAGGGATGCTCCCCAGAACCCATTGCTTCATGAGTGACATGGGGGAACAGCGAAAGAAAATTTCAGTATCTACATGGAGCTGGTAAATGTCTGTGTCACCTTTGTGCATCAATGGTGCCATGGATAACAGATTCTACTGTTGCCATGTTGGATTGGGAAGGGAAGCCCAGGTATAAACACAACATAAGAAGTAATCTCCTCATGGCATAGATGTTTCTCTCCTGACCTGCCTAAGCATCTAGTTCTACCAACCCCTGCAGCTCCTGGACCTCTGCACCAGAACTAACTGTGCCTGAAGCACCTTTGCCGTTACTCCTGTGCCTGCAGTTCCTGTACCAGTTTTTCCTATGCCTTCAACTTCAATTGCTGTGGCTTCTGCTTCTTTACAAATGGGTCACTTATGTTGCATAAGCATGCTGAATGTCTACCACTTATTGCTTGTGAAATAGTCAGTTTGCGCTTGATCTTCCAAAGTGGGGGCGAGGAAGCAATACTAAAAGTGGATGCAGGTGTGCGATCGGATCGCTTGGTAATAGCTTAGCAAAACGTTTACAGATTTTGGTTTGGGCCTCAATTTTGTGTTGTACTAACCAATTTGGTGTATCCCTGAAGCAAAGTGTGTGTGAATAGTCTTCTCTGCAACACCCTATGGATAAACAGGAGAACCAGGCAGGGATGTCCTCCTTCTCCACCAATTGTCTCCCTTTGCTTAGAAATAATAGCCCAAACGATTAGGATGAACAGATTAGTGGACTTCCGACAATACTCACTCATTTAGCAATATTTACATATACTTAGGGTAGTTTATCCGATATTGACTGTCCAGTGTGCTTGCAACGAGAATTGTTTTACACAGCGCATCAAGATTTAAAATCAATCCGGCCACATTTAAGGTAATTATCCATATATAATGTACTCGGTATGATTTTATTTGGGAAGAAGACTGTACCAAATATGTTTGGATCTATGTACCCAAACCTCAAACATCATAGCAATGGAACGTTCCAGGCCAACAGGTGTTAAGCTGGTGGAAGGATAACATTTCCTCATTTGGTAATGTTACATTCCTTAAAATGTATGTGTTGCCATGCTTGTTGTATGCGTTCCAGGCATTGATGGTGGAAATTCTCCTGTGGGAAGATACTTGTATTGCAATGCAAACTACTATATTTAATATTGTCTGATAAAATGCCATTGGTGGTAGCCACGGACAGCAAGTAGACACGGAGGGAGTCAGCCAATACCCGCTTTGGAAAGATATCTATTGGCTGCATAATTGGGGCCCTGCTTTGATTGAGCAACTGAATCAATCTCGAACACTATACATCTCCCGGTCGCTGGTAGCTCACAAAGGCGGCTCAACCCCTCTAGGGCCTGGAACCAGTGCTATCTCCACTGTGATACTGGGGAAATGACTAGGACAAAGAAGGTAGCTATAGATCTGTCGCTGCTTTTCCCAATATTATACGACACTGAAATCATGCCACAACTACGGGCGGACATCCTTAGGAAATATAGGATGACAGTGGGTCACATAAGTTTGGTCCTCTCTTCCCAAAAGGTCAACTGCAGGATTTTAATCCATACAAGTATCATTTAACCTTCAAGATAGCAAAAGGAACAGCTATGTCTTATGGTATTGAGCATTCTATTCTACTGTATTTAAAAATATTCAGTGGTTAAGAAAGTTGAATTTTCTTCCTGAACCCTTTGTGAAAGATGAACAAGATTCTTATATATTGTCAGGATTACAGTCACAAACGGTTACACATATGGTGCCTGTAGCCTGCCGCACAATAACCCATCCAGTCTGATAATAGCCCAGTAACCGAAGTCCGCAAAACAGCGCTCTCTCCAAGCTTGATGGGTTCGATTTTGGAGTCAGTTCGTGGTGGACAGGTGCAGTACAGCTATTCCTAAAAATGAATGTCTGTTCATAGGCCAATGGCATTGAAATATTTCTCCTTGTATGTATTTATTATGCCAGTTCTGTTCTACAGGTTATCCGATGATATATATATTTCTGGCGATACTGTATGAATCCTTTGCTGCACCACTTTGTCTATATCCATTGCAATCTTTTTTTCAAAAGACTTTTAAGCAAATGCATATTAAAGAAAGGGTGGAGGCAGCCTCTCTTCTCTGCCACTTGTTTATTGTCCAAATTGTTTGGTGCCTATTTGAGTGAGTCCGTGAAAGGGACTGCACTGGAAAGGAAATTGTCCATTCTGTTGGGTGTAGGTAATCTCCTTGTACGTGCTGTGCTCAACCAATGCAAGCAGACATTATTTTGCCCTATGTCATTTCCGTCATCCAAGCTACGTTCCCAAGGGAGACGCAAGGGTGATTGACCTCTAACTGTTCATCTGGTTACTTCTCAGAAGGCTTTACAGCAATACAGACTATGCCTGGATCCTCTTCTGAAGGTGGGTCAGTGGGAGGTTGCGTCCAGTAGTATTCTCTCATCTGGGAACAATTGGTTTAAGACCTTCAATTCCTGGACATTCTCGGCAATAGCTAATCGGTTAAACTCTTGGGAAACGCCTTTTGGTTTCATTGGGCTTGAGGACACTGATCCCCAGAAATACATTTTGTTTCAGGAATTGCAGGGCCTTTCAGACAAACGCACAGTCACTCCAATCAATTTTGAAGAGGAGAAAACCAGGTTCTTGTCTCTTTTGTTTATGGTGGTCAAGGCTTGGGCACCCGTAGCATGTAATTCAGAATGAAATCAATCCAGCCGATCTGAACCAATATGGCCATTCTAGATGCATACTTGACAACCCTACTTATTTAGGCAGTAGGCTACTGCTTTTTAGGCAGTCCTACCGCCTACAGATGTGGGCGACAGATCCTACTGCTTTTTACAGTGGCAGGTTTTTGATGTCACTCTAACGTAGGCTGCAGGACAAAGCATGCAGCACATTAGTCTGCCGGTACAGTGGGCTGATAGGTGATTACTTTAGTTGGGCTCAGACCAATCCACTGACCTGACCTGACAGCTACTTGTCTCTGCTCTGCATTCTTGTTGGGACAACCCTTGGGTGAACCACCAGTGAAGGCAAGTGGCAGAGTGTAAAACCATTACACAGCGTCTGCATATCAGACTGGGGGGTTATCAGTCCCCATGTCATTCAGTGTTCAACTTGCAATAAATATGTACTGCTCTGGCTGCTGCTACAGAGCAGTGGTCAACGTTGCCGGCCAACTCTGTGTAATAACCTTCTGTGAAGTTAGGTAATTGAATTTGGTGTTAACTTACCTTTCAGAATTATACATTTCTAACATTTGAACACCTTTCCACGTTGTGCTGTTTGATGGGTGGTTTATCTTAGAATGCTTCAATGAGGCAAGCAATGTATGTTTTGTATTTTCCTGTGATGTCATTGTTATGCGAATTATTATTTTTGAACCATGAAAAATCTTACATCTTTTTGGCAAGTATGTAGATGGCCACATAGTCTACAAGCATTGCATCACTAACACATGTATAAACAGGAATCTAAAAATGAAGATTCATAAATGTAGCACAGGTCACATTAGCCAAGTAAAACTGTAGCCTGTGTGTTCCTTTAAAATAAATATATATATTTCTATTGGTTTTTACATTTCCAATCACCCCCAAGTCTTCCCCGCCCCTCCACTCTTCCCACTAATCGTCCCACACCAGGACTAACAACCAGATTTCGTATTGTGCAGAATATGGCACCACAACATTCTGAATTTTACTTCCTATTAATCTCCTGATCGGAATATCTTTCTCATCGCCCTGGGTTTGAAGCAGCTCAGTCTCATGGAGCTCAGATGTCGAATCGGAGGATTCCAGGTTGAGTCAAATTTCCCAATGTCTCTTCTAAACAGTGCAGTGAGGCAGTGAGTTTCTCCATGGCATCTATTTCCCAGAGCTTGTGTAGCCACAGTCCCACTGATGGGGCTTCCTTCTCCACCCCCACAATGAGGTGATCGCTAACCTCAGCGCCATTGTCATGCTCTTAATTGGCCTCAGTTGCATGTTGAAACCATCCCACTCACTGCCCACGCAGAGACCAAGCAAGACAAAGGCTGGACTAATTACACATTTCAGTCCCCTTACTTCACTTATCACTTCCTCTATGGCGTTCCTTGGGGGACCCAATTGTGGGCAGCTTCCCATAATGTGTGTCAGTGTCCCTTCATGCCCACAAAGTATCACGTTTTGTCTGTAAATGGTTTAAATCTATGCAGCTTATCTGGGGCGCAGTACCACCCAAGTACTATTTTAGCCTGATTAATTCCTGTGCATATATGGACCCTTTTCATAGATTGCAGTACATGGTTTCCCGTTCTTGTCTGCGATTGCCCACCCAAGTTCTTCCTCCCATTTCTTTTTCAAGGGCCAATCCATGTCCCCCTGAGAGTCCATGATAGCTTTCCTGTCAAATCCTTCATTCCTTCTGCTTCTTGCAATGTATGTTCAAGTGGTGTGATTGGCCTTGTCGCCCTCCACTTTATAGAGGTATCATGTAACCAATGCCTATCTTGTTGCATTAGTCAATTGACTTTATATCGCCATTCAACACCATGTTCCCTATTTTTGTACACCCCCTTCCTTTTTCCCAAGCCTCAGATCCTCTGTCCCTAAGGGCCTGTGTATATTCCACATTGCAATGCGTAGGTGTGAACAGAGACGGAAATGCTAACATCTTTCTTCTTTTGAATACCATATCCCATGCTTCCATTGTACCCCTCCAAACCCTATGTGTATATAACCCCTTAGCCCTCTGTATCCTACTAAACCACGGTTGCTTTCACAAATGCTGTCTCGCAATGGATTGTTCGATGAACAACCAGTGTTTCTGATACTGATTGGAGCCACTCTGCTAATACTCGTATTTGAGAAGCCAAATAATAAGCAAGTATGTCCAGGCATGAGAACCCTCTGGTGCCCCTTCCAGCCATCATCCGTCGTCTTACTTATTCTTGCTCGAGAGATCCCCCCCATATACATTCTAGCATGGTTCAATGTATTCCCTTTAGTCTGTCCTTGGAAATGGCCATTGGGGCATTTTGGAACAGATAGAGCAACCTGGGCAGTACGTTCATTTTGATTACCGTTTGCCTCCCAATCCAGGTGAGATACAACTTGCTCCATCTACTTAAATCATTAACTATATTCTTAATCAGTTTTGGTTAGTTTGCGCCTTCTAGATCTTTCCCCTTCCTGGTTTTATTAACGCCTAGATATTTCACTGTGTTTTTAGCCCAGGTAAATGGTGCTATCTGGGTATCGGGTAATATTATCCCCACCAATAATATTGCCATATATATGGTCGTGGGGTAAGGCCATAGGCGATATTATTGGTGGTGATAATTTATGGGGTAAATGGGACCAGGGGTTGCGGGGGTGTCTCACGCTCCCTTTAAAAAAATGAGGGTTGTGGGGGTGTCCCCCGTAAGGTTCCATGGCTTAATATCCCCACAGAAATATGGCGATATATTTGTATGGCGATACTTTTGCAGAGATATGAACACATGGAACCGCTATCTGTTGGATTCCCTCGACTGTAGCTTCTGACTCTGAAATATTTCGAATTTCAGATTTGTGGTTATTAACTTTAAAGGATAGTTCCGGGACTTTTGTTTTATTGTTCCTACGGTTCGGCCATGTGTTTTTAAGCATAAATCGGTAGATAGTAGAAAACTTTCCTATGGACCTTACCCGACTTTTCGTCCATTAACGCACTCGAAATCAGCCGCCATTTTCTGATAATCCTATCATTTCACCCCATCGCCCTGGCTCACCTGCTTTTGCGGCACTAAATCAAATCCCCCGCCCCTGAAACAGACTTTATCAAAACATTCATATTCCCCGCCTCTATCCGTGACGTGACTGAGCTGCGTAGGCAAACGCGCCCAGGCGTCTTCTACGCGACTCCACACAGAACCAGGAAATCAACACAGATGAGCTCACACAACACAGCGCGCCACAATTGGGAATATGAAACTGTACTTTTAAATTAAACCGCAAGATTGTAAATTTGGTAAAGTACATTTATTTGACATCAAATGTTTTGAGAATATTCAGCGATTTGCATTTTTATTTGCTCACGTTCCAAAAAGTTCGTTTTGAGGCACGCGATGTTCCTTTGCTGTACACAGGGTCTTAGATCATCTCACAATACAGCGCCACAATTCGGAATATGAAACTGTGGTTTAAAAGCAAACTGCAAGATTGTACATTTGGCAAAGTACATTTATTTGACATCAAATGTTTTGAGAATATTCAGCGATTTGCATGCAGGCGTCCCTGGACGGACATCCAGGGAAAATCCGCGGTATTTTCCACTGTCGCTGGGGAAATGTTGTCTAATGGCAAGTACCGCACAGGCAGGTATTACTCTCCGAACGCGGTGTCCGAGCCTCCCGTGAAGCCACCAAGTGAAGCAACGATAGGCCACCAGCCTGTACCACCTGTGAAAATGAAAGATGCAAACTGTATTAAAATGACAAAACTTTCTTATCACTGTCGATTCAGGTAAAAAATGTAATTCTGCTTTGAAAAAAATTCTATCTAGAAAATGCACAATATGGAACCAATTTACATGCATTCGAATGATATGTAGATGTAATTTTATATGTGGGAGACGACCATGACATAGTAGTGGCAGCACTGACATCACAACCAGAGTATACTTACTCGTTACTCGGATTACGCGGACGAACAGTGCCGCGAAGTTCGTGCATAAGCACCATCATCATCCTCAACACGGTCCGTGAGAGGCAGGCTTCCCTGAACTCTGGCAGCTCGGTGATGCATTGCGGACTTGGCTCGCCTTCCGAAATGTAGGCCAAGTACCCGGAATTTTCACGGCAGCAGCAGTTCTCCTCCTCAGTTGGCATTAGCTCGCACCGATTGCACGTGCACCAGGTGGAGACGCCGTCCATGCAACATGGTCCAGGCTCTTCATCCGTTGACTGGTCCTCCCAACTGCCGTCCGAATCCCCATCGTTTTCGCGTGCTTGCCTTTCCAGTAGTTCCTCCTCGGTGTACTCGGGCTCGTACATATACGGCATTATTGTAGCCATTGTGTGGTAAAGAAAGTAAAATAATTTACAGAGATGGTACAGGTGTTCACAAGGCCTAGAAGCGGCGAAGGTAGCTGACCAGAGCACAGAAACGAGTCACAGAATACTCAAAGTAACACAGAGAGAGGAATGGAATCGAAAATCTGCTGCTGTGTGTTGTGAAACGGTGTGTTTATACTTATTGAGGAAAGAGGCGTCCTGCCATTTCCATGGCGACACTTCATTAGCTGAGGCGCAGCGATTGTTGACACGAAACGTGCTTTGGCGTTGGGAAATGGGCGGTACGCGTCTGCTGATGTCAGGCTCAGGGGCGGGGGATTTGATTTAGTGCCGCAAAAGCAGGTGAGCCAGGGCGATGGGGGGGAAATGATAGGATTATCAGAAAATGGCGGCTGATTTCGAGTGCGTTAATGGGCGAAAAGTCAGGTAAGGTCCATAGGAAAGTTTTCTACGATCTACCGATTTATGCTTAAAAACACATGGCCGAACCGTAGGAACAATAAAAAAAAAGTCCCTGAACTATCCTTTAAATCCTGAGACTGCACCAAATCCTTTTATTTCCTCCATGATTGACGCAATCTACTCAATTGGACTAGTTAGGGAGGGTACTACGTCTGCAAAAAGACTTATTTTATATTCATAACTCCCTACCCCCCACTCTTTCCTCTCTCTCGCCTCTTTCTACTTGCTTCTTTCACTCCTATCCAGGGTACTGTTTTCTATCTCCGTTCCCACTTCCTTCTGCCTATCCCCTTTGAGGTTGTTTAGCTTGTGTTTTCTTTGTTAGCTCCACGCCATGTGTTTTCTACTTCCGGGATGCGATCCGTGGAGGTTCTTTCTGTTAAACTACTCTTCCTGTCCAAATGCTCCTTTCTTGTTCCCTTCTTCTGCCGCCATCCAGCTTTCCTTTCCCCTCATTTACTCAAATCCCGGTTTTGGTGCTCTCCTTGGAGTCTCTTCCCAACTATGCACTCTTCTGCTCTTTGTCTATCACTATGCACAGGTCTCCTTTCCTCTCTGCTATCACTATCCCATTCTTCTGCTTCTCCCAAAAAAAAACCTCTTTTCTCTCTCTTACCGGGTGGTACCCGTCTTGGTCTCTACCTTACAATTCCGTCCGTCCACTCACACTGTTTCTTACTACTTCCAGTACCAATACAAATCTCTTCACAGACCCATGCTTCTCCAGCCTTACCTTGCACAAGTAACTCTTTCCAACTCTTCTAGCCAGGCGTCCTCACTTTGTGCCCTCCAGGGTCTGCTCTATTCCTTGAAGTGTTCCATGGAACTGACAAAGGCTGGCTGGGCTGCTTGTGTTTTAAAGGGTGTTTTAAAGGGTGGTATTTGTGGCCATTGGTTTCACCTATGGAACAGAGGGCTGGGCTGTCTCCCGAATGGGCCAAGTCTTTCAGACTATATCATGTGGCAGGAGTCCGACCTGTGGTTACTTCAGGGTTGACCGTCATTTTTTTTAGAAGTCTGCAGGCTTTCATTGAGAGTCTGAACTCCGCACCCAGATCCGCCAGAGCCCAAAGAAAATGTATTTCTGACTCTGCAGCGTTTGTTCCCAATATTAATGTCCCAAATTCGTGGGCTGGGTCTCTGTCAAGACATGTAGTTAATGTGGCTTATAAATGCGGTCTCCATCTCGTACAGCAGCTCTTCATGATTATAAATGTGCAACATCCTAAGTCAACACAGCTGGAAAAGACAACTGAAAAGGAGAAATCTAACATATGATCAAGTTTTGTGGTATATTGGAACCGGATTGCTTCTTCCTGTCCCTGCTCGGAAACATCAGTCTCCTAGATAAACACTAATAGGATAACACAGACCCACATTTGGCAGTGGTTGCAGGGCCGCTGGGTAAATTGCAGCTTACGCATTCATTGTTTCATGTGCAGACTACACCTAAACCTGCTAGTTCTACACACCCTTCACTGTTGGTCCACGGATTTGATTGACTGCAAAGCATTGCTGGAAGATCTCAAGTGGTGGCCGATGGACGATCACCTCCTTAAGAAATTTGGTGGCTAAGTCTTATGTGAACTGACAGGGGGCACCAAATTCACTCACTAGTGCATCTTGCTCAGAATGTGGTCTCTGGTTAGAGCCTGTTTTTCTGTCTCTTTATGCAACTTCTATCGCCTATGTTTAACCTCACACACTCTTACGAGGATTTTTCCTTCATCACAGGGACTTTCTCTTTCCAGTTGTGTTGCCCATGTGTCAGAACAGGCAGGTCCTGCTTTATTGTTCCCAGACCAGGGACCATCAGGCTTGGGTGGTAGGTGAAATGGCAATTCATTGGCCAGAGAGTCATGTGTTCCTTTCTTCCAGTCCCCCTTCTGTTGAGGGGCCAATCAAAATTAATTGCTCTCAGATGGCCCAGTACGTCACCCCTTACCTTTCCTCTCATATATGTGAATATCCCCGGAATGACCCATAACCCTCCTCCTTTGAGGTGGCCCTGCCTTCCAGAAGTGACCTTACAACATTTGGACTCGTAGGCATGAACAGGAGAGGCTTGTAGAGTAAAAGGTGTTTTAGAGCAGATTGTGGAAGCCATTCGGAAATATAGACATTGTTCCATTTATGATCGGCACTAGCCTTCTTTCATGTCCTGGTGCTCTAGATATGGTCTCACCCTACATAGCCGTCTAACACCCCTGAAAATTAATGAATTTGTCTCTCATGGGTTTGATTAGCAAACTACTGTGAGAGTGCTGCTTGCAGCTATTCCGACGTTTCCGATCCTTTAGGTGGTTTCCTGAATGCACTTGCACGATTTGAATGCAGCATGCCTTGAAGATAGTCTATCTGTTTTTCGCTTGTCTCCCCTCCTTGCATGGTGGCACCTCAATGCGCTTGGAAACACTGCAGAATCGCCGTCGGACCTATTTGCTGTCATCTACACTGTCAATTGTATTATATGCGCTTGTTCCATGCACACACACACTGCCCATGCAGACTTGTATCATTCAGAAATTCAAGGGCTCTGAATGACTGTTGTGTTTTCCCCTTGTTCCCTCCCTCCTTGAGCGCTTTGAAACACTTTCCTTGTGTATAGGCACTTTACAAATGAACAATACCATACCATTCCTATGTAGCTCAATTGTTGAAGACTTTTCTTTCACGTCTGCCTGTAAAATCGCCCCCCTCTCCCCAGATCCTCCTGCTGGTTCTTAAAGCCTTGCAAAAAGATCCTTTTGTGAACCCGTTTTGAAGTCCTCTTGAAATTCGAATCTTTCAACACTTGTCTTTGTATATTAAGTCCTTCTGCCAGGGGTGTTGCTAGGTCTAGAAAAGATCAGTGGCTACACTAATGTCGGGACTGTCTGAACTCAGGTGTAGCCCATTTGCTTCTATCCGGGGCTACAACCAAATGACCGGGGCTACAACCTTCTTTAACCCACTTCCCCCCACCCCCAGCAACGCCTCTGCCTTTTGCCAGGAAACTGCAAGACCTTAGTTTGTGCTGAGCCTGATCTTTGTTTTTTGCCAGAGTGTATGTTTCTTGGGATTTCCCTGTTCCGTCTCCGGCCTTTTCACGTGATTATTCTAGTCGGCTTTTAGATAGCGGTAGAGCTGTACATGTATTGCACTTCCTCTTTTCAGATGTTGTCTCTGTTTTATATGGACGAGTCATAAGGGCCTGAAACCATCCACCTGTAACCTTAGTAAGTGATAGCAGGAGACAATTGCTTTGGCTCCGGAGTGGTACACGATTCCTTCTCTGTTTCTATATAGGGGCACTCTACCTGGGGTATGGCAGCCTCCTGTGTAACCAAGAAGGAACCAATTATGCCATTAAGATGACATTGAAGGAGACCAATGTCACTCAGACGTCTCCAGATTAATCATCATTGAACCAGAATGTCTTTGAAGGCAGGGACAGAGCAATGGTGTATTGATACCTTTAAGCCTTAAAGGGGACATCAAATTGAAGACACTGGTCTGATGGCCAGAGGGGAGGGGCAGCGTCTGTGGTGCCTAGCCCACAGTCGTCCACTAACTAAGAATTCATTGAAGAGCCATGACTAAAGTTTATGCCAGGGGAGGCAGACTGAAATCCCATGCAAATGTGCCCATTTGTCGCTAAAAAGTCTCCGGGTTGGATTGGCAAGAGAATTCAAGTGTGGTGTGCATGTGCAGTGGGGCTTTGAGTAGGATAACAGACAAAATCTAAATGCCACCACCTCGGCGGTTGTATCTTTGGGTGTTGCACAAGAACAGGGCTGATTGTGTTGCAAGCATGGGGATCTGTGTAGTGTACCATAACATGGAGGACTGAAAAATCAGTGCTGTTATTACCCACGTTTTATTTATTTTTGTAGATATACTGTACTTGTCATCAATATTGGAAATGATGCATCCCTTGTCCCGATATCCGATATGAGACGCTGTGCCTCAGCAAGTGACCTCTGGTTTTCGGCCAGGGGCGGCACTTCAAGGTGCGGGTGGTGGGAATGGAAGTTCAAATGATTGAACCTGCTGACATTTTGGCAAATTCACTATCTGTACTACGATTCATGGCAACGTCAATATCATACCAACTGTGCAAACAAAACTGTATCTCTTAAAAACATGAAATAATAAACACTAATAACAATATAATACTAAAAACATGTTTGCGGATCAAATAGTTGGTGCGGCTCACACCAGGTTTGAATCCTGATATTGAATCCTGATCCCTAGTCTCACTGGTAGGTGTTCAACCCTGCAGCCCCCTAGTGGTGGCATAATGCCTCGAAAGGCTGTGTATGGCCAGTATTGGAAGAAACATTGGAGCCAACATTGTATTGAGCAGTGTGGACCATGTAGCTGATTCAGCAGATTAGAAATGAGCCATGTGTACAAATATCGCGCTCAGATAATGTATCAAACACCCCTGCTTAGTCAAAGAGCATTGGGGACCCAGCAAATTTGCTAAAACATGAGTCAAGCTGCTTTTTGCCTCTGCCCCACCTAAAGCTTGTATTGCCAGTCTCCCAATAGTTGTTTCTCAGTCAATGCCTGTAGATGGATTGAGATCATTGTACTGATGATCTTTTACATGAATGGGATGTCAGTAATCAGACAATAATTGATACATGAGCCAGAAGTCAAAGCAGGCTTCTTTGGCACCTGTTTCAGCCAGGCCTCTTTCAGTGACGGTGGGATTGCTACCACTTTGAATTATTCGTTGGCATTTGTTACTGGGGCAAGATCTTCAGTGCATTATTATTTACCACTGAGTAGCAGAGACCATTGGGGCAAGTGGTAATGTTTTCTTTCAAAATCGTCTTGCCAGTTTGAAAAAGAAGACTGTTTGCGGATGTGAAATGGGACCAAAGTGATGGGGTCTGGAGGAAGCCTAGATCTCATCCCTTTTGGAAGTTTTTCTTGGCAAAAGTAATCCTGAAGCTGGTTGTACCATGCATTTATTTAGTGATCATTTATTATGCGCCTATACACGTGTGTCTCAAGGCGCAACAAGGCAAGGAGAAACGTTCCTACTAGGCCTTGTACATCACACTTAATCCCAACATAGGTTTCAAGGGCGGATCTGGGATTGTCTTGCTTCCATGACCCGCGCATTGCCACAGAGCTATCCTCTGGATATATTTGTTATCATTGTTTATTTGTGGTTTATACAGCTCTCTATGTATGCAAAATACTCTCGTACAGTGCACACAGAAAAGCAAGGAATAGGGAGTGAGAACGTTTGCAAAGTGTGCATCTATTGCTAAAATTGAATTTCTTGTTTGGAGGCTGATTTATTATAGACAGATTTCACTTTTCTCAATGGCGAAGGATTTTGTCAGTTAACGGCTGTTTTTTTTCTCTCACATTAGTAATTCATGCATCTAATATTTAACCAATTCTTGTAACAAGTTTGTGTTCAATATTTGTTCAAAGTTTGTCAAACAATGAGCACCCATAGACTGAGTTTCTTAATTTAATTGTCATGATGTTTCTGATTCAGAAAATGTGTTGCATTTTCTTATTGCATGTTGGTTTCCTTTCTCAGTTGCATTTGCTTTCTTTATACTGGACCTACATTTTAAATGTCTCACATCAACTTCTTTTTCACTAGAATTATGGACCTGCGGCACTTTATTACTCAGTCACGTCCTGAGTTTTCTACTGTGGAATTTGTTCTTGTTACAACGTTTCCAAACAAGGAACTAATAGATGAAAATGTGACGCTTCAGGAAGCTGATATACTTAACACTGTGATTCTTCAACGCCTCAAATAATCCTGTAGCCGGACCGTTTTGTACCTCTCGAAGTCCCAACCAGATTGTTACGCAATAGTGCTTCCAGTGTTGGCCATTACCGACAAAACAACATATAATGTTGCATTCATGCAGATCAGCTATTTTTTAAATGTCTTTGTGTTGAATGTATATAAGGGAGTTAATCTTTGATGTTTAGCATTTGTAATTCTTCCAAGCATCACTGCCTTTTCCATTTAATGAGGAAAGTAATGAGTGGCTTATGAGTTGGTGTATACAGTACCCAAGTTTAACAGTGACTGTTAGTGTTCCTTGTTTCGATTCATTTGGTGTGAGCAAGAGCAGCCAGCCCATTTCAAGTGCAATATCACTTCAAACTATTTCTTACATCAATGTGACAAGTGAGCTGAAAGGGGCATATTTCATAAAGTTTGCACCATTGCAAAGGGGATAAAATCTTTTAATTACATGTGTTCCTGAAGTCAATATTGAAATAGACATAATGTAATTGCATTAGGATGCTTTTTGGTCTCTACGAAATCAACCACCCAATATAAATGTTACTAAAATTCACATTGAAATCAGTTTAAACGTTCTCGTACAAAAATACATATATCTATAATTCTGGTATTGTTAATGTAGTAGATTGTTAAAAAGTGCAAAACAATGTGCCTAAATATTCCCTAATCCATACATCGTCCATGTATATAAATGACTCATTTTATTGTGTGGTGTATTGTCAAAGGCCTTTTACTTTCATAACTATTTCATTGAATCGCCTGTACTAAAAAGCCATTCTAGTTAAAGCTCAGACTTTTAATTTCTACAGTGTAGGAACAATGATTGTTCATGTATTATTTTTACAATTACATGGCCCAGGGTATAGCCTATGCAGCCATTGGAGGTATCAGTTTAAAGTTGGCTCCTGTTCCGCAGATATTCTTCAGGAGTATGACAAATTGGTCAGTATCCTCTTTATCTTGGTACATTATAAACGGTCTATATCCCATAAACATTTTGCACTAGCTTAAGTGTTTGATGTTTGCTCAATAAAGAACAAAGCAGATAGATTGTGCCTACCCCTTAAAATGTGATTATGAATATTGAAGTAAAATCCAGTTTGTTCCATTTCTCATTACATAGCAAAGAAAAAGAATCCTAATCCAGTTGGCTCAATTTTTCTTCCAGCACAAAAATCTTTGATATGGAATGGGAAACGTTTTTTTTTAATTCTTTTTTTATTGTTTTCATCATCATAATCAATAACCAGAGAGAAAAAAAAAACAAAAAACACAGAAATGAACACAATTCATAAGCAACCCACTAAACTAACCGCCCTCCCCCCATATCGCCAATAGATCCCCCCACTCAACCCTATCCCCTGCCACGGATTATCCATAAATGTCCAAAAGCTTAAGCCTCTGAGGGCACCATTGCTCCCTGAAGTCCCCTTTGAGGTATGCCAGCGTCTCACCCCAATCTACCGGGAAGCTTTCCAGTCTGTTATTTACTACATACGATGCCCATTCCAACGAAACTATGTCCCACATTTTCCTCAACCAGTCTTGCTCCGTCGGGACCGTGGGGCGGGAAATGTTTTTAACATAAAAGCAACAAAAGTGGTGCAAGGTAAAATGCTTCAATCTTTGCATTAGTGTAAACTTTAGGCAATATGTCCATATTAATATAACTCAGGACTTTGTGTGCTTAATGTTTTTGTGATTGTGTATTTAAAGAAATGGAAACTTATTTTATCCCTATGTTAAATGTGTACGCATATGTAACGTCATACTGCAGTACTCTGTGACTTTGCTGACTAAGAGAAACCTGCACACATGTAATTTATAACGTACACTGTTTTATGTTTACTCATGTGATTCTAGGGTTGTTGCATCCCTCTGGGGTTGCTTATGCTCGCTCATGTGCAGAGGGAACGAACATTGCTTGGCAGTTGGGGTTCGACTGCTCGTTTGGTGAGGGAGTGACAAGCTCATCTAATATGAAAGACAGCTTGAAAGGGAATGGTATACCCCAGAGTAATCGCTATGGGTTAAAAATCAGTGTCTCAAACATGTGCATCCATTATTTTGTGGGTGTCCCATATAGATTTTCTCAAAAGCTTCCTGTTTGTAGCACATGAAGCATATATTTGAATGACCGTAAGGATAAGGATCAGGGTGATTTAGTGTGTACACTGCATATTTATCTGGTGATTGCACTCTCTTCCTCACTAAATGCAAACGTGTGCGTGTGTGCCTCGTTTATTTTGTGGGACTAAAACATGGTGTTTTGGATATAAACCACTTGGAATAAAATATGGGAATTTATATAACCTACTGACTTCAAACTATAAGGTTCAAGAGTGCCATAGAAGGACATTACTTTCTATTTTCCTATAATATTAACGTGTATGAAGTAATTTACCTATCACATCATACTTCCATGTTTACACTATGAACACATTTTATAAGCTATTTATTGTTATTTCTATACAGAATGTTCACCATTTGTTTGTGTTCGATCCACTGAATTGCCATTTTCTTAATCTCATCTTGTGACAGCGTTTGCTTACCAATGCGTGTGTGTTTTTAAATATCAGGGATAAAAGAAAACTGCTTGTCTGTTTCATACTGTTTGCTAACATGTTTTCATTTAATTTTCTTTCCTAACTTAAATTATGTTATTCAAATTCAATGAAAATGTATTTGTTTTAAAGTACCTTGTGTTAAATTTCACTGAACCGGTGGCAGGAAACACTACAAATTCTAAATAAAAACACTATTGGTAGAAGCAAGTTGTCATAATTATCACCAAACACGGAACACCTATGCATCGATAAATATGCTGTGTGTGTATCCTGTGCGCTGACTGTGATATCTTTATATGTTTACTGCATTGGAGTGGCATTTATCTTGAGTATACGTGTTCAGTAGTGCCACAAGCAATGCACAAGTTGGAGATCCTTGTAAATTGGGTTCACTGCTATCTGATGACATGTGGATAGAAAAAAGCACAGCTGATGGGTTGGCATCTCAAAATAACTTTCATATTGTCATAGTGCCCTGGTGTGCAGGGACGTCAATTAGGGGGTGCCAGTGATGGTAACTGCTATCCGTGGCAATCCCTTTGCTACCCATTGGCCCATTGACTAGAGTGTCAAAGTGATTTATTTCTGGCCAGAGTGTTTTGATTTGTGCAGCACACACTGGCCTAAAATATTCACTTTAGTTTTAACATTTGGGGATCGTGTTCCTTCTTTACAAAAGAATGATCGCCTGAGGCACCGAAACAAGGATCTGCTGCTAGAGTCTGAGCTGTATTCAATGATCTCTTGGCATAAGCAATCTGAAATGTTTCCACAATTTCACCTAACGTGGCATCTAAGTCTCTATTCTTTCATGCGCGTCTACCATTCTTGTTTAGAGTTTAGTTGTGACTTTTCATGTCTTGTGTGACATCTAATTGCAAACTGTTCAGAGCATGTACGGTTGTCATTTGTAGAAATAATCCTCTCCATCCACTTCCACGCACGGTATAAAAAGGTAAAGTGGGTTAAGTACTTGCTGCTGGTAACTGCTTTTATCCTAGAGCCTGCTGCAGAATCCAGCAGAGCCGATTTAGCCTTTCATCTATTCAGCTTTAATGCATTGAGTACCGTTACGTTGAATATGGGACGGGTTTGTTATTTGCACTGAAACAAAATGGATAAATTATGTTGGCGACCACTGTTTGGGAAAACAAGAGAACGGATCATGTTTGCTATGCCTAATTACTTCCCATGAAGAATTTTCTTGTGTTGTCTGGTTAATATGGCATGTGTTTTTCTACTTCACAAAACGTATTTGTTAAACACAGTCTACAGGGTCTGCCCTTGATTTACCACAATATAGCAATCATAGTATGTTGGTGTAAAACTAAAGATCGTTTGGGTGGAATACGGTCCAACTGGCTAAATTTGAGATTTGAAACCAGCACATCTGCGCTCCAATCACGGCTTCTCCACTTGAGCACATAGTGTGATCCTGGGCAAATCACTTTACCACAAATTAGACCATCTTGGTGGTGTTCAGTTGCATTTGCACTTTAACAAGCGAAATGATTTATCCAAAACATGTACCAATGCTACACCAAGGAATAACGTTTATCTTTTTTTTGTTGTTGTTGCGACTTGAACTGTTTTTATTTTCATAACAACAAATAAGAATGTAATACAGTAACAACCAATCGTATAAACAACAAAGATTTCACATTTGAGTATGCCAAACGACTGGTTGTTTATAACAATGGATTATCTAACTACCTCTAATTAATAAAGCCAGAGCAAAGAATAGAAGTATAGAAGGAAGAAAGAAAAAGAAAAGGAAGAGAGCCTTGAAACATAGAACCAAAATATAACATTTGTAAAAGCCATTAGTAAAAGTTAAGAAAATATTACACAACTCCACAAAAGATCAAGTAAACATTTAGCAATGGTAGTGATCAATTCCAGAGACATTGCCGTCCAGATGAAATTCCATATCATCCATAAACCTCAAAGAAGCTTATCCATATGTCCCAGAACTTGTACATTTCACCTGTATTGTTGTAGATGGCTTTCTCATAGGTTGAAAAAGTGAGAAGCTCTTCCACCCAGTCATCAATATTCAAGGAGTTGCTTGGATTCCAGGATCTCAATATCATCCTCTTTGCGGCCATGCAAGCACGGAGCAACCAAGTTTTTCCACCAAAGGTGATTTCATCCAACAGAGATGTCGCCCAGAATCAACAGAGGCAGTCAAGGGGACTGTACAGTTTAGGACCAAGCCTAGTCTCTCACATATACTTTCCCAGAACCGCATTGTCTTCGGCCAAAACCAAATCAAGTGACTCAGGGAGCCTCTTGCGCTCTTGCATTTCCAGCAGAGCTCACTATCCAGAAGCTGCATTCTGAATAACTTTTTGGGTGACCAGTAAGCTCTAAAAAGCAGTTTTGTTTGTGATGCTTTAAGGCCCCAGTCCAGACTCATCAAATGAGTGTTTTCAAAACATCTCCACCAGCATTTCAGGTCGACATCTTCCTCCAGCTCTTCCGCCCATATCGCTGACAGCCTCGGATCTCCCTTACGGCAAGCTTTTAGGAATACATACATTGTTGCAGCAGGGTGAGATGCACTCGAGCACGCCTTTAAAGCAGACCAGGCGGCATTCTGGGTTGCCAGGATCGGTACATCGACACTGGCAGTAACAATGATCTTTAGTTCCCTATATTCAGCAAATGAAAAATGTGTCATGTCATATGCCTGGCTTAGCTGTGTGTATGAGATCCAATTGCCCCCCTCACATAGATCTTTAATGTATTATATGCCAGTTAAAACCCATTCTGTCCAAAAGAGAATTTTTCCTTGATATTTCAGAGCCGGGTTATGCCAGATGGAGGCGTTTGGGTGTAGATGGGGATCTGCACCCATACGTTTTGAGATTTCACACGAACAGTCCTGTAAGAATTCTGGTTAGTGGGTTGGTCTCTTTTGATTTATTTTTCTTAGTTGTCAGTAAAGCTTTGGGATCCAACTGGGATATCGCACCACACTCCCATGATAAGTATTCAGACTGCTCATTGTCTGTGTCAATGATATTGCATAGGTGGCGAGTAGAAAATGATAAATGGTAGTCAATGAAGTTTGGCAAGTTCGCTCCCCCCTGCTTCAATGGGAGTTGCAGTTTCCATATTGCAAGCTTAGGTAGTTTTCCGTCCCAAATGAAATTTTGCATGACTGTTGATTTCTTTAAAAAGATGACTTGGTATCTTGATTGGAAGCATGGACAAAATATAATTCACCCGAGGTGCCAGATTCATTTTTATATAGTACATTTTCCTCCACGTAGACAGCTGCAAAAGCCCCCATACCTCCAGGTCAGATTTGAGTTTCGGGAGGATTGATGCAAAATGTATTGTTGGTAACTTTGCCACTTCAGCACCGATCCAGATGTCCAGATACTTCGTCTTTTGCAAACACCATCTAAACTGAAACTGAGGACATGTGTGTCGCCGACATAGATTATTGATTGAGAGAATTTCTGATTTACTCCAATTAATCCTATAGCCCGAAACTAAAGAAAATTGCTGAATGTCTCGCATCATGTTCAAAACCCACCTCCATTGTTGACCCACCTCTACATCCCAGATCCGTTTTGAGATTTTTGTCCTTGGGAATGTTTTCTCTTCAATTTGCCTCCTCTGGTGGGGTATGGCAGCTATTGACACAAGGCTGTTCTCGGGTAAGCAATGCTTCAGTTAGCATATGATGTAGGCACCTGGACATGTGAGCTGGCATATTGTCTTTACCTTGCATTTCAGGCTTTACCTGCCATAAGTCTGCAATGCTTGGTTGATAGAGGATGCACTTGACATTTGATGGCTGCACTTGGGCAAATGAGGATTTACCATTACATAAGATACTATACCTGGCATATAAGGCTTTGCCCTGTTGGCTTAGGTATGCCAGAGCTCTGTGGCTACCTACAAGCTTACCCGTTCAGCTCCAAGGGCCCAACAACCCTTCCCCAGTAACAAATGGAGGACTCCGCCATGGGCAAGTTAGAACTGTTATTTATTACAAAAACCAACGGGGATCATACAGGACATTCAAGCATTCCCAGAAACACCTCCCAAGCCTGTCGGGCCGTTTTGTGGTCCTCTTGTGTCACAACATGGGCCGTTCCCTGAAAAACCTATCGCTCTTTTTGGTTCGGTGATGGGAGTGGTATCCCTTATGGATAACCCCTATAGATCTTAGTTGATTGGCCCTCACATATCAGGTGGCTGCCCTGCCCCCAAGAAACTATCCATTACATTGTTGCAGGGTCGCAGGATTACCATTGGCCCTTGCCCTCTGCCATCCACCCCTGGATTTCTGTCCTCTAATTGGCTGGAACTAATGTCCCGAGGCCTGGGACCCAGCTCTGTTCTCAGCGCTCTGTGCACCTTTTCAAGGTGATGAGAATGACTGTGTTCCCAATGTATCTGTTAGCAGTACCACTTTTGCCTGTGAGAGTGCCCTCAATGTTGCAACATTGCTAACACGTCCATATTTCTCTTCATATCTTGTCTTCCCACCGCGGGCGAATGACAGTTGTCCAGCTCAGCTGCATCACGTGGTTGGGGATCACAAAATTGTAGCTCTTCTGGTATGCAATTTATGAGGATTTATTCTGTTTTTTCTGCAGATGGCCCCTTGTCGTTTTAGGTTTGGAATGTGTTCCTTGTCTGACCCTGGCTGTGAGCCCTGGCCTTCCTTTTCTGTGCTGCCTGGTTCTGCTTTCCCTCGCGCCTCATCCTGCTACTTGTGGCCTCATGTGATCCTTGTTATACTTATACTATGATTTCTGTGTATCTATGCCATGCTAGGTTTCCTTATGTGATCCTGTAGTTCCATAGAGTAAGTTGCCATAAGCATCTGCAAGCTTGCTCTTCATCTCTTTGTTGCCTTGTGTTCAGCGTTTCTGCACTTAGCTAATGAGAAAAATAATAAAAGCTTTTGACAGTACGTATCCGTCCTCTATCTACAGAACTGTGTAAGCATGTTCTTAGTGTGTTCATGTGTGTGTTTGCGGAACTTTGTGCATGGCTGTGAGTGTACTTCGTGACTAAGGTTGCTATGTCGTGGTGTCACTAATAACAACAGCACAGTGGTTTCTTCACGTTAGTCAACGTCATCCATTGAGGCATTTAGGTCCATGACCACTGTTGAAGCACCTCTATCCATAAAGACATTGATTGGATAAGGTTGGAATGGCTGTCTACGAGAATATCTTTCTACATATGTGTCAGTCACTGGGCCTCATGGGGACTGGCGGAACAATGAGTGGTTTTTTGCGTTTTTGATTCTTCAGGCCGTCTTGTTCATGGGAGTGAGGAGGGACATTCCAGGGACACTATCTTCAGTGCCTCCTCTGGTCGACCGATCGACCAAACCTCCATACTTCGTCATTCTTGCTTTGGGTAGCCATATCTTCGTTACTCCTCCAAAATGTCCATAGTAATTTGCATGGTCATCCAAACTCCAGGTAATATAGCTATAGTCTCCTTCCGGGTTGCACCATACCCATTTCCCCCAGTATTTATTGTTGTCAAAGGGATTGTGGAATGTCATCATCTCAGTCGGGAATAGTGGGCGTTCCTTTGTACTTACATTCAGGTTATTTCTTCCACTATTTTGTTCTTTTCTTCTCCAATGTTTACATCCACTAACACCTTCATTTCTATTGTCTTCTCAGTAGTTTTGTGACATTGTGTAATGCCGGTCTTGACCACACACAGTCCCATAAATACTAGTAATAGTGCTCCTAGTATACTTTCAGTCCGTCTGCTAAACATGTTGCCATCCATGACCATATGTATGACAACCAGCTCTGGTCCTTTCCTGTTCCTTTAGCTTCCTCGTGCATCTTTGATAAACTTGTCACTGCTTCTGGCAGTGTGCCATTCTCTCTGTCATTTGTAGGCAGGAACGTGCAACAGGAACTCCCGATCTTGGTGCACACTTCTCCTTCCATCGCTGTGAGAAGGTCTAGAACATATCTGTTTTGTAGTGCTATCAACCTTACTGCTCGGAGCTCTTCTTTTATCACATTGAAGCCATTTACTGTAGAGTTTATCGTCTGCATCCATTCCCATCTGGTTATCTGCAACCATTTTGAGTTTGTAACTACTGACGTAAAAAATAATGCTCTCATACTGATCAACCTGTACATCGTCTATTGATGGCTCAGTTTCTGATGAGTTTTCTTTTCACTCTACTCTCTGACTGTTTCTTTCTTCCCTTTTCTTCCTATTCTATTGATCTCTTCTTTCTCTTGTTAGACAAATTCCCCAAAATGGATACTATCTTCACATCCTTCTGTGGCACTACCAGTAAAGGCATATTGATGTGTACCAGTGAGCAAACTCCTCCCTATTTGGATGGCAGCTTCTAGTATGTCTTGGATACGCACAACCAGTAGTGATCCATTAATACTGCCGTGCCAACCTTCATGACTGGATGGTTTTCTGTGTATCTACACTGTGTTTTCTCCAACCTGTACTGCACTGCCATTCTGGTAACGCAATGCTGGTTTCTTCAGTTGTATTATGGGCATTGGTCCAGCTTCATTGTCCTCCCAGCTTAGTAACTTGGTGCTCGCATCCCATTCTTTCAGGCACTTGTCATTTTCTCTGTGCACTGTGTTTACCGGTGCTTGGTCGAGGGCTAGGGTGTGTGCTTTGCTTCCTACTACACACTCTTTCCGTCCTTTTGCTGTGTGTACTTGGCCATACACAAGCATTTGTGGTCTTTCCCAACATCCTGGATCTCCTCCTATTTCCTTGACCACCCTCTTCGGGCAGGATACTTCCTTCAGTGTTATCGTTTTCGTCTACCCTTTCTGTGGACCGCCAGTCATGTATTGTATAGCCTGGTCTAATTGCTAGTAATTGTTCATAATTTCTAGAGTCTTTATATAACTGTCTTCATAGGGAAATGTTGCCTTGGTCATCCATCTCAATGTTGCTGTTTTGCCTTGGAATCTTCCTCGGGTTGTAACCATTTTTTTATTTATTTGCATTTATAAAGCGCACAGAACTGCCCTGGGGCATCGTGGCGCTGTTACAGCAGACTTAGTCATGAACACAAGCATAGGAATGTGTTTACAGATGTAAACCGAGTTACCGAGTACATTTCACATTGGTAATAAACATTGAGCTTAGAGGTTATGCTATGCTGTGGTTACAATGCAAGCATGAGAGTGCATGTGGAAGACTTTAGCGGAATAGGAGGGTTTTGAGGTTTTTACGGAAGGTATGGTATGATTTTTCGTTCCTTAGTGAGGTAGGTAAGGAGTTCCAGTTTTTAGGTGCGAGGTGTTGGAAGCTGGTTCCTCCCGCCCTGGATCTTTGAAACGTGGGGACATCAATCATGTTGGTGCGGTGAGCTCTGGTGGGTCTGATGGAGGCTTTCGGTGTGATTCTTTCTGCGAGATAGGGTGGGGCATCCAGGGATAGGCATCTATGTGTGATGGTCATGGCTTTGAAAAGTATGCGTTCCTTCACGGGTAGCCAGTGGGCATCTTTCCTTGCTTGCGAGATGTGTTCTCTTTTTGGAATGGACAGTGCTGCCCGGAGCGCATTGTTTTGCGTGATTTGGAGTTTTTTTAGGTTGTGGGCGGAGGTGCCTAGGAACAGGGCATTACAGTAGTCTAGTTTTGTACCTATAGTGGCTCTGGCGATGGACAGGCAGTTTTTGGCGGAGAGAAAAGGCTTGACAGCATTTATCATCTTGGTGGTAAGTGCCGAGGAAGAGGCTATGGCGTTGACCTGGCGAGACATAGATAGTGAGGCATCTAGGTGAACGCCTAAGGTTTTAACAGTCTTGGAGACTGAGATGGTGGAGTTGTCGATGTTGAAGGATTTGTATTGGGGGGGGAGTTTGTTGAGAATTTCATTGGTCCCTACTATGAGGATTTCGGTTTTGTCCCCGTTTAGGCAGAGGCCGTTGGCCGCCATCCAGGTTTGGATGGCTGTGTAGATTTTGGTTAATGCTGTCGCATCTTCTTCGTAGGTCCCAGTTAGAGGGAGTAGTACCTGCGTATCGTCTGCGTAGTTGGTATACGCTATGTTACGACAGTCGAGGTCATTGAAGAGAGGAAGGGTGAATATATTGTAGAGAGTGGGGGCGGTGCAGGAGCCTTGTGGGACGCCGCAGTGGATGGTGGTAGGGGTTGCCGAGGCAGTGTCTGAGAAGACTTTCATGAGTCTGCCATTTAGGAATGAGGCCACCCATGCAATGGCTTCCGGGGAGAAGTGTGCTTCATTTTTTAGGTGCATGCCTAGGATATCGTGGTTGACAAGGTCAAAGGCGGCAGATAGATCCAGTAGGAGAAGGAGTGCCGGTTTGCCTTTATCCATAGTGTCAGCAAGCTGTATTTTCAGATCAAGTAGGGCTGACTCAGTTCCGTGACCTGGTCGGAAGCCTGACTGTCTTTTTCCTAGGATATGGTTGGTTTCGAGATAATCCTGGATTTGTGTGTAGGCCATTTTATCCAGTATCTTGAGCAGGAAAGGCACAGTGGTGATGGGCCTGTAGTTGGTAGCTACTTCAGGGTCGAGGGTGGTTTTTTTTAGAAGCGGGCGCACCCAAGCTTCTTTTAGACTGTCAGGGACAGTGTTGGTTTTGAAAGAGGCATTAATGAATGATTTAAGGAAAGGGGCGAGTGTTTCAGTGCAGTCTTTGATCAGGCTGGCGGGGCAGGGGTCTCCTTTACAATTGGATGGTTTGATCTTGTTCATTATCTCAATAACTTCGTGTTCTGTGACTTCCCTGAATTTGAACGGGGTAGTGGGGGCTTTGGTGGATGTGGTTCCCGAACTAGGGGTGGGCATGTGGCTCGTGGTGGTGGGAGATTTGAGGTGCAGTGATATGTTTTTGTGGTGCTCCTTAATTTTTGTTTGTAGGAGTTCAATTTTATTTAACAAGGCAGATTGTATGGAGTTGCACCAGATTTGGTCTTTAACAATGTCTTGTGATTTGGTGGCCGGTGTGGTGAGTTCGTTGAAAATGGCGAAGAGTTCTTTGGATTCGGAGCTTGCATTAGCAATTCTATCATTATAAGAGACTGATTTAGCTGTGATTATGGCTTTTTTGTATTGGGCAGTGATTTTTTTGTAGGAGGATAGGGTGGCTGGGGAAGGCGATTTCTGCCAGGAGTTTAGAGCTTTTCTTTTCTGTGAGCGGAGTTCTTTGAGTTCAGTGGAGAACCAGGTATTTGAGTGTTTGATAGTTTTGGCTTTTTTGGTCTGCAAGGGGGCAATGGCGTCAATGGCGGTGCTTATGGTGCTCTTGTAGATATCTGCTAATTCTGACGGGTCAGATGACTTGAGGTCTGTGGAGAGGATGTGAAGGTGGGGTGTAATTTTATCTTTAGTGAGATTTTTTACACATCTTGCCAGTGCTGGGGGGATGGGGTTAGGTTTGTTTGTGTTAGATACAGCGGGAATAAAGAAGTGAATGAGGTGGTGATCTGACCAAGGAGTCGGGGTGATGGAGCTAATGTCGACGTGACAGTTGTGGTCAGCTATCCAGTCCAGGATACGGCCTTTGTTGTGTGTGGGTGAGGTTATTTTTTGGTCGAAGCCTAGTTCTTTTAAGGCTAGTGCAAGAGATTTAGCAGGCTTGTCCTTTTTATCGTTATACCCCAGGTTAAGGTCACCTAGAAGGATGCTTTTGGAGGTGAGTTTTAGGTTTTCTGTTAGGCGGTGTACAAGGTTCTCATGGAACTCTGTTAGGGGGCCGGGCGGGCGGTAGACTAGGTTGAAGGTGATGGTGGAGTTAGGGGAGAGGGCAATTTTTATAGCTAGAGAGTCTATGTTGTCACCTAGATTGGAGGTGATTTGTCTGGCCTCGAGGTGGTCTTTCAGGATGAATGCTACCCCACCACCTACTGAGGAGAGGCGGTCTTGCCGGATAATGGCGTACCCCTGTGGGATAGTAAGGTTGAGGGCTGGCCCTGCAGCGCTGTGCAGCCATGTCTCGGTGATGGCTAAGATGTCGAGGTCCAAGCTAATTAGGAGTTCGTGAATTTCAATGGCATGGGCAGGGATGGATCTGGCGTTTATGAGGGCACACTGTAGGTTGTGTGTGTGTTGGGCCGAGGTAGGGGTGGTGTTGAGTGGTGTCGCCGGGATGGGGTGCGGCATGGTGGGTTTAGGTAAGGGTGTTTTGACTGTAAGGGATGGCGTGTTAGGCGTGTTAAGAGTGGTGGGAGGTGCTTGGTGGGTGAGTCTAGGGTATCTAGAACGGAGACCTAGGAGTTGGTTCCTGGTGTGGATGGGTCTGGTGTAGGAAGTTATGCTGGGTGGAGGATGACGTGCTGTGGGGATGCTTTCAGTGAAGAATGATGGTAGGAAGTAGGTGGGAGGAATGTTGGAGAGGAATGCCAGTGGGGCAGCTGGTGAGCTGGTGGATTGTTGAGGCATGGCGAGGGTATCGTTCAACATGGCACAACTAGAAACAGAATGCAATGTGGGCAGCAAAATCAGGGCACAGTATGCGACCATAAGGCACAACACAAAAGTGTGGTCTAGATACGACCATAAGGCACAACACAATAGTGTGGTCTAGATATGACCATAAGGCACAACACAGTAGTGTGGTCACTATGCGACCATAAGGCACAACACAGTAGTGTGGTCTAGATACGACCATAAGGCACAACACAATAGTGTGGTCTAGATACGACCATAAGGCACAACACAGTAGTGTGGTCACTATGCGACCATAAGGCACAACACAGTAGTGTGGTCTAGATACGACCATAAGGCACAACACAATAGTGTGGTCTAGATACGACCATAAGGCACAACACAGTAGTGTGGTCTAGATACGACCATAAGGCACAACACAATAGTGTGGTCTAGATACGACCATAAGGCACAACACAGTAGTGTGGTCTAGATACGACCATAAGGCACAACACAATAGTGTGGTCTAGATATGACCATAAGGCACAACACAGTAGTGTGGTCACTATGCGACCATAAGGCACAACACAGTAGTGTGGTCTAGATACGACCATAAGGCACAACACAATAGTGTGGTCTAGATACGACCATAAGGCACAACACAGTAGTGTGGTCTAGATACGACCATAAGGCACAACACAGTAGTGTGGTCACTATGCGACCATAAGGCACAACACAGTAGAGTGGTCTAGATACGACCATAAGGCACAACACAATAGTGTGGTCTAGATACGACCATAAGGCACAACACAGTAGTGTGGTCACTATGCGACCATAAGGCACAACACAGTAGTGTGGTCACTATGCGACCATAAGGCACAACACAGTAGTGTGGTCACTATGCGACCATAAGGCACAACACAATAGTGTGGTCTAGATACGACCATAAGGCGCAACACAGTAGTGTGGTCACTATGCGACCATAAGGCACAACACAGTAGTGTGGTCACTATGCGACCATAAGGCACAACACAGTAGTGTGGTCACTATGCGACCATAAGGCACAACACAGTAGTGTGGTCTAGATACGACCATAAGGCACAACACAGTAGTGTGGTCTAGATACGACCATAAGGCACAACACAGTAGTGTGGTCACTATGCGACCATAAGGCACAACACAGTAGTGTGGTCACTATGCGACCATAAGGCACAACACAGTAGTGTGGTCTAGATACGACCATAAGGCACAACACAGTAGTGTGGTCACTATGCGACCATAAGGCACAACACAGTAGTGTGGTCTAGATACGACCATAAGGCACAACACAGTAGTGTGGTCTAGATACGACCATAAGGCACAACACAGTAGTGTGGTCACTATGCGACCATAAGGCACAACACAGTAGTGTGGTCTAGATACGACCATAAGGCACAACACAGTAGTGTGGTCTAGATACGACCATAAGGCACAACACAGTAGTGTGGTCACTATGCGACCATAAGGCACAACACAGTAGTGTGGTCTAGATACGACCATAAGGCACAACACAGTAGTGTGGTCTAGATACGACCATAAGGCACAACACAGAGACTACACAGTATTACAGTGGTCGCTGGGCGACCGTGGTAACGGTGCTATTGTCAGATGGCAGCATATTGCAGAGCAAGGCAAGAGCATGGTTGGTTGGCTATGGATTGTGCATTAAGTATTTTGTTGCAGTTCAGAAGCACAACGGTGCATGTGGGACCTTGGGCGTAGCAATGTTAGGAGGTGCTAGGTCAGGGCTCTAGCTCGAGGGTCGGGAGTGGATAGTGGAGGAGGGGGGCAGTATGCTTACCCTGTAGGTGGACGGCAAGGGGTCCTGGCTCTAAGCTCGACTATGCACTCCACCTGGAGCAGCACGGGCAGAGTTTGTGGCCCCTGGCTCCTGATGCTCCAAACAGGCCCTCAACAGGCCTTAGAGTGGCCTTTGCGCTGGCCGCCGGCGTGATCCGCCTGCCGGCGGTTACAGCTGATTTTAGCGAGGCTCAGCCTCGGTTTCAGGCCGCGCTGCGCCCGGCATGCGTGGGTCAGGCGGCGTGTGGGGACAGGGTCAGGCAGGCCCTGTCCGTGCTCCTCGTCGTCTCGTGGTTTCGCCGCTGGGCTGGGGTGCTGGGGGGGCTCCTGCCCTCGCCCCACGGTGTGGAAGAGTGAGTGAGGGGGTAAGCAGGCCTCAACAGGCCTTAGAGTGGCCTTTGCGCTGGCCGCCGGCGTGATCCGCCTGCCGGCGGTTACAGCTGATTTTAGCGAGGCTCAGCCTCGGTTTCAGGCCGCGCTGCGCCCGGCATGCGTGGGTCAGGCGGCGTGTGGGGACAGGGTCAGGCAGGCCCTGTCCGTGCTCCTCGTCGTCTCGTGGTTTCGCCGCTGGGCTGGGGTGCTGGGGGGGCTCCTGCCCTCGCCCCACGGTGTGGAAGAGTGAGTGAGGGGGTAAGCAGGCCTCAACAGGCCTTAGAGTGGCCTTTGCGCTGGCCGCCGGCGTGATCCGCCTGCCATGGCTAGGTACACAAGGCATTGTGCTCTTGCTGCTGGTATTTCAGTTGCTATACACGTTCTGGAGGCACTCATGGCATAGAGGGCTATTGAGAAGACATAGCAGCTCTCCCCAGTGGTTTCTTTACCTACTTTGGTCTTGTGCTTGTACCACATATTGTTGGACACTCGAGTAGTGTCAGTGAGATATAGGTCCACCCCTCCCATGTCTGTATTAGCACTACCCTTACCGCTCCTTACTGTGCTTACAGTGCTCCCCAGTCTACCTGACATGGTTGTTCCACCTGCTGAAGTTGGGGTGATGTTAGTAGAGGATACAGCAGTAACACTTGCTACAAGGGATATTCACCAAAAAATTAGAGCAAAAACACCACTTGGAAATAAGAGGCAAGACGAGATGAGCACTTTTTTAATAACCGGCTCCATTACCTGTGCTGCTTGGATCCTGGTGCAGCTTTGAAGATATCAGTTGCCCCCCTGAAATGTGCAAAAACAAGCGTTAATTGATTAGTATGTTAACTCAAGCCCTGCGGACCATGTAGTCAGCCATGGCAAAAATGAATAGTCGTTCCCACACAGCTTTAATTCTAGTGTCTCAGAGGACTGCAAGGACCAAGGGATATTCTCTTTCTAGTTGTGGGTAAACTAGGGCCAATATGCTATGAAGACATGTAAATACATATTAGGATGACGTCTCCGAGTTCTGTTGGATTTTCTAACAAATTGGACAAATTGACCTTGGAATATTTCAGGATGGGAATCAGTGGGAAGCATGGAAGAAGTGCAATAAAAACAGTTGCACATTCACGATGTATGTGTGCGGAAAGAAAAATAACGAACAGTTTACCCTCACTCTGGATGTGTAGGAAGTGTAAGGAACTCATGGTGGCAACAGTAAAGACAGACGCAAGTGATCACATTTCATGGGTGTTTATTAAACTGTATAGGTAGGTTGGAAAAACATCTAATTTAAACCTAAATCTAAGATGGTAGCAGGATTCGACCATCAAACAATAATAAGGCTGGCCTAGTGGTGTCTTTGTCAAATAAAAGGGCATATACTCAAAAACCTTTGCCAATCCTTACGCTAAATACAAAAAAGAAGTGTGGGATAATGGTCATAAGAAAGAAGGAAGTGTTCACAAATAATATGTCAGAATGCGGTACTTGGGGTTTCCCTTCCCCATGTTTTCAGCACGAGATAAGGTAGGATTCTGGAGCACAGCACACGCTTAAGCTTTCCCAGCTTTCACAGAACAAGCCATCAGTTCTGCCCTCAGCAATCAGGGCCTTCGGTGGTTAAAAGTCTCTTGCCACTGTGGGCCTGATGTATTCAAAATAATAAACAAAAGTTGTTTTCTGCTTGCACGTTGGGTGATGCCTTTCACGCTTGGATCCCCTCTTCCGGGCGCAGATGCCTAGAAAGTTCCTTAATGATACCAGGACCTCTGATAGCTATGTTTTCTTGCTTTTGAGGGCCTGACAGGTTCAAAGTAAAAGATTCAACAAAATGTTCTAGAGTTTTTCTCTGGTTTTATTTGGGTGACAGGTCTTCACCCCTGGGTTCCCCCTCTTCTGGGCTCAGACCCCTCTTGAATATTAGCTTTTCTTTGTCTGGTGTCACTCTGGCATGGCATGCATTCAAAAGGCTTTCCCTCTTGACCTTTGCTATGTTGCATTCACGGGTACATGGGTGTTGGCTTCTCACCCTTGGATTCCCTCTTCCGGGTTCAGATCCGACTCAACTGTTCGCCTCCCTTGATCGGATTCTCTATGGTTTTCAATGCAATTTTGTTGCGACCTTTGGAAATCTTAATGTCTTTTTATTCTTAATATAGTGAAGTGAATATTCTTTTATTCACTTCATTGTGGACATCTCTCGGCCCAGGTTCACTTTTGCCAACACACTGTAATTCGGGACTTTAGACTTCACCTCCTCTTTATCGGCATCAATCTTTCGAGTTCACTCTTACCAATCTTGTCTATCGTGCCTTTTCATTTCAACTCCTACGATGCATGATTCACTTCCCTTAGCTTCACTATCATCTGTCGGTCAAAGACTTTCAACTGTACAGAGGATTTTACAAGACCACTGTATGACCACTTGGACCCCTTTTCCTGCCTTTCCCAAGGCCTTCTGGTACTAGGAGTTTTAACAATCTGGTAATCGCCCAGAGGTTTACCAGACGTGGTGCCTTACTCCTCTGTTGCTGGTTTTCCCCCTTTTAGCATCAAAAGCTCTTTATGATCGGTTTCTTATCGACTCTTCTCTCGGCTCACCAGCTGTGATGAACTGCTTGGCTTTTTTTCTCTTTGGAGTAAAGATTGGTACCACGGAGACAAGCGTCTCTCCCCAGCTTGGTTATTGGCAAAGGAGTGTTGTGTATACCATTAACATCTGCTGTAACACACGCTGGCTATTGTTCGTTGTCTTACGATTCATTCTGCAGAAGTTTCACAGGCCTGAATAGTCCCGATCCTTAAGCCAGGGAAATCCCCAGTAGAATGCACTTCATACAGGCCGATCTCCCTCATCAATCAAGATACCAAAATACTTACAAAGGTTCTAGCGAACCGTCTGAAATCGGTTAAATCCACGTTGATCCACTCAGACCAAACGGGCTATGTCCCAGGGCGGAACACGTCATGGAACCTCCGTAGATTACACTGTTATAGAGCAGACGAATCAGGGTGAATGCGCAGTAGTATCATTAGACGCTGTTAAGGCCTTTGATTCTGTGAGCTGGAAGTGGTTGCTGAGCGTCCTCGCCCACTTTGGCTTGGGGGAGGGATTTCTCAGATGGATTAGACTGCTGTACAGAGACCCTAGAGCGAGAGTAAAAACGGGAAGGCATATCTCAAAACCTTGGAGGATATACAGAGGAACCGAACAAGGCCGTCCACTGTCACCAATGTTGTACATACTGGCTTTGGAGCCGTGGGCGGTCTTCCTCCGGGCAGAGTATGGGAACACAGGGATAGACATAGACGGGGTGGTCCATCAGATTTCGGCTGTACGAGGATGATATCCACCTTGTCGTAGAAAATCTGCGTGCCAATCTAGCCTGCCTCCTGGAGGCGGCAGACGCATACGCCAGACTCTTAGGGATAGCCATCAATAAAGAGAAGTCGGTCTTATTCCCCTTGGCTGACTTAAAACAGGTCCCCCGAGACAGATTTCCAGACATGGGGCTAGCATGGGCACAGGGCTCCTTCCAATATCTGGGAATAGAGATACACCACAACACTGCAGAGTCACACAAATATAATATACAGGCAGCCCTAGATAGAATACAAAAGGCCATGGGTTTCTGGGAGACACTTCCCTTGGGGATGATAGGAAGAGCGGCCATCCTGAAGATGGTAGTACTCCCACGGCTTTTATATTATTTCACGAACATTCCCCATGCCATACCCATAGCTTTCTTCTTGAAGTTGAACACAATGACACAGAGTTTCCTGTGGGGAGGGGGGAGGTGCAAGATCGCCATAACAGCACTACAGAGGGACCACGAAGAGGGGAGCATTAGATTGCCGGACTTCGAAAGATACTACCTGGCAGGGCAACTGCAATATGTAGTTAAATGGCTGGGAGAAGAAGAATCAACAGACAAAATACTCTTCCAACCAGCATTGAGATCCTATTACCTACGGGGAATCCCATGGATAGACAAACCCGTGCTCAAGACCCTACCCAACATGCTCAAGCTGGCAACAGAGCTCTGGTCGAGGGTGTGAAGACTCCAGGGGACCAAAGACCCTTGTTCGCTGCAGATTCCACTAGCGGGAATAATAGGCATGGACCCAAATACGCTTGCAATGTATAGATCCCACTGGGAAACCAAAGGAGTAGCGCAAATAGGAGATTTGAGGAAGGAAGAACAATGGACGGAGTTCCGAGATATGGTGGAAGAATATGACATACACGAAGGCCAATTCCTCCTATATAATAGAATGATGTTGACAATCAAGAAGAGGTGGCCGGAGTGGCCAGAACAGGAGGACATAGGAGGAGAACTAGATGCATGGTACGATATATCGGAAGGGGGACACACAACCTCCAGGCTATACGAACAGCTGCTAAAATCTAAGAATTCACAGGTCCTACAAGCAAGAGAGAGATGGGAGGAAGAACTTGAAAGACCCCTTAGCGATCATGAATGGACCAGAGCGCTAATATATCCTAAAAAAGTATCAAGGAACGCAGGGTTAAAGCAAGCACAATTATATACTACACATAGGGCGTACCTCACACCTAAGAGAATGAATAGAATGAAGCTGGGAGACCCCCGCACATGCCCTCGCTGCCCGGAAGAGGAAGCGGACATGATACACATGTTCTGGACCTGCCCATTGATGCAGGTCTTTTGGGATGAAATCAGACGCAAAGTGGCGGGAAGTGGACTCCAAATACAAGCAGGAAATCCTGAGATGTACCTGCTGGGCCTCTTCCCAAGAGGAGGCAAGAATAGGTCGCACCTCGCAAAAATGAAAGACCTGATATGCATACTAGCTAAACGCCGGCTAGCAATGGCATGGAAATCTAGAGAGGGGCAGAGGATAGACTTATGGTGGGCATATTTTCAGAAATGGGCGATGACTGAAACGGCGGTGTGGATGAGGGCGGTACAGAAAGGAGAAGGGGAAACAGGACAAAAAATAACGGCATGGAACTCATTGATGCAGAGTTTATTCAAAAATAGGGAGGAGAGCGGGGAGGAAGAGCTGGGAGGGGAGGAGGAGCAGTAATGGGAAAACACATGGAATACCTCCAAGCATGGGAGGCCAGGAATCAAGACACTTCGAAAACCACTACAGGGAAAGAGACCGCTCAATGCGAAGAGTTTCCCTACTCACTCAAAGACGGAACAGGCAGAGGCATACCCGTGCTTGGGGCCGACGGCCAGCTTTGTTTAGGTTTATGTTTGTTTATGATGTGTTTGTTTGTTTGTAATGTTACCTTAAAACCCAATAAAGAGTTTAAAAAAACAAAAAAGTTTCACAGGCCTTGGTCGGAAAGGGCAAGGTTGCTTCTATCCTTGTCACCCTCTAGGATTGCGCTGTCTTTCTCCTCCTCTTGCACTACCGTGCTGAGTTAGCTATCGCATTGTTTGGTCTGCCTTGCTCATATTGCGCTCGTGTGCTCCACCTTTTATCCCTTTGAGGAAGTGAAAGGGCCGTCAGTTGTGTGTGCTTCTGGTCTATTGCCTGACTGTGCCTGCCCTGGTGTTGGGACATGTCAGGTAAATGGCTTGAGTGTTAGTCCGTCGTCCTTCATATAATATGCAAAAGTGTTTGCGTCGGAAAAGGACGGGGGGGTGCCTGTTTGTGTATCCTACTTGGTAGGCTGGGGAAAATGTGTCATAAGAAGGGGATACCGCGTCTTACCTGTTGGTGTCCCACTTCCATTCCCAGAGGACCCCCTATCCAGGGGATCCTCCCCCATTGGTCTACCCCTAGGGACTGGATCCAATAGCAATGGCTGTGTCCTGGTCGCCTGGAAGACAGACCCTCTGGGACTAGTCAGGGAGACACATTCAGGTTTCTCACAGTCATTGCCCTAACTCTGCTGCCCGTGATCGAGTAACCATTGGGTGTCCTGTGCTCGTCAGTGCAGATTCCGAAGGGTGTGTTTGCTGTTCTTGCTGAGGATCGTTGGCCCTGTCGATGCTAGGAGAGGCCTCTGCTTTGTACGGCTTGATGTCAATGAGGTCATTCCAAACGTTATTCCCGACTAATTTAACTTCTCTCTGTCACATGTTCTACCACATGCAGGCCGGTAAACTGTGGGGGTATCCCACTTGGGGGGGGGGGGGGGAGTTCTGTAGGAGAACCTGATCTCCTGGGTAGAAGGGTGGCTGCTTAAGTAAGTCCTTGTTGTTCTCGATGCTGTTGCTCTCTTCTCCGGCTTCAGGCTTCTCCTGTTGTCGTTGCAGCTGGTGAGAAATAAGAGGCACTAGCAATCAAGGAAGTTGTATACTCGTACATTTTCTGGCCCAATACATCAGCCACATTTTCAGCATCCTTTATTGCCCTAGTGTGAGGAGCCAAGGGAAGTCACATGCGCTCTCCTGTCGCCACCTCATGTGGGGTTAAATGGTGCTCGAACCCGGGTTTATTGCACAGTGCAAACAAGGCTAAGGGAAGGCAATGCAGCCAGTTCTTATTCAGAGTCTTTTTAGTTTTGGCTATAGCTTCTTTAAGCAAGCTGTTGAGGTGTTCACACACCCTGTTCACTTGTGGGTGGGGGGCAGAGGAGAATTTGTATTCGATTCTGAGCAAGGTTGTAATATGCTGGAACATCTCATTGGCAAGTGAGGGCTGTTGTCAGACCGCAAGACCTCAAACAAGCCCAATCGTGGGAATATCTCCCGGACCAGGAATTTCGCTGCTCGAAGGGTGTCAGGACGGAAACAAGGACGGGCCTTGATCCAATGGGAAAATGGACACACAACCACTATCCTGTACCGGTACCCTTGGCAGCCTTGGATCATGTCAACATAGTCAACATGCAGGTGTTGGAATGGACACACTGGGCGAGGTATGGCTCCTCTCACTACCCTTAATGTATGATCTGCATTATATTGTTTACACACTAAACAATCATGAATTTGGCCAAGTTAGGACAGAACCATGTATGAGCAGCAAGCACCTCCTTCCCTGTGTGGGTTGGATAGTGTAGTTTTGTCAGTGCTGCGTGAAATAATGCAAGTGGCATTACCATCTTCCCTGTGTTGTTTTGCCACCATAGGGCATCTGTCGGAGACACTGTACATCCCCTCCTTAGCCACATTTCTTTTTCTTCCCTGGGTGCAGCTCCCTCCAGCTCCATAATCTGTGTCACTGGTAATATGTTATACACCCTCTTATAGTATCATAGTTCTTGCATAATCACGTACGTCCGAAAAGGCTTCCATTTCTAAAATGTCCCTAAATTAGGTGGTGCATTTTGCCTCCGCGTCTGCTGCTTCGTTACCCCTGGAGATAGGATCCTCCCCTTATGTGTGTGCTTGGCACTTCACTAATGCTATTCACTCTGGGAGATCTATGACTTCTACCAATCAGCCCAATAGAAGTGCGTGCTGCACCGGTGACTCATCAGCATGCCTGAGGCCCCTCCTCATCTAACGTGACCGCTCAGAATGCACTGTGGATTTCACGTAGGCTGAGTCCGAGTAAACCGACACTTTCTTCTCCCTGATGTACTCCAATGCCAATGTTAAGGCTACTAATTATGCTGCTTGTGCTGAGTAGTGTGATGGCAGGTGTGTGCCAGTCACTACTTAGCTTGTCCTGTCCTCTCAGTCTCACAACTGCTGTCCCAGTATGTCTTTCCCCAGTTGTTTGGTCAGTTGTTGAAGACCCATCAATATAGAACCGGTCTCCCCCCACCCTTAAGTGCGTCCTCTTCTACCTTATGAGTGCCACTGAATTCTTCTAGGTTTGATGTGCAGTCGTGTGCATAGTCACCCTTCTATAAAGTGTCTGCGAGAAAGGTCGTTGGGTTGACAATGCTGTATCTCACTATCTTGAGAGCTGGATTAGATAGTATCACCTGGTACCCTGAAGCCCTCTGTGTTGTCGGTGTGCTCTTCAGTCTTTCCAGTATTGCAACGGGAGCCTGCTCCACGTAGAGTGGTGCTGCATCCCATGGTAATACTTGCTGATTTGTCCACTGTGAATGTGGCTGCAGCCAATGCCTGTTTGCATTGATTGTGGGGTCTCATTACTGGGTCTAACTTCCCACTGTAATAGGCTAAAGGCTTGTGCCCCAAGCTGGTCTTATGTGTCAGTACTGCAGTCATAACCACTCCATCTGAGTGTGAGAATAGGAAGAATTACCTTTGATAATCTGGGATCCCTAACACTGGAGCTGTGCATATTGCTTCCTTCAGCTTGTTAAATGCCTCAGTCATTTATGTTGTCCACTGTATTATCTTCTCCCCTCTCTGTACTTCCTTCAGTGCACTCAATAAGGGCCTAGTGTAAGTGCTGTAATCAAATAGCCATGCCCTGCAGTATTTGCGTATTGCTTCTGCCCTTTCTGGTGTCAATCATCTGCCATTTTGGCAGATCATCTGTCCAATATATAACACTTCTGTCTGGCAATATTGTAGTTTGGCCTTGTCCACCTTGTGCCATTTTCTGCTAGTACTGTCAGCATGTGTACTGAGTCATTTCTGCAATGTTTCTCTGTCTTACTGCAAATCAGTATGTCATCTACATACCGTAAAACCGTGCTCTCCATCTGTACATTGCCGAAGTCCATTTGGAGTACCCTGTTGAATATGGAAGGGCATTCACAGTACCCTTGAGGACGTCTTGTATGTTTCCACTTATTTCTATATAGAAATTAAGTTAAGCCCTGTGAGTCTGGGTGTAGTGGTAAAGAGAAGAATGCATTCTTCAAATCTGTAACTGTGAAGTAGGCATCGTCCGTGGGGATGCTACACAAAATTGTTGCCGGGTTTGGAACTAAAGGATATTCTGCTTCTACAATATGGTTAAGAGGGCGTAAGTGCTGTATAGATGTCATGAACCCCCTGTCGCCTTTTTGACAGGGTACACAGCCATGTTGCATGGTGATTCTGATGGCACTAGGATGCCCTGCTTCAATAGTGCTGCAGTTGTCTCATAGATGCCTTTGTCTGCCTCTTGAAAGTGGGCATTGCTTAACCCATGCTAAAATTGCTCCTGGCTTCAGCTTTATTTTCACGGCTCCTATCCCCTTCAGTAGCCCCACATCACTGGGACTTGCTGTCCGTAAGATGCTGGGAACCTTTGCCAAATCCTCCTTGAGAAAAGTCAGCGATGCCTTCATCACCATTCCCTGTGGTACCACCCTGTAATGCATCCTCACCCAATACGTGATGCCCATTTAGAACACCATCTCGTGGTCTGATCTGTTGTCATTAAATAGCTCTTCATCTCGGACTGTAGTCAACCTGTATCCCTCTGCTATGGCGATCGCTGCTCGCCATGGTCTTCCTGTGTCATCTGTCCCATGCACTGCTGTCAGTCATCCCCCACGATCACTGCCTCTAATTCTAGTGGCACTATTGTCACTTCCTTCTCATCTAATGGTATCTCTGGCCTGAATAAGTACTCGTTTGGAAAGCACCACATTTTCCCCTGGATTCCTGGGAGCCATGCTATTATTATTTCTGTCCCATATTGGAACAGCTCCTCGTTCACTGACATCCCCCTCTGTACCCTTTGTCCACAACAAGCTTGAATGATTTCCCTCACATTAAGAAGGTGTATCCCAGGTGTGGAGCACACTATCCCCTTGTCAGTGAATGAAATGGTCAGAAGTCTGCTCATGATGTCTCTCCCCAGTATATTTACAGATGTCTGTCAAGAATAGGGTAGGGGCAAAGACAGACCGTGCTCCCCTATAGCTCCCTTATAGAAAGTGCAACATCTTCTGTTAAAGGAACCACTTCCGTCATCCCAGAGAATCCTTGAGCATTCATGGCATCGCTTGACATACTGCCCGACATACTATATTTCCCTTCCCGGATGCAGGATTTGGTCACGCCTGTGTCTACAAAAGAGGAAAAAGGCTGGTCACCTATCATCTCTCCTATACAAGGTTCCTTCGCAGGGTTGGATGTAATCGATAGGATGGCACACATCAAGTCAGTCTGTGGGCTGTCCTACCAAGGGTATTCTATTCCCTAGGAATGGGTTGCTCCCCTCTACAGTGACCCCCCCCCCAGTTACCTAATGGGAGTCGTCATGGCGTCTGTGCGTGCCACTGTCCCATCATTTCATTGTGTGCTGTTCTGTATCTGCGGTACTTGCTGTGCCGTGTATGTATGTTGTGTGGTACCTTGCATTTGTGGAACATGCGAATACTGCTGCATAGGCGCTTGCATTTGTGCTGCCTGTCTCATGGGCTGGTGCGTCTGTCCTTGGTGTTTGGCCCTGGGCATAATATTCATTCTGTTCCCCTTGATATGCTGGCTGGTATTGCATTGCCCCATTTTGTTGCGCCCCTCCCCTGCTTCTGCACACTCTCAAGATATGCCCCGTCTGTGCACACACCCAACACTGTGGTTGTTCTCCTGTCTCTGGAACCCCCCAGGAAACCCCTGTGGGCCCTGCTGCGTTTGCTGCTGTGGGATATATTTACCCACTCATTAGTACTTCCCCACATCACCAAGCTGCGCATTTGCAGTCACCAGCAAAATGACTGCGCTGGCTCCTGCGAGCACCATGGCCTCAAAACTGCATTTTGCAGCGACAAAAAGAGGGCTGCACCAACATGCCAAGTACATATTGGGAAGGATGGAACAAGGGGGCACACTGAGGGAGCTTGCCAGTGTGGCCTTCCATATACAAAAGCAATAGAGTGAAAAAGCAGCGCCGCTTTGCTGCCAGCCCAAAGTCCCCATTGAAAAGGGGGTATTTTACCTTAAAATGATGCTGCTCTAATGCTATTTTTATCTGGTCTTCCTCAAACTACTGTTATTAACAAGGCCCTGCCATCCCCATTCATATCTCCATTGTGCTTCACCAACACCAAGTATGACCCCTGAATGACAGGCCCTGTCAAACCAAATCTGAAAAAAATCAACAAAAACTCCATTTTCCGCTGCACGGGAAAAGCCTCACTTTTTAAGTTACAAAGTTTCAATGATCAGTAATTCAAAGAAACTCCAGCTCTGGGTGATGTCAATTTCAGGGCATAGGTGATTCAAATAAACTGCTGCCTAGAAGAAAATTACTATGGCTGCAAAACAGTGTGGGAATCCAAATGGAAAGTCAAAAAACGAATTTGATGGCAAAATGCTAGCAGCTTGCACCCCATGTGTAAAAATGGGCTTGGCAAACTAAAGAAGAAAAATGCTTGTTGGAGAATACTATGTTGAACAAAAACTTCTTGCCTAGCAATGTGCAAGGGGGTTGTACTGTGAGAATACAATGTATGAAATGGTTGTATTCAGCAGGTTCAGAACAAAAATAAATACATTTAAATTAAACTTCATTGGCTGCATGGGGGGAGGAATCAGCCCAAGACAGGTTTCTGCTGAGAGGATGACAGAAACAAAAGGGGGCCCTCTCAGTAGATACTAATACCCCAGTGATAATTGCTAGGTTGGACAGAATCTGGTCTGGGCTGAGCCCTCTACAATGGCATTTCCAGTACACAGACGTGCGAAGTGGAAAAGGGGCAATAAATCTTCAATCAAGCTAAGAAACCTCCACCCCATTATGGAGGAAGTGACAGTTGGTGGTAGCTGAAAAATAAAAATAAATGTTCCAGTGCAGGACAAAGGATGCCCATTTGTTTCAAAAGGCTATTTTATTAAGAAACTTTGAAGACGGTTATCTTTGCAACAAGACTTTGCACAAAATGTAAAAATGTAGTAGTTTAAATGTGATTTTTGTGGTTTTCAAATAAGAGGTCTTGGCTGTCAATAGCATGTATGGGACACGACCGCCAGAAGAATGTGAATCATGGGGAAAGGACATATGACGGAACGTTAAAAATTAACAGAAATGGGCCCTGTGATAATATGTACGCGCGTGTAAAGCTGCAGAATGTTAGGCCAGACATTTCACGATGAAAATGACCAAAGATTATTAAATGTACAAAACAATGTCTCACAGATTGCAGGGTTGGGCTGCAATGGCCTGCATGAAATATGTAACCTCCTTATGTAGTTTGCTAAGAGACTTCAACTGTATAAATGTACCATTAGTGGCAAAATCGGATTTTAGCTAAAATAACTGTGGGAGGTTTTTGGACATTGTAAAACTCACATAAATCTGACATGCGGTCCTTGAAATACAACCAGCTGAGAACGAGGCGGGGTCTAGCACCCCTGACCAATCCAGTGGGTTAGAGATGTGTTTAGCTAAGTCTGCCCAGCCATATAATTCCATGATGTCACTATTCATTATAAATAAGAGTCCATGACAGGACTCTAGACACACACTCTTCCTGAAGTTCCAGCGCTGCATTCCTGATCTCCATTCATCTTGCTGACTCCAACTACAAGTCCTAAGCATTGCTGACCCTACTCCAGAGCCCAATACAAAACCCAAGCATAGCTTATTCCTACTCCAGCAAGGCCATTGACCCATAAAAACCCAATCATCTCCCATTTGCATCTTGAAATCAGCCTGGCTTGCGGCCCACTCACTGCATCCAGTGGTATCTGAGCCACCCCATGACCCGAATTGCCCAGCTGTTCGCTATCCGGTGACCAGAACCTGTGACTGTCCAAAAATCCCAAAAACTCAAAAGGGGACTGTGAGTATAATCCCCACCCCATAGAAACACCTAGCTTACCTTGCATTGCCTTTGTCCTTATCCCACTCTCTAAGTAGTCCTATTCATACCATGGTAACTTGTTGAAACTGTTAGAATTATCCTCGTATCCTGTCCTTAACGTTTAAGTACTAGCGCCATCTATTTTCAATTTTGTCTGGTGTAAATTATAAGCCCTTAGTTATATTTGGAGTAATCAAACTAATTTCCATATATTTCATTGTTGGGGTTGAGCACTGGGGGGACAAGCTTGACCTCGCAAATCAACCTTGGAGCTTACTGTGTTCTTCTTTAACAATATAGTGGACCAAGTAGCTGGCTGTTTGGCTGGTGACTCTGTGCTTTGACGATTATAGCCGCTCCAGCGTGTGCCGTCGGTGAGAGGAAGACGCCGCTTATCGTATTTGTGGAAACCTGTGCCTTTAACGGAGCTCACTCACAAGCCCCGCCCCCACCTCCCGACAGCCTACATCAGGTCCCGTGCCTGCGCACCCACGCGCGCACCCAAGTGGACCAAGTGGCTGGCTGTTTGGCTGGCGACTCTGTGCTTTGCCGATTATAGCCGCTCCAGCGTGTGCCGTCGGCGAGAGGAAGACGCCGCTTATCGTATTTGTGGAAACCTGTGCCTGTGAGTGGTGTTCAGGAGCTCTTACCTGGGCTCTCATTGTGGACATTACATTTGGTTATGTTTGGTTGCGTTGCTTACGCTTCTCTCTCTATCTTCTCTAGTTAACGGAGCCCGCTCGCAAGCCCCGCCCCCACCTCCCGACAGCCTACATCAGGTCCCGTGCCTGCGCACCCGCGCGCGCACCCAAGTGGACCAAGTGGCTGGCTGTTCAGCTGGTGGTGTCGGTGCTGCGGTGTGTTGTCTATTTTTTTTTTTCTCCATCTTTGTTAATAGGGGAGCCGCTACTTTGTGGCTTCAAGTGTAAATATGAGGAAACTTAAAATACCGCAGATGCGTAAAGAAGCGGGGGCCGATTTTTTTCTCAGCAGTGAGCACAAGACGAGCTAGTCTTGCCCGTGCTGCTGCCCTATCTTTGCCTGAAGTTAACGATGAGGAGTTCGAATTGCTGCAGTGTGCACATGTGTGCTCCCTGTTGGGTAAACAGAATGGGGAGATCATAGACTCCTCTCAGCCATTATTTGGGGATGAGGAGATATCTAATATTATGGGTGATAAAACCAAGGCTTTGGGTTCTGGCATTGACTCTGAGCTGCAGATATCTGATAATGACAATGGTTTTCCTAGTGATTTTAACTATGATAATTTGCTGGATTTATCTAATCAATTTCCAAGCCATGCTCTGAAATCTGCTACAAATATGCCTGACACATCGGCATCTGATTTCTCTATGATCATGAGTCTCTTTAACCGGCTCATACTTACTGAATTGCGGAATCAAACGAAATCTATTGGGGATTTAGTCTCTGAAATTTCTTTGCTCCCAGGTAAATTATCTGATTCATTGAGTAAAATTATGACGATAAGGCTGGATGACAATCTCAGGCCGAATGCTGTTAGTGTCATGATGCCCGCTCCCGGGGAGCCGGTACAAGCCCTGCGTCCCCGAAAGCGGACATCCAGTCCCCAGGGAAGGACCCAGCAACCCCATATAGGGGCCCTTTGGACAGTGTCCTGGTGCCTATGGCGCCAGGCTCATAAAAGACATCAGTCCTGGCGCCATAGGCACCAGGCTCATTATGGGAGTGCTTGGGTGCACTTACCTGATGCAGACCATGCTGCAGGATCCCGGCCTCCTTGAGGCCTGAAAGGAACTACTTTACCTGTGGGACTAATTTACCATCCGGGCGTGGTCGGGGAAGGATACATACCTAATTGGAGGAAGGATACATACCTGGAACTTCTTCCAAGGCTATTTAAACCCCACCTGAACAGCCACACGTGCTTCGCGTTGTTCTGCATCTAGCAGCTGGACGCTCACCGTGTCTGCTCCTGCATCCTGACTTCTGCCAGGCCTGCCAGCATCCTGGATCACCTGCAAAGGAAGAGAAGAAGAGAACAGAAGAAGGAAAAGTCCTTACCTGCTAAATCCGCATCCCGGAGATATCTCGCCGACAATTCTGAAAAGGAAAACTTTTATTTAAAAGCTCATCGCGTCGATCGCTGCAGCGCCGCATTCCACTCCTTTACAGGGCACCTCCATGTTCAGCAGCGATAATCCGGATTCGCAGTCACGCCCCAGCGCCTAGGGAGAAAAAGACCAGAACAAAAGGTGAGAGAGAGAAGGGAATAAGGAAAGCTAAATCTCCATGTTAAGACTTACCTGTTGATTCATTCCCTCTTCATTTCGGGTCCGCGCCGCATCCTGGCATTTCCGGACCCCGGCACCTAAGGGGAAAAAGAGACATCAGCGTTAATGACCGAATGAAAAGACATTACCAAAAGACGCTCATTAAAGACTTACCTGATTTCTACAAGGATTTCACCTCTCATCTCGAGTCGGTGCCTGTTCCCCGGCATTCCGTACCCCGGCCCCTATGGGGAAAAAGACACTAGCATTAGTACATTAATGCATGGACACAAGGGGAACCGCCTATCAAAAAACTTACCTGGAAGCCAAGCAAGTTTGGTTCTCACCAATCCGAAAATCCAGTGAAGTAACTGGATACCAACGCGCCCCTGCATCAGAAGCAGGATGGAGAGCTCGTCCTTCCAGACCCTAAGGTGAGACGCTATGAGGAATCACAGAAGGGTTTCGAGGAGGGTGAGAGGGGAAAGTGGGAGGCCGATTGCATTACCCCGCAGACAGTTAATCCCCTATTTTTGCCTACAGAAGGATACTTCTGCGAGCCAGACAAGCCAGATTTGGGGGCCCGGTCCAGTTCGGCTTCCGAACCCTGCGCATCACCTTAGAAGAGGTCACAGCAGCGCAAACCAGGCCAGCGCCTCCATGGGAGTCAGGTGAGCGTAACAGAACGCAAAGCCTTCCTACAAATTCTCACCCAGGCGCTATGGAAAGTTCTGAGACTGATCAATTGGCCCAATTACTGGGGGAATTACGGGCCGAAGTGCATGCCGCTCGTCAAGAGACTAATGCCCTCAGGAGGGAATTAATAATATCAAAGGAAAGAACTGATGACCTGGCCAGACAGCTTTTGCAAGGTCAAGCTGGGCAAACTCCTCTACCCGGTTCCGGAGGGAACCCCGCTCCTGTGGTTTCCAGTAACCCTGTGCAGATTAATCTACCTGGAAACATGCCGCTGGCCCCACCCGAACGCTTTGCTGGGGACCCCAAACGATTTGCCGTATTCATGAATCAGTGTCGTTTGCACTTCCTATGCAGACCTGGGGCTTTCCCTAATGATCAGACCAAGGTAGCCTTTGTATTGTCATATCTCAGCGGCTGTGCTGCCGATTGGTCAGTTCCACTGGTTACTCAAGATGACCCGATTCTCCGTGATTTTCAAAGGTTTCAAGCAAGCATGGAAAGGTTATTTGCTCAACACTCTCAGGGGCAGGCTCTGGATGACGAACTTCTATCCCTGCGACAGGGCAATCAGGACCTCCTTTCCTATATTGCAACCTTTAATAGACTAATTGTGGAAACGGGATGGCCAGAGGATAAAAGAGCCACGTTGTTTTATCGAGGCCTACGCGGAGAACTTAAAGATGTCTTGGCCCAAGTTGTAAATCTGCCCCAAGAATGCACAGAGTATATGGACTTAGTGGTCCAATTGGATCACAGACTTCAAAACAGAAAAGCAGATCGGTCCAGGTTTGAGACCCGGGTGTTGGTCAAAACCCATGCTAATCCCAAGGGAGTTGATGTCTCTGAGCCTATGCAAATTGGAGGGGTTAAAGGACCCTTAACTCAAAAGGAACGTGAAAGGAGGCGGCAGTTAAAATTATGTCTTTATTGTGGGAATTCTGGACACTTTCTACGAGATTGCCCGGCAAAACCGCCCTGAAAGGCTGTAGGAGCCGTTGATAAAAACCATGAAAACTCTGTTTCGGGAAACGACTCCGCCCGACAAGTGTAGGGGTCCGCTTGCCGAGCTTGAAAACTAACTCTCAGACCTCGCATTTCATTGTGCCAATGGTTCTCGTAGATCCAGAACAGCCTAAGCGGTTGCATGCAATAAAGGCATGCATCGATAGTGGGGCTATTGGAAACTATGTGGATCGTGAATTGGTCTCTAGGATTAACCTCCCTCTCCGTCCTAAAACCAGCAAAGATGTCATCACCACAGTCGATGGAACTGAAATTGCCTCTGGACCGGTAACACATTCCACTACTGAGGTGACTCTTATTGGTCCCGACGGCCATCGGGAGGGTGTTGTGTTTGATGTAATCAAGGCTCCACAGTTTCAGGTTATTCTTGGAATCCCTTGGTTAGAGACACATAATCCTCGAATTGATTGGCGAGCTAAGAGAATAACCTTCCCGGATTGTACGCAAACCTGCTACCCAGAAAACCTGAAGATTAATCTAGCATCTGTAACGTCTGCCTCCATGCAACTACCTCCGGAATACCAAGACTTTCAGGACGTCTTCCAAAAGGAACAGGCCAACACGTTACCTCCTCACAGATCGTACGATTGCCAAATCGATCTGGTGCCCGGTGCACAACCCCCTTGTAGCAGGATTTATGCCCTTACCGAACCTGAGAATCTGCATTTGAGACAATATTTGGATAAATACCTAGCTAATGGTTTTATTTGCCCGTCAAAGTCCCCGGCATCCTCGGCTTTGTTCTTCGTGCCCAAAAAAGAAGGCGACCTTAGAACTTGTATCGATTACCGCGCATTGAACCAGATAACGGTTAAAACCCGTTATCCTCTGCCTCTGATCCCTGAACTCCTTGACCAGGTGAAGGACGCTTGCATATACACCAAGTTAGATCTCCGGGGGGCTTATCATCTGGTACGAGTTAAAGAAGGCGACGAATGGAAAACTGCCTTCCGTACTAAATACGGATTATTCGAGTACTAGGTGATGCCTTTCGGATTGTGTAACGCGCCGGCTGCCTTCCAATACTTCATGAATGATGTCCTTCGGGAACTCATCGATGTTTGTGTTGTCGTATATATCAATGACATTCTGGTGTACTCCTCTTCGGAATCTGATCACAGAAAACACGTCAGGGCAGTACTTGAAAAACTGCACCAACACAAACTATTTGCTAAATTGGAGAAATGTGTTTTCCATACCACAGAAGTCGAGTTTCTAGGTTTCATCCTGACACCCAAAGGAGTCCGAATGGACTCAAGAAAAGTGGATGCCATCCTCAAATGGCCATCACCTAGCTCTGTAAAAGGGGTTCAAAGCATGCTCGGCTTTGCCAATTTCTATCGCAGGTTTATCCCTGAATTTTCACGCGTGGTACAACCCATTACTGCACTATTGAGGAAAAATAAACGTTTTGAATGGTCTGAAGAAGCCGAGCAGGCCTTTCAGGATTTAAAAGCTAAGTTTACCTCTGCACCTATATTGAAACACCCGCGTCCAGATCTCCCTTATGTCGTCGAGACTGACGCATCCAGCCTAGCCATGGGAGCTGTCCTGTCCCAAAGAGATCCCGAAACCAACCAACTGCATCCCGTAGCATTTTGGTCCAGAAAATTCTCGGCACCCGAGGTTAATTATGCAATCACGGACAAAGAACTGTTAGCCATTAAGTCCGCTTTTAAAGCCTGGCGGCATTATCTGCTTGACGCTCGACATACCATCACAGTGATCACTGATCACCGGAATTTACAGTATTTGAAAACCGCCAAGGCTCAGTCATCACGGCAGCTCCGATGGGCTTTGTTTTTCGCTGAATTTGATTTTGTGATTACCTATCGACCTGGCTGCAAGAATGGCAAAGCAGACGCCCTATCCCGAATTGGAATGGGAGAATCTGATACAAACTCAGAACCAGTACCAATAATTCCCGAACAGAGGATTCTAGGCATGACTTCGTTACAGACGCTTGAAGACATTCAAGCCAGAGTGAAACAACTCCTAGACCCTACAACCTTACAGGAATGGATACAAAAGGGATCAGACTTTACCATAGATAATGGTTTACCTTATTTCCAAGGACGCTTATTCCTGCCACATAAGGAATTACACGAACTAGTTATTTCCGGTTATCATGATACATTAATAGAGAGACACCCCGGTATTGCCAAGACAGAGGAAAAGGTGAAACGACAATTTTGGTGGCCCTCTTGGCGAAAAGATGTTAAATCTTTTGTGATGTCCTGTGGTGTTTGCGCCCAAAATAAAAGTCAAAAGAAAAGACCAGCCGGTCTCCTTCAACCTCTAGACATACCGCCAGCACCCTGGCACACCCTATCAATGGATTTTATTACGGACCTGCCTCCTTGTTCGGGGTACAATACTATTCTGGTAATTGTGGATTTGTTTTCCAAAATGGCCCACTTTATTCCTTTGAAAGGTTTACCTTCAGCTTCTGTCCTAGCCAAAGAATTCCTCAAATATTGTTCGGCTACATGGATTCCCATCTATACTAATCTCTGACCGGGGAAGCCAATTCATTTCCCACTTCTGGCGCAAATGTTGTCAAATGGCGCAGATCGACGTAAGATTATCGACCAGTCACCACCCTCAGACCGATGGTCAGACCGAGAGGACAAATCAGACCCTTGAGCAGTACTTACGGTGTATGTTACAGCAATCTGAAAGCAACTGGAAAGACATTCTTTGGATAGCCGAATACACATATAATAATTCGGTACACTCTGGAACTGGCCATAGTCCTTTTTATACTTTGTTTGGGCATCACCCTCGAACCTCAAACCTTGACTCACCTCAGAACCTCGGAATGCCTGCAGTAGAACATCTGCATTCTACAATTACCCAAGCCTTCAAAGAGGCAACTACGCATTTACAACAAGCCAAGAGAAAATACAAGGAGAATGCTGATCTACATCGGAGTGAAGCACCTCCGTATCAGATTGGGGATCAAGTGTGGTTAGCTACCAGACATTTACCACTCAAAGGGCCTCGAACTTTTAAACCCAAAATATCTGGGACCTTATTCTGTTACGGCAATAATTAACCCAGTGGCTGTTAAACTTGATTTACCAGCTAGTATGCACATTCACCCTGTTTTTCATGTGTCACTTCTGAAACCAGTGGTACCCGGAACCCGACAACTCAAACCTCCAGAACCTATTCTAATAGATGGGGAGCCCGAATTCGAAGTGAAGAACATTTTAGACTCAAAAATGTTTAGGTCAGAACTGTTCTACCTAATTGATTGGAAGGGGTACGGACCTCAGGAGAGGTCGTGGGAACCCAGTGACCATGTGCATGCACCTCGATTAGTCAGAAAATTCCACCGACTCTTCCCAGACAAACCAAAACCCCCGGAGGGAACAACCTTGGGAGGGGCCTTGGGGGGGAGTGCCGTCATGATGCCCGCTCCCGGGGAGCCGGTTCAAGCCCTGCGTCCCCGAAAGCGGACATCCAGTTCCCAAGGAAGGACCCAGCAACCCCATATAGGGGCCCTATGGCGCCAGGCTCATAAAAGACATCAGTCCTGGCGCCATAGGCGCCAGGCTCATTATGGGAGTGCTTGGGTGCACTTACCTGATGCAGACCATGCTGCAGGATCCCGGCCTCCTTGAGGCCTGAAAGGAACTACTTTACCTGTGGGACTAATTTACCATCCGGGCGTGGTCGGGGAAGGATACATACCTAATTGGTGGAAGGATACATACCTTGAACTTCTTCCAAGGCTATTTAAACCCCACCCGAACAGCCACACGTGCTTCGCGTTGTTCTGCATCTAGCAGCTGGACGCTCACCGTGTCTGCTCCTGCATCCTGACTTCTGCCATGCCTGCCAGCATCCTGGATCACCTGCAAAGGAAGAGAATAAGAGAACAGAAGAAGGAAAAGTCCTTACCTGCTAAATCCGCATCCCGGAGACATCTCGCCGACAATTCTGAAAAGGAAAACTTTTATTTAAAAGCTCATCGCGCCGATCGCTGCAGCGCCGCATTCCACTCACCTTTACAGGGTGCCTCCATGTTCAGCAGCGATCATCCGGATTCGCAGTCACGCCCCAGCGCCTAGGGAGAAAAAGACCAGAACAAAAGGTGAGAGAGAGAAGGGAATAAGGAAAGCTAAATCTCCATGTTAAGACTTACCTGTTGAATCATTCCCTCTTCATTTCGGGTCCGCGCCGCATTCTGGCATTTACAGACCCCGGCCCCTAAGGGGAAAAAGAAACATCAGCGTTAATGAGCGAATGAAAAGACATTACCAAAAGACGCTCATTAAAGACTTACCTGATTTCTACAAGGATTTCACCTCTCACCTCGGGTCGGTGCCTGTTCCCCGGCATTCCATACCCCGGCCCCTATGGGGAAAAAGACACTAGCATTAGTACATTAATGCATGGACACAAGGGGAACCTCTTATCTAAAAACTTACCTGGAAGCCAAGCAAGTTTGGTTCTCACCAATCTGAAAATCCAGTGAAGTAACTGGATACCAACGCGCCCCTGCATCAGAAGCAGGATGGAGAGCTCGTCCTTCCAGACCCTAAGGTGAGACGCTACGAGGAATCACAGAAGGGTTTCGAGGACGGTGAGAGGGGAAAGTGGGAGGCCGATTGCATTACCCCGCAGACAGTTAATCCCCTATTTTCGCCTACAGAAGGATACTTCTGCGAGACAGACAAGCCAGATTTGGGGGCCCGTCCAGTCCGTCTTCCGAACCCTGAGCATCACCTTAGAAGAGGTCACAGCAGCGCGAACCAGGCCAGCGCCTCCATGGGAGTCAGGTGAGCGTAACAGTTAGCTCTGGTCCTATAAAGTCTCTCTCTGTTCAGTCAGTAGATGAGATTATTGTTATACCTGCTACTCAGGATTCTGCTGTGGGGATCGGCATGGGTAGTACCAAGTCCGATTTCGCGGATAAAGCTCAATCTGAGGAGGTGGGGAATGTTCCCGGACAGATAGAGGAGCGGGGTATAAATGATTCCAAACTCTCTAAAAGACAGGGGAAAAAGTTGGCCAAATTGAAGAAAAAAAATAATAATGGTTATAAGCAAGGAGGGCAGATGAAGTCTTCTAGAAAATTCCTCAGAGATCTCACTTACGATGAGGTTGCTGAAGTACAACTAGTTGGTGAAGAGAAAAAATTGCAAAGCAATAAGTCTGTAGGAATGAAAGACCAACCTTTAAAAAAAAGTAGAGGTATTGATCAATTCACACAGAGTTCCTATTCTGAAGGGGACAATTTACTTTGTGATATTCTGAAAAAGACAAACCACCGAGATGATCTATATGAGATCTTTAATGCTGCCTTGCCATATGTATCCTCGGTGGAATAACAAAGTCCTCTAGAGGGCGAAGATATTATTCTGGCTAACGAAAAAGGGTCTGTCATGCTTGAAACAAAGACTAGTAAGGAAGGTGTACTCAGTCATGAGTCAATCCCAGTGAGGAACCATGTAGGTATTTCGGTTAATACTGGAATGGGTAGTTACGATTGGAAAATCGTATCGGGTAAAATACCTAATGACATAAATACTGAAGCAAAAGAGAGAGAAACCGCTGTTAATCCTGTAAAGTCTGTCAGACATGTCTCCAATATGAGTAATGAGAGGGACACAAAACAGATTGTGAATAATGACGCCTTCTATGAATCCCTAATAAAAACACTGAAGGAAAAACACTCTAAAGACCTGTCTAATATGCTGGCAGGACAAACATTGGGTAAAAATGATGTTGGAAGCTACAAGGATTACTGTGCTGATCGGGGTGAGGGGAGGTCTGGAATGATTAATCCTAGTGTCCAAGAAAAGAGTATCGAACAGCCACTGGATTTCCCGATGCTTGACCTAAAAGAACCTGTATGGCCGGAGCTACCGGGGCTTGTTCTGACAACACTTTTTAATGACCCTACTATGCCCCCACTAAATAGGCCATTTATACTATCATTATTGGGTCAAATTCCTGAATTTAGCCTGATCACTTCTGCCGACATTGACTTAGTTGACTACATACATAGACAACGTCTCGATTACGTTCGTCTAGTTATTCCATCACCTTTGGTTAGAAATGTTCTCCTGAAAGAGGCAGAACAGCTTCAACGAAGAGGCTATGACATCTTTGAATATGTATATACTCAACCATTGGTAAAACAGTCCTCCTAACCAATAGTGGTCAAGCAAAGGGATTGTACCATAATATCGTGGTGGGGGGATCTGTGCCTGTAACTGAGAAGTCGGATACACAAGACTGGAGATGGCTTGCCCTGACCCTATGCGAATCTATTGATACTCTTAAAAAACTGGCGAAACCCCTCTAGTAACCGGAAAAATAATCTCAAATACTAAGCTGGAATTCACGAGGATCTTCGCATCTGCTACACAATTCCAGCCTTATGAACGATCTAGCCCGATATGAGTTTGTCTGCATTCAAGAAACCTGGTCTATGGCTCATCTTTGCTGGGAGGGTTTCACGGTTTCGTCACTAACCGCAAAAGGGGGCAGGCGTGGTAGACCCAAAGGTGGTCTTATAACGGCAGTGAAAAATGTCATTGACCCTAGAATCACGGGTGAATGGGCATTTTCGGACCACTTTTTAGTGGTGGCCTACATATTAACGTTTAATGCGGTGGATACTGCATTTCTGTTAGTGAATATATATTGGAACCAGGCAGATTACTCTGATAATCAATTAAGGTTGGAACTGTGGAATTTGGGCTCATTACTTGAAACCTGGTTGGTTGCTAATCCTGGGGGACACATTGTGATTGTGGGCGACCTAAATGCTGATATTCCCGCTGATTCTCCTCTTGGTGACCTGTATACTGGTAACTATGAGACCGTATTACCAGTAGTTGACAACCCCAAGGGTCGAGGCAGAATTTGGTCGCATTTTATTGAGATCTGGGGATTGGTAGTTGTGGCTAATCCTCTTCCTACCTGGAAAGCGCGAGGTTACAAATCCACTATTGATTATATTATTTGCTCGGTGGGTGTGTTCAATTGTACTGGAAGGCTGGACATCATTGATACTAATCTCAGTGACCACTGTATGTTCTCTCTTGAATTGGTCACTGTGGGTCACTCACAATCAAAAATGATGTATAATCATCCCTTGGAAATTAATCATGCGGGGAATAGAATTAAATGGACTGAGAAAAAAAACTGTTCATTCACTGCCACCATGATTAGAGATTATGAGACCTTTTCTGATAATCAACGGGTCGATAAATACTCGGCTGTTAAATTTACAGACTATGTTACTAGATCTCTTAGAAAAATGGAGGATTCCTTTGGCAAGAAGAATATAGGCAATCATTTTACGACCCATTATTTTGATGGGGCAGTGAAGGACAGGAAGTGTCAAATGAGGAAAGCGATCAGACAGGCTTGGAAAGTGGGGTATAATATTACTGATACTGTGGCTATGGTAAAGAAAATAAAGCAAAAATATAAAAATTGGTTCATCCAACATCGCATGGTTAAATATCAGAGGGATGGTGAAATTATGTTAAATTCCCTACGAGGACATAACTCCAGCAATTTCTGGAACTTAATTAACAACCTTGAGAAACCTCAGAAAGAGTTACTCCTCAATCCTATTAACGAATCTACTTGGCTGGGACATTTTGCCGATCTTTATCACACTAAAAATCATGATGTAAAAGATGCACTGAATTGTGGATCCCAATGGCTCTTGAAATTTAGTACGTGGGACATTGTTGATTTAATATCTAAATCTAAAAATTCGGGTGCGCTTGGGCCGAACAACCTTTCCAATAAAATTTTCAAACGTGAACCTCTGATATGGGCAAAAATACTATTTAGTTTGTTCAATAATATACTACTGACCAGAGTTCTTCCTCTGTCATGGAGGGTTTCTATTATTATCCCAATTTTTAAGAAGGGTTCCCGACAATGTCCCCTAAGCTATAGGCCAATTGCCATTTCGGATCCAGAATCCAAATTGTTTGCTTCAGTTGTATTGAAGGAAATTCACAAGTGGATGCTTGAAGAAATAATTCTCGACATTAGACAAATCGGCTTTAGAAAAAATATGGGAACCGAATGTGGAGGGATGATACTTAGCTGCCTGTGAGCTGAAACAATGAAGAATGGTGCTTTACCTGTCTTTGTTGCGTCCATGGACTTAAGCTCCGCTTTTGATTTGGTGGACAGGATGACTCTCTGGCAGAGACTGAGAACATTAAATATGCCTCCAATTCTGTTTGATATAGTCAGGGCTATATACTCAGATACAGAAATAAGCGTAAGATTGGATGCTGATGGTACTATTTCTGATGCACTGACTGTACACAACGGTCTCCGTCAGGGCTGTAGGTTGGCACCCACAATATTCAACATTTACGTGAGTGGTGCGAATACTGCACTGTCAAATAAAGGTCTCGTAGCTCCCAAAATACAGAACATCCGTTTAGCATGGCTAGCTTACGCTGATGACTTCCTCCTTATCGATAACACAAAGATCGGTCTTCAAAGATTGCTTAAAGCCTTTGAAGAATTTATTTCTTCTCTACTGCTGAAGATTAACTCGGCTAAAACTGTGATAGTTTGTTTGGGCAACAGAAATAAGAAGCTAGACTTGCTTACCTGGTCATGTGGTAATTCCCGTCTTAAAGCCCAGCCTGTGTTTAAATATTTAGGTTTTGTTATATCAGGTTCCAATTTAAGATCAGTATTTAGAACTCAACTTAGATTCAAGGCGGACATTGCAATCCGTCAAATGAGAGTAGTCGATTCCAGATATGGCAGATTCACAATGAGTCCTCTGAGAGAATTCTACACGAAAAAGGTCATCCCTAGATTAATCTATGGGGCGGGATTACAGTCTCTAAAATACGAGGGGGATTGGCTGTCCACGGAGAGTTACATTTGGAAATCTGTTTTGTATTTTTTACCCAAATCAATCCCTTTTGAGTTAATTCTGTATGAATTTGGTCTAAACTCTTTATTGGCTTACGTAACCTGTAAAAGACTAAAGCTGTGGAGGAAATGCATGTTTAGTGAAATTAATACACTCTACTGTTGTGTAGGTCAGGACATTGGTAACCCTTTTATACAAGAGCTGAATGCCGAAACTACAAAGACTCTGAAATCTCTAGGTATGTCAGTAACCTCTCTTAAGAATAAACCCACACGGGTGAAGGAAAGTGTGATGGGGTCTGACTGGTTACATACAAAAAATAAAATCCTGGACTCTATCATCAGGTATGTGCATTGAATAAATGGTTGCCAGTCATGGAACAGTATTTAGCCAAATATCCCAGTAAACGGATAAGAAATGATTTTATGCGTTTTAGATTTAATGTCATTGCTAGAAAAACCAGGTCAATTCCATTAGATCGACTGTGAAAGGGTCTTGGAACTGGTGTAGATTCTGCTGTGTAGAGGGGACGGTTGAGAATCTACAGCATATCTTGCAAGGCCAAAAGACTTCTATACTTCAGTCAATATGTATCGAATACTGCTAATGTGGATAGGGATTTCATCTGGTATAGAATGCTCCATTGTAGCAAAGGCAATTTAAACATTAGGGTTGCAACGTTCTTGAGAAATGTTTGTGATCTCTTTTAAAGGGTATCGACTGTATTTAATGGGAGAGAATGTTAATTCTATTTTGGTGACCTCTGTCTTCTGCTGTTTTCTTTCTTTTTTATTTGTACTTGCTCTTTGTACTTGATTCTGTATTTCTTCTTATGTGATTGGTACTTATATTATGTCAAAGTTGTGTAAATACGTTTGAGAAAGTGTGTTCTTTAAAATATTTTGTAAGGTTTATATAAACCATAACAAATAAATAATAATAATATAGTCTAGATAATGTTGTTTAAAGTAACCTTTGCCTTTCTTTTGAAACTGAAGTTTTCACTTTAACTGCTCTATTTTCCTGAAAATGAACCTCACTCTACCTTCCAAATCTCTCTCAATTCACCAGCTATAGACCTATTTTCACCTCTTTGTTGTACCTATGATATATATCTACCCCCCCATATCAGAGTATTTCACCTGTTTTTATTAAAAACCGTTTGGGTAATTTAAAGCGGGAATTGAGAAAATTACAAGTTTTCCAACGTGTCATTTGGCTGCAGCATGCTCTAAACTTTTCACTCATTTTGCAATTGTATGCCTTCTGCTGATCCATTGCCTTGTGATTGCCAGTGATAGAACATACATGCTATTGTGATAAAACATATGTATAATATAATCTCACCACACATGAATGAATTATTTGTAAAATTCAAGTGTTATTTTAGGCCTTTGCTAAGGGTTTAAAATCACCTCTTGTTTTGTGAGGAAAGGTCGGATTTGAATTTGGTTTTCTGCCTATTATTCCTGACTACCTGCTTTTATATGTGGGTTGAAGGAACATTGCAGGGGGAAACCTTAACTTGGGTGCTATCTATCCTAACCCAAAAAGTCCTCCCATTCACATTTGCTGTGTATATGTTCTAGGAGAAGGTTAACCAAGTGCATTGATTTCATTTTCACTGTAATTATCACCCCATTGGTGATTGCTGCCCTTATTAAAAATTGTATGATTTCTTTTGAATTCTAAAAATAAATAATTATTGTATTTTCATGAACCGACCTGGTTCCTGGTCCATTGTGACCCGTGGTATTTGAAAGATGGGGTGTGATATGAGTAGTGTTCCATCTCAAATTGAATCCACATAAAATGAGGAGAAAGGCATATCAATTGAGCGCTACACCCTAGGCTGAGACCAAGGTGTGTGTCACATGATTGAAATCCTTAACACTGCCCATATCCTCAAAACACCCCCGGGATTCTCTTGGGGTTCTGCTACATCTGATGCCCATACCCGTGCCCCCTAGGTGGCCCCCCTCTTCTTCGGAACCCATGCTGCACATCCCCCCCATGAACCACCCACCCACGGGTGGTGCGTACTGCATCTGTGGTGCCCCTTGTCCTCCCGTGCCCCTTCCATGGCATATTTAGATAGCTTCTTATATTCTAACTTTGCCTCCTCCTGCTTTCTTTCCTCGTGTGCTCTTGCATTAACCTGCAGTAATGTACTATCGTGAGTTGTATTTCTAACCATGGCTTTGCTTCAATCCCCAGCAACTTCTTTAGTTGCCTTTGCACCTGTTCTGGCAACCCATGGCATAGTAAATGGTGGACTAATGCCACTGTTTTTGCCCCACAGTTCTCACGTTTCAAGGCGCCAAAGCTCTTGAATCATCTGAATGTAGTGTAAGGGGTCTTCGTCTTCCCCCATTTTGCTTGCCATTATCGCACTCATTTCTGACATGTCTGGGTACTGTGTCCGTAGAGCTTGCCATACGGCCGCTCAGCAGTTAGCAAATGTCCTGGGTAGTTACTCCTGGGTACCCCACCCTTCTCCATACGTCATCAGCGGCTTCCCTTAGGATCATCACTAGTAGCCCCTTTATGTCTCCCACTGCTAATTTCTGTCCCGCTGTCATCCTTTCCATTTCATATATCCATTACCCGCACCCGCGGTTAACAAGGGTAGCCTACATCTCAAGTTTACCTTGTCTATATGATTCCATGATATGTATTGAGGTCACCCCCCTTCCCTTTTCCATTAAGGGCAACTGTGTGAACCCAATCTTCCCATTTGCCCCTCGTGCCAGCCGGATCCGGTCTCTCAGCGTACTTAATGCCAGTGCATGCCTTTGCCGGCTCTCCCTTCATTCGCCCTGGAAGATCTCCAAGCCTCTACACGTAGGGGATCAGGTCGTCCATACTGCATGGTGCATCTCTGGACTGCTGTGATCTATCGTCCTCATCACCTCTAGATCCCTGTGTCTTTTCCTATTTCCCTTGTCACGCTTCTATCTGTGCTTCTACCTGTCGATCGATGCCTGAGTCGCCCTCTTCCCTTGTCCTCACTTCCCTCTGTGTCCCCGTCTGAGTCGGTGTCCTCCATGTCACTGTCAAAATCTTCCGCTAAGCTTAGCCTCCTGGAGAAGGTGTCTTCACTGAGCTTTCCTTCAAAGTCAATCAAGTTCCTGCTACCCCTTCTCCCGGTGGCCCCCATGTCTGTTCTGTCCGATGGAGTGGCAGTCCTGTCCTGTGTGGTACCGCTGACTTGCTCCATTCGCATACCTCCTCCCACTTTGTCATCTATCGTGTCCATTCCCCACTTTGTCCTTATGTCTCTCATTGCAGGCTCCTCCTCCTCGCATTTGCGCTCTTACATGTTGCTCTATTTCCCACTTTCTCCATTCCCTTCTTACTAGAACTTGCCTTTCCTTATTGTCTTCCTCCCTTTGCCTCTTTAAACTCTTCTCCTCATCTATCGTTGCTCCCGCTCTCTTCTTTCCTTTGCTTGTATCTTCATACTCTCTCACGCCTTCCTAGTCTTCCTTCTCCTCCTTTATTTCTACTTCTTCCATTATCTGCGCCCAGTCTCGTGCTTCGCTGCTCCCCTTATGACCCTCTATTGCTTTACTCACCCTTGCTGATCCTCCTGTTGTCTTACCATCCAATTTCAGAAGTATATGCCCTCCTAACCATTCATTCGATGCTATACCCTCCAACCCCTCCTTAGTGTTTGTCTTGGTCTTGCCACCTGCTTCTCTCCCCATTTGTCTGTCCGACACCCTTCTGCCCCTCCTCCTTGGAGTATGGTGGAGGTTGAAAGGTTGAATTTGTGTACCCCTCTGCTACCTTTAGCTCCCATATAGGGTATAGCCCCTGCGCTTCTGGTGCAGCCACTTCTTTCTCGTGCTCAGGAGGAGGTGGGAGAGCAGGGGCAGAGGGCATTGCGCCCGGTGTCTCCTGCTGGTTCAGCATCCATTGACGCCTCGCTACTTCTCCCTCGTCGTCCTGGAACATCTTCCAGAGTTCGAACAGCACCATACGATTGGCCAATTTCTTCCCCTTATAAGTGTCTTGTATGTGTGTCTGTAATGGTTGCTACACATTTTTGGAGAAACATCCATATTTTGGCCATGGCTTAGTCAATTTAACCTCTGTGATTTTTGTCAATTCCGCGCTATATTGACAAATCTTGTCCTTATATCGCAGAAGGGGCCTTACATAGGTGATGTTGGGCCTTTCCCCCCACACTTGCCTTGATACATTGCTTTTATACTTACTTGACCTCAAGTCGAGGCTTTTGACACTCCCATTATTACACAAGCACAATGAATGCTTTCAACTCAGATTTATTAATATCACAAATACCAGTTCTCAACAATTCTTCTCGAGCCTCTCTGGCTCCAAAACAACCTGTCAGGCATGCTTCATGCACCGCCCTTCTACGACTCTCCGCCTCCTCAGGCACACCCACCAATCTTGCGCATGCACCTTCCGCACCCCACCACCGAACAGCCTCCTCTGGCACAGACCTGATGGGTGACGTCATCAATTCAGGGGAGTGCTAGAAATCACTTACAACACTCACATTGTTAATGTCCAATTACACACATTTACACTCACTAACATGAACCCACAGCTGTCTTCCTGCCTCCTAAAAGGGGATACCAATATTTCTCGTGTTCGATCTGTACCTACAGCGTCGTCTTGCAGATAAAACTCCTTCTTGAGACTTAACCAAAAGAATAGCTTCTGCAATTTAGGCCAGCTCCCCTTGCTAAGCCTTTACATGGGATACCATCATCCATGATCCGAGCTAAAGTGCCCAATTCACACAGAGTCTATGTTCACACAGCTTTGTCATCCGTGCCCTTAAGTCAATAGTCTAGGTTATTCACCAGAACCTTTTACCTCAAGACTGATTGTTCCCTTACCACAGAAATTACATCTACCTCTGCTCCTTTCCCTACTATGCTTCTCAATACTCGACACTATTAGACAATACTCTAAAGATACTCTACAATGCTCGTTACCACCCCTCACCCACTGTTACTTTCCCACTACCCTTAGTTGCCATGTGACTGAGTCAATACTTACACTCTGTGATCCACTGATGCTATTCGACTAACAACTCCCCCAAAGTTGCCACACCACCCTTCTGGTCTGCTGGACTCCTCATGGACCGCGGGCAGGATATTTCCAAGCTGGCTCCTGTCAGCCTTTCTACGGGGGTGCACTCCCCGTTGGACTCGATTTCCGTGAGGCGCCCCACAGCCCTCCAGGCTCAGTGTGGAAGAGGTGGCTTATGCCGAACGGGCATAGTAAACCATCCTCTGCTACCAACTTGTTGACTTAGGTATACCAGAGGTCTGGGGGCGGGGGGGTTACAACGAGTTTACCTGTTCAGCTCCCAGGGCACAAAAACCCTCCCCCAGTAACAAACGGAGGACTCAACCAAAGACATGTTAAAACTGTTGTTTATTACAAAAAGCAACAGGGATCATACAGAACATTCAAGCCTTCTCAGAATCTCACCTCCCAAACCTACGTCGGGCTGCTTTGTGGTCCTCTTGCGTCACAACATGGGCCCTTCCCCGAAAAACTGATCACTCTTTTTGGTTGGGTGATCGGAGTGGTATCCCTTATGGATAACCCCTTAAGATCTTAGTTGATTGGCCCTTTTTTGTCAGGTGGCTGGTGTGCCTCTTTCTCAAGAAACTCTGTTACATTGTTTCAGGGTCGCAGGATTACCATTGGTCCTTACCCTCTGCCATCCACCCCTGGATTTCTGTCCCCTGATTGGTTGGAACTGGTCTCCCCAGGCCTGGGACCCAGCTCTGTTCTCAGTGCTCTGTGCACCTCTTCAAATTGATGAGAATGACTATGTGTTCCCAATGTATCTATTAGCAGTACCACTTTTGCCTGTGAGAGTGCCCTCGACATTGCAACGTTGTTAACACATCCATGTTTCTCTTCATGTCTGTGTTGCTGAAAACCGTTTGTATTCCGCGGGTGAATGACCATTGTATAGCTCAGCTGCATCACATGGTTGAGGACCACGAAATCAAGCTCTTCTGGTCTGCAGTTTGAGGATTTATTCCGTGTTTCTGCAGCTGGGCCCTTGTCGTTTTAGATTTGTAATGTGTTGCTTGTCTCTGACCATGGCTGCGAGCACTGGCCTCCCTGTTTTGTGCAGCCTGGTTCTGCCTTCCCTCGTGTCTCGTCCTGCGGCTGGTGGGCTCATGTGATCCCCGTTATGATTTATACCATGCTGTGTTTCCCATAGGTTAGTTGTATTTGGTCCTTCCAGGCTCCTTATGTGATCTTGTAGTTCCATAGGGTTAGTTTCCATAAGCATCTGCAAGCTTGCCCTGCATCGCTTCATTGCCTTGTGTTCAGCGTTTCTGCACTTAGCTAATGAGAAAAATAATAAAAGCTTTTGACAGTATGTATATGTATCTGTCCTCTATCTACAGATCTGTGTAAGCATGTTCTTCGTGTGTTCATGTAGCTTTGCGCATGGCTGCAAGTGTACTTCATGACTAATGTTGCTATGTCGGGGTGTTGATAAGGATGTCAGTACAGTGGTTTCTCGACTTTGGTCAACGTCATCCATCAAAGCATTTGTGTCCATAACCACTGTTGAAACACCTGTATACATAAAGACACTGATTGGATAAGGTTGGAATGGCTGTCTAAGGGAATATCTTTCTGCATATGTGTGAGTCACTGGTCCTCCTGGGGACTGGCCAAATAGTGAGTGGCTTTGTGCATTTTTGACTCTTTCGGGCTGTCAGGCTCATGAGGGTGAGAAGTGGCATTCCGGGGACCCTCTCTTCAACCCAATACCTGTTTATGGGAGACTTCATTAAGCCTATTATGGCTGCATTTGGTCATGTGAGTTTCTACTGTAATATATAGACTGTTCTGCTGGTCAGCAATGGTTCTGCTTGGTTTGCTCCTGGCATAACATGACTATCAATGACATAGCGAGGCAAATCCCTAGTAAATATATAGTTGGGTGCTTCAGTACTATTCATTATGTCATTACTTAATGGTCTGACACGTCCCGGTACGTAATCTAGGCCAAAAGCAATGGGACATTGCACCCTGTGATGTCTTCCCTGTCGAAGGTCTTGTGATGACGCTTCCTGTGATGTCAAAGTGTGGAATGCCACTTCCACTACCCCTGGCATTTTGGTGCATTGACGTCCCTGCTAGTGTGCCACTAAAATGAAGATCTTCCTGACCTTTTTATCTTGTTACATGAACCTGTATTGCAGCATTCTGATTTTCATCCATGCAACACTCCCCTTCCTCTTTACCTAATCCCTCTTGACTGGCAGATGTTTGGCCACCATTGCTGCTCTTTGACTGCTGTGTTGTACACAAGTTACATGATTCTGCTTTTCAAGGATATCATGTGTTCACTGGACCGAGAATTTCCACCTAATGAATCCATAATTTCATTTTTCTGAGCGTTAGTTCCAACAATCTGTAAATTCACTGTACTGAAGTAGTTTTAGTCCCATTACTAGATTTTTTCTTTTTAGAATTTTATTAGTTTTTTAACAAACAAAACATAACCATCACACCGGCATTTTCGGTTACAAGCTTCTTTAGCATACATTTATATATTACTGTCTTCCCATCTCCCCTCTCCCCCCATTTGAACTCAAGCCTCCCCCTCAGTTCATCAGCTTGCCCTCCTTTTGGGGTTAATCCCCTTCGTCCCATTACTAGTTTACGCATGTGTTCACTGAGCCACTTAGTGACTTGTTTATCTGCCACTGCCATCTGTTCCTCAATCTACTTTCACCAATGCTCACTTCCTCTCACCCATCTGCCTACTCATCGTCCATGCACTCACTTAGCCTTCTAACCACTCTTTCACTCATTCACCCTTGTTCATATCAATTATTTGTTCACATACTGCCTCCCTTTCATTGCGCATCCTGCCTGCTGATCCCCACTACAACAGCAGACTATGCATCTAACTTTAGCACCTTCTGGGCCTGCTGAATCCATGGTCTGAGTGATTAGCCAACTCACTCCCTGCACAGGGCATCCTGACCACCTTGTCTTTCTCAACATCCCCTCAACATTGGGTACTTCTTCCAGTATCAACCATCCTGCTGTGCCACTTAGAGCAAGAAGGGTGCGAGAGAGGGAAAAAGTAAAATCAAACTCTTGTGTCCCTGAGGACCAGTAAGCTGCTTGTGAACAAATCCTGTGCTGGTACTTCCCAGGACCTCTGCCTCCCCGAGCCTACCTGATTTTTCTCTAGAATCTTGATTCACCACCTGCCGGAACCCTGAGGGCATCCCACATGTTGGACAAGGTTAAGGGGCACTTTGTGTAATTGCACTTCTTTGTTGATTGATTATAGGCAGTTTAGATATAATACAGTGTTGGAATTGCACTACTATCTCACTCTCAATGGTGATGCAGCGAAAGGCTGACATTGAAACTGCAAGCATTTGCCTGGGATCTTATATCAAATGTCAGACTTTCCGCTCCCATGCCTGTGTCTGTTAACTACTAACTCGGGTGACTCCCGACACAACCAACTACAGCCACTCTTACATCCCAATGCCACACATAGCTTCTAACGCTAATTCACCTGGTCATCTCTGCCTCTGTTACCTAATGTTATAATGCACTGTTATGGTACTGCTACCTTCTACTGCTCAGTGCAAAATACAATGTGTTGTTATTACTCCAACTGGTATTTTGTCACCCATAATTGCTATGCCACGCAGTGAAAGCTTAGCCCCCAATTGTAGCCAATTTCAAGGGAACCCAAAGCAAACTTAATTCAATTACCCTCTTGCTCCTCTTAGCGCAGTGTCTTTTTGGAGCTAGCACACCTTTACCTTGACATCTCCGATTGTATGACTGGTATTTAATGTTGTAATACAATTATACTGAATGCCCTGCTCGTTTACGGTCTATCAAATTGTTGCAAAGGAAGATCTCCAGACTTTCGGGTAAGTCTTCACGGTGAGTTGCTTTTTCAGTTACATATTCAGTTGCACCTACAGACCATTACACAAGTAGAAGGACCCACTGGTGCCAACCACCCAGACCACACCTTCCTTGCTGACACCAATGGAACACCAGGAGCTGGACTATTCCCTTGTGCTCTCACATGCCACTCCTAGTATCATTCATTCTGTGACATCACAAACCTTTCCATGGCATCCCTACTTGAACACAGATTCATCCAAACACCATTTAACGTACAACGTTGTCTCAATATCTATGCATCCAAACTTTTTCAGTGGGCATGTGCTCCATTGCGACACCAGTTTAACCACACATCCTCGAATTATTCACTGTTCTCACACCTCTGTGGTGTATCCATAACTACATATCCAGACACAACTATGAGACACACACACCCCTGTTGACCATTAATAATTCTACTCCCAAACACCTACAGCCAGCATTCTCTACAATAAGGTTGCTTCCATACCTATACATCCGTACCTTTTCACTGAGGTGCACTAGATGGTGATGCCGCACCCTTAACACCCGTATATCCTACCGCAATCATTTACCAATACTTCTGTATGCTTTGAATGCTCAACACATTTACACCGTGCAAATTAGATGACTTTCATAATGTGCAGTTTATCAAATCTTTCTTTTCTTGCACCCTATATTGTGTCCGAACTACCTATCATGTGGCAAACACCCATCACTGTTAAGTAACCAACAAAACTATGATATGCTTTAGTGTACACATGAACCATCACCTTGTATGCCTATAGAGACTAGACACTCCCCTATAAGTCCCTGTTGCAGAAACAACTCTAGAACTGGAATGCCTGTCAAAGAGTTCAATTACAAGTACAATTTCTACACACCCTGTTAAATTCCCAGGAAATAAGTTTCCTACAAGTTCTTGTTGCGAACGTAACACTGCTCTGGGTTTGGATTACTTGCCATACCACTGTACATTACATTAGGCAACAATGCATACCGTGTTACCATAACATATGGGCACACCTACAAAATCATCCCTTGCGTAGGATTGATGCTTGGAGCATACTTAAACAACTCATGGGTTATTATATGCGAACCCAGCAGTGTCCAAGAAATCGAACCAGTTAGACTGTAAAGAATTGGCATAACAGCGTAGATACTGTTCTAGTGTCTGATTAGTCTGTTCCATCCTGCCATTGCTTTGCGGATCGTATACAGAACTCAATGGCCATTGTATACCCAGGATTGAACACCACTCATTCTAGAAACGAGAGATATGCTGCGGACCTTTGTCCGAGATGATCTTGAGAGGGAGACCATGTAACTGGAACACCTCATGAAGGAACACCGTAGCCATCTGGGCAGCAGTGGGCAAAACTGGTAAAGGAACTAAATGGCCCAACTTGGTGAAGCAATCTACTACAACCATGATACAGGTTTTTCCATGGGATTCAGGTAATTCCCTGATGAAGTCGGTGGCGATAGTATGCCGTGGATATGGAGGAATTTCAAGCGGCTGAAGCAGACCAATAGGGCAGCAATGGCTGGGTTTGCATTTGGCACAAACAGGACACTGATGAACGTACTCCCGAACTTGTTTACACAAATCAGGCCACCAGAAGTGTTGCAGAAGCAGTTCTTGAGTGGCTTTTACTCCACGTTGCCTTGAGATTCGAGAATCATGAAAACAGAATAACATTCCTATGACTTACTACTGTACCTACCAACACTACAAGACTAGCTAGTCCTATCCTATCACCATTAGTCTCAGGCACCCACGTGCACATATCTTGACTCGCTGGAACATGCTGTATCCATCACTGCACTACAGAATTATAGCTGCTACTCTACTCTTTATCACCATGACCCAGGAATACCACATTGCGTCTTCCTCCTCGGCGTCAGACCCTATCCCACACACGCTGTCTAACATAGTGACTCATAACCCTACCACCTCTCTACCGAATAACATTAGCGCCAGAGGTGAAACCATCACCTCCCTCCCACGCACTTTACTATACAGAAATCTTAAACTTCGCGCTAGACTCACACAACTATATGAACCACCGAGAAGAACCATACCACCAACTAACCTAAAAACAAACTATCTACAAAAGCCTCACCAGACTGAACAACAAATGCCACTAAAACTAAAAGACAAAAGTATAAGTCCATAGACACCAACTTAACCACCCACAGCCAAATCAACATGTCTAAAGAGACATTAGTACTCAGAGGAGCACTCCTCAATGTGAGATCCCTTGTCGCACATGCCCTCTACATAGCCAACCTTATTACAGAAAATAATCTGGATTTCCTGGCAGTAACCGAGACCTGGCTACACAATGCAGCTGGCCCATCGCTAATGTTAGCCATTCCAGAAGGTTATACCATAATAAGACAAGATAGGGATGGCTCACGAGGTGGTGGAATTGCCATTATCTCTAAATTGAGCCTCTCTCTCAGAACATCCCCTCCTCAAATCCTACAATCCTGTGAAAATATCTCGGTTAAATTCCAGATAAACAATATACAAACTCTCACAATCCACCTAATATACAGACCCCCCGGTCTTCTCGGCACCTTTAAGGAGGACTTGTATAGTCTAATCACCAACAACCTTAAACCTACCTCCCAGCTCCTACTATTAGGAGATTTTAACCTTGGCTTTAATGATCCTATGGACAAACAAGCATTATATATAGCCAATATCAACGCCTCAGGCCTGACTCAGAAAGTCAACAAACCCACTCATTTTAAAGGAAGAACACTGGACTGGATAGCGGACTACAACTGCACAGTCTCCATCACTGCCATCTCTCCTCAATCATGGGCAGATCACTCACTCATGGCCTTTAACTTATCCACAGCCGTCCCTCTCCTACGGTCTCATTGCTAGCACCACCATGTCTAACTAGAAATAAAAAAAGTATTACAGTGGATAAAGTCATCCTTGCTATCCTACCCACGCTAAACGCTCTACCTGACAATCTAGACCCTAGTACTCTAGTCCAAGAATATAATAAGATTATGCTCAACACACTGGACAAAATTGCCCCGCTCAAACTTAGAAAAAGCAAACATAAAGCGCACCTTAACAAATGGTTCACGCCCCAATTAAAAGACTTACGACTTCTAAAAATAAAAAGTGAAAACTCATGGAGACTATGCCCTTCAATCGAAAATAAAGCAAAACTAACCTCCATTTCCTCACACTTCAAAAAAGAAGTGCACCTTGCCAAAAAGAATTCCTATGATGAACGGATCACTAACTCAAACTCCAGCATGAGAGAACTCTTCTCCATACTGAAAGAATTAGAGTCACCAATAGCCATACAAGATCTAGTTACCAAGGATAAGACTTGGTGCGCAGACATCCAAAATGCGCTAGCAAACAAAATTAATACACTCCAAACCAAAACACAACAAAAAAAAATATGCTCAATCTACAGTATTCCCCTAATACCTCACCACACAGTGACTCACTTGAGGCAAACAAAAAATTTCACTTTGCCAAAACTTCTCCACTAGAAGTAGAAAAAATCATTATCTCACTCAAACCGTCCAATTGCAAGGGCGACATCTGCCCAGCACAGTTAATAAAAGATGCTGCCAGAGACCTCTCACCATTAATTTCAAGATTAATTAATGCCTCCTTCAGATCAGGTACAATCCCAGCCAATTTAAAACACTCCTGGGTGCTCCCACTTCTCAAAAAACAGACCTTAGATCCACTCATCCCGACCAACCATCGCCCCATTACTACAGTGCCATTCCTCCTTAAAATATTGGATAAAGCTGCCTATATCCAGATACAAAAACACCTTGACTTGCACAAGCTCCTAGGAGCTAGACAATCTGGCTTCCGCCCACTACATGGAACGGAAACCGCCCTAATCGACTTAAAGACGCAAGTCGATGAGCTGAGAGATGGAGGGGGAACAGCACTCCTGCTCTTACTCGATCTTGGTCGATCACAGGGTCCTTTGCAGGCACCTGGACTCTGCTGCCCACTTCTCTCCTGAGGTCATCAAGTGGTTAGAATCTTTCCTTAGCGAAAGAACAATGAGCATATTCTCCCCATCGGCTGCAGCTGACCAAACCCCTATACTGTGTAGCGTTCCCCAGGGTTCCTGTGTCTCGCCAACCCTATACAATATCTTCACCAAACCCTTGTTCGACGATTTGGACCTTCTGGGTATCACCTACACTTACTATGCAGATGATACACAGATTCTCCTCCCACTTTCTGGGGATCATAGGAAGGACTCAGAGTTGGTGAACAGGGTATATCTCGTCGTTCAAGCATGGATGGCCACCCATGGCTTGTGCTTGAACGACGACAAGACGGAGTTCATAAACTTGGGAACAGACATAAACACCAAAAAACTAGGCCAGGAATTTTCCTCCTTCAATATTGACGAAATTCTATTAGGGTCTCCAAGGAAGTAAAAACCATTGGTTTCTACTTGGACTCCACACTTTCATTTGATAAACAGCTTAAATCCTTGGCTTCCACCACCGCCTATACCTGCAAACTGATAAGAGCAGGTAAGCCTTTCCTTTCTAACAATAGTTGCATGATCCTGGCCAGAGCACTCATTCTCTCCAGGATTGACTACTGCAATGCCCTCTATAGTGGTGCTAATAAATCAACAATCCAGAAACTACAAACCCTCCAAAACAACGCCTTGCGAGCAGCGCTTGGCATAAATAAAAGAGCACACATCTCCGCCACCAGAAGTCAATACAAATGGCTATCCACAAACCACAAAATACAATTAAAAATGATCTCTTTGACACGCAAAGCTCTCAACAATGCCGGCCCAAGCTACCTTATGAACAAAATACAGAAAAAAACCTCTATCAGACCAACTAGAGTTACCAACACCAACTGCCTAGTAGTACCTAGATATAAACTAACCACGATTGGTGGCAATAGCTTCCCTGTGAAGGCTGCTAAAACCTGGAATCTACTACCTAACAACTTAAGAGCAGATCAACCTTACCCACTATTTAGAAGGAACGCCATCCAACATTTTATCTCTAACGACCACTAGTCACCGGCCCACTCTATTCCCAGGCACGACACCCGACATTGGTCCCTTTTCTCCTGTTGAATTATGATATGTTACCTGTACCATCCTTTATGCAATTCACTGATTTTTACGACTCTGGTCTTGTATAATTTGTATATTATTATTGTACCTTGTATAACTTGTATAATATTACTGTATCTTGTATAATTTGCAACTTAGTAAGCTTTGCATTATCCTACTTGCTGCGCCCTTCTACCTACGGGTCTGGAGCGCATTAGAAATAAAATAAAAAACAAACAAACCTTGCCAATCGCTGGTCAAGGGATGGTAGGCACAAACGTCTGTTATGGAACAAAAGTCTGTCAATGGCACATGCAGAAGGATCCTGAGAGAGGGAGATCGCCGGGGGGTCTTGTCAGGTGGCCTCTCGGACTTGTTGCATGTACAGAACGACAACGTTCAGGAAGTGCTTTGCTGTTAAAATCGACGTGGTGTGTTCCTTAGGCAGCAGGTTGTGGTCATATAATCTTGACAGGGCATCAGCCTTCAAATTGTATTGGCCAGGAATGTACAAGATGACAAAATTGAATTGAGAGAAGAAGCCCCAACGGGCTTGACGGCTGTTGGTACAAACAGTGGTTTTTCAGGAACTGGAGGTTTCGATTGTCGGTGCACACCTCGACTTTATGACGACTTCCCAACAGGTGGTGTCTCCGTTCCATGAAGGCTTCTTTGATTGCCAACAACTCCATCTCAATTATAGAGTAGTTGATTTCGCTTGTAGTGAGTTTCCTGGAATAGAAAGCTATGGGGTGTTCCATGTTGGTGTCAGGATTGAATTGTAGCAGTATGGCTCCAACAGCACAGCTGGAAGCATCAGTTTCAACAATAAAGGGATGTACTTCATCCGGATGCCGTAGGATGGGGGCCTCAACAAATGTTTTCTTCAGGGATGAGAAGGCGGATTCGGCTCTTTTGTACCAAACATAAGTCATTTTAGATGAAAGAAGGCAGGTGATATCGGCAGACATGGAGGAGAAACCGGATACAAATCGATGGTAGAAATTAGCGAACCCCAGGAATCTCTGCTGCCTTAACATCCTGTGCTGCGGGCCAATCCTGGACAGTTTGTACCTTTCTGGGATCCATTTGCACCCCAACCGAGCTGATCACGTACCCAAGCAACTCGATGCGATTCTGGTGAAAAACACACTTTTATACTTTGGCATAGAGCCAGCTATCTACCAACCGGGCAAGTACTTCTGATACATGGCGCACATGTTTTTCTACGGATGGGGAGAAAATCAGCATATCATCGAGGTAGATCCAGACTCAAACACCAATGACATCAGAAAAGATGGAGTTCATGAATCGCTAAAAGATATCCGGGGCATTACAGAACCCAAACCGCATAACGCAATATTCATAATGCCCTAGGGGTGTCTTGAAGGCCGTCTTCCATTCTTCCCCCTGCCGTATCCGCAACAGACGGTAGGCCCCTCGGAGATCCAACTTGGTGAACATTGAACATAGAAAAATGTAGGGATTCCGTGATGTCCCGGATCAGGGGGAGAGGATAAGTCTTTCACAGTGATTTCGTTAAGGAGGTGGTAGTCCACACAGGGATGCAGGGTCCCTTCCTTCTTGGGTACTGTCACAACCCACAGCACAAGGTGAACCCCTAGTGGTGGGGCAAGGTCCAGAGAGCCTGCACAGTAGCTGAAGAATTCCTCCTGCTGTTGTAACTCTCTGCTGTTTAAAATAAGACAGACAGAGAGGTCTAGCAGTCGAAAGAGTAGACGTGCCCATGACTCACCGGCTGTGGAAAATACAAACAAAACAGGTCAGTACCTTTAGAGTGTATACTGAACCCCCCGCCTCCAATGAAAAGAGACCAACCTTAATGGGTACAGAAAAGGGATCTGATCAGTCTAGGGCAATGATGGAATGTGCCAAGGATCCTAGTACTGGAGTCTAAGAGAAATAACCCAAGATATGAGAGACTAAACAAGACAGATCAGAGTAGCTCTAACAAAGAAGTAAGGAACTGTCTACCACAATACCTGTATGAAGGAAGATGAAGTGTTCTCTTTGATGTTTCTGCAATCATCTGGCAAGGTTGGAAGTTCAAGATGAAAAGTAAATTCTAGGAACTAACCCTGATGAAACGAGGACGCCTAGTAATCCCAGATACAGTCAAAAACCTAGCCCGACAGCACAAGGACGCCTAACAGAGCACCTGTAGCAAGCATTTTTAGTCCTGGTTCTAGTAAGATGCAATTAAACAACCAGTTAGTGAAAGGAATACAAATATACTCTGTGACAGCAAAAAAGGTTGCTTTATACAGTAGGGAGCAAATGGCAGTCCGTATTTCCTTCTGTGTCTGGCAACATGCGGGCAAAGTAAGATTCCAAACGAGTAGCAGTAGGCAGTTTTTAAAGCTGTCTGAATCCTGGCAACCTGCGGACGCTGTATGTAACCAAACAAGAAGCAGAGGGCAATCCGTGACTTTCCGGGTCTGTTACCGTGCGGGCAGCGAAATAGTCAACAGGAAAGAGAATTGGCAATCTGAAGTACTTCAGCAGGGTTGTGTTACACACGGGGAGCAACTAGAAATGCGATGGAAGGCAGAAGCAAACCAGTAGCTGTCCAAGTCGAATCCGGGAAGGTCCTTCAGAAAACGGAATGTAACGGGACGAAAGGGAATAGGGGCAGGATACAATAAGGGGAACCAAGAAAAGGGGATCAAGGACTAGGCAAAGGCAATGACAAGAGTTCCAAAGGCAAATTGTCCTGAAACGTAGTGAGAAACAAACGGGTCGTCAAACTTCAATCAGAAGCACACACCAATACAGGGGGGCATGTTTCATTAGTACCATATGTGCGTCTCTGCGTAACGCGGCTCACAGCTGCTTGACTGCTTCCGGGTGAAAGCCGTGTATGTGCAAGCGTACTCTGTCACCATGACAACGTGTAATGTGACAGGAACGGTGACCGCCGTTGAAGCAGCAAGCGTTTATAGCTTCTGACTGTTCTCCATGCAATGCCTTTCCCCCGAGGGTGGATGTCCTGATTCTGATTCCTGACGGGTACAAAGAATAAGGGTGCCCCGGCCAGTAGCACCTCTTTCTCCGGAACTGTTGAGGAATACACCCGACCATGCGGAATGGGTTTGTGGGGCAATAGATCGATGCTGTTGTCCGCCACCCGATGGAGTGGTAGAGAGATGTCATCAGGTTCAGCAAATACATGAGCAAAGTCGTGGTATTCTTCCGGTATCCCTGAGAGGGTGCATCCCAGTGTGGCGGAAGGCTGGGCATCAGGACCGTCGGGTTAGACTTCCAACAATGGTACAGATGACTGACCACCAGGCAAGAAATTGAGACTCTTCTTCCTCCAGTCAACATGAGGATTATGATTAACCAGCCAAGGTAGGCCCAAAATAATGGGATATGACAGGGCACATATGGCACTGAAACCTAATTCCTCCTCATGCTCAGCAATGGACAGGATCAAAGGCAACGTGTGCTGGTGGACTGGTCCAGATGCCAATGAAGACCCGTTGATTGCCTCAATAGGACAGGCCACAGGTTTGAAGGTCAATGGTATGCCAAATTGTTGCACAAAGGATGTGTCAATATAATTCCCTGATGCCCCGCAATCCAACAAAGCTCTGGTGCAGACAGAGAGCTGGTTCATGTTCCAGCGTAGGCTCACCTTCAAAATAAACAATCGTAGCAGCGACATCGGCAGGACTGGGTCTTCACAGAGATTACGTTAGAGGAAATTGTGCTTGTTGCTATCTCCCAACTCTGCAACAAGCCCTTCAGTTTCCTGCTTGCTTCGGAGGCCATTAGAGTACAGTAATCCAAAATAGAGGCATAGCCTTGGTTGACGACAGCGCCTGTATTCGGCCTCTTATAAAGCTCCCCGTAGAGCGCCTAATTGTATGAGTTCATCGGTGGTATCCCTCACAGGAGTAACCGGGACCATTAACACGGAAGCAGGTCTGCAAGTGCTGTCTCTGGTTCATTGTTGTTCCCTGCGATGTTCCATCAGGCGATGTTCGTCTTTGTATTCCTCACGAAGCCCCCTTCGGAACAGAGTCTGTTGTGTAACTTCCTGCCATTGGGAGTCAGCTGCGAGCTGGCGAAACCGACTCAAGTAAGTGAGGAGCTGGTTCTGGGCAGCCAAATTGGGGGATTGAAAGACTGCCAAAAAGGCTTTCTCTAACTCGTCAAATTCTTCCAAAATAGGTCTATTAGCTGAGACGTAAGGAGCTGCCCATGCCAAAGCAATACCTGTAAGATTACTTAGGATAAACCCAATCCTAGCTTTATAGTGCTGAAAATGCTGTGGCTGAAAACTGAATTGGATCTTGCAGTAATTACAGAACTCTGCTAATTTTCTTGGGCTTCTATCATATTGCAGGGTTGATGTTTATGCCACTGCCGACTCTGCCAAAGCTGATGCAGAATCATGATGCAGGGTCCCACATAGGGTGGCATTTTCCTGTGGTAAAGCTGTGACTTCCAGTCGAAGAGCCTGTAGTTTGTCACGTAATTCTTGCATGGCTGACTTGGGTTCAGGTGAAGTTGGGTGTCTTAATCTGTCAAATGCCTGGTATCTCCTTCATTGAGTCTCCTGGCGAGCAGATCCTTTTCCCGGGCCTTCTAGGTCCTCCAGTGCTTCAATCCCGAGGATAGTGCAATGCAAGAGTCAGCCCCAGATCCCTCTTTCTTTGTATGGAACAGAAGAGGGTGTCTGGTAACGTCTCCCTGCGCCACAAAATAGTAAGGTAGGCCAAATGGCTCCAGCAAGAACAAAGAATCAAGGTCCAGAGCAAGGAAGAGAAGAGCAAGGCAGATGGGAAGAAGAAAGGAGGGAGAAACGAGAGAGTAACAGATCAAAAGGCAAGTAGCAACTGATGCAGAACAAGGTCTGGAACAGAGCGCTGTTAAAACGCTTCTGCCGACCAGTTAAGCAAGGGTTAAATAGCCTGAGAACCAGGAAACGCGGGAACGGTGTCAGCTGCCGTTTTCATGGGAACAAACAGCTTACCAGACAGTGCACATGTGTGCCAGGCGGCTGCTGGACCTCTGCACATGCGCACTGGGGGGGCCCTGATGGAAGCACTCGAAACGCCGGAGAGGACGTAGGACTGAGACCGACACTGTGCGGCCCCTCGGCACGATGGACCTCGACTGGAGTTCCCTACTGCAGGCGCCAACGAGAATAGTGCCGCCAAGCAGGTAAGAACGGGCCACGGTGGTGACGTGCGTGCATGACATGGATGGGGGTTCCAACCTTTTACCCCTAGAGTATGTTTTGGGCACTTGTGTATTGCCAACAGAGCAGGGTATGGGCTGGTGGCAGCTACATGCTAGTGGAGCACGAGAGCACAGGGAGAGCAAGGCAGACCGCACGACGTGAGAGCTAACTCAGCCCGGAAGTTCAAGAGGAGGAGAAAGACAGCGCAAAACGGGGAAGAGAAGCGACCTTGCCCTTTCTGATTAAAGCCTGTGAATCCTGAACAGAAGGAAGCATAAGACTGCACACAATAGCCAGCGTGTGTTGCGGCAGATATCTACGGTACACAAGACCCTCTTCCAAGCCACAGAGAGGCGCTTGTCTCCATGGAACCAACCTTGACTCTAAGGAGAGAAAGAAAGTCAAGCGGTTCACCACAGCCGGTGAGTCGAGGGGAGAGTCGATAAGAAACCGAACTGTATTGAACAAAAAGTAGCAAACTGATAATGGAACTTAAAGAGCTATTGATAGAAAAGGGGAAAGCCATCAACCTAGGAATCTGACACAACATGGGTGTTCATGCAGGAAACTCTCGGGGACAACCCGATTAGTGAAACTACCAGAACCAGAAGGCCTTGGGAGAGGTGAGAAAAGGGGTCAAAGTGGTCATACAGGGGTCTTGTAAAACCCTCTGTACAGTCGAAAGTCTTTGGCCAACAGATGAATGTGAAGCGAAAGGCAGATGAATCCTGAGTGATGAAACTAGTGCATTAGCGGTTTGGTAAAAGTTGGCAAGAGTGAACCCGGCGGAGGGATGCTAACGAGAAGGGGCGAAGTCTAAATTCCCTAGTGAACTGTTTGGTAAAAGTTGGCAAGCGTGAACCCCAGTGGAGGGATGCTAACGAGAAGGGGCAAAGTCTAAATTCCCTAGTGAACTGTTTGGTAAAAGTTGGCAAGAGTGAACCCCAGTGGAGGGATGCTAGCAAGAAGAGACAAAGTCGAAAATCCAAAGTGAACTTTTTGGTAAATGTTGGAAGGGTGTCATGATGCATACTCCCGGAGAGCCAGTCCAAGACCGGCAGCCCCGGAAACACACATCGGGTACCCAAGGGAAGGTCCAGCAACCCCAAATAGGGGCCCTTTGGACACAGTCCTGGCGCCTTTAGCGCCATGCTCATTTTGGACATCAGTCCTTGCGCCGTAGGCGCCAGACTCATAAAGGGAGTGCTTTTGGTGGACTTACCTGATGCAGACCACGCTGCCAGATCCAGACCTCTTTGAGGCCTGAAAGGAACTACTTTACCTGTGGGACTATTTTGCCACTCGGGGGTGGTCAGGGAAGGATACATACCTGGTTGGGGAAGGATACATACCTGGGACTTCTTTGGAGGCTATTTAAGCCACGCCCAGACAGCAGCTCACGCTTCGCGTTGCTCTGCTCCTAGCAGCTGGACGCTCACCGTGTCTGCTCCTGCATCCTGACTCCAGCCACGCCCGCTTCAGTCCTGGAACACCTAAAAGGAAGAAGAGAAGGTGAATAAAGGACATTACCTGATATTGCATGGGATCCGGAGCCAACACGCCGACGATCCTAAAGGAAAAGACATTATTTTTGGATTCCTTGCGTTGCTCGTTGCAGCGCTGCGCTCAACTCACCTGTCCACAAGGAATTCCGAACTCCTACGACCATCCGCACGTTCCGCTGCATTCCAGCACCTAGGAAGGAAAAGAGAAGAACAAAAGGTTAGCCAGAGAAAACATTGGGAAAAAACTGATTTGCCAGAAGGCTTACCTGGCGACTGGTGGGGGAGAATCCTTCCTCATCTCGGGTCGGCACGCCTTTTGGCAGTACCGGGCCCCGGCCCCTATGGGGAAAAAGGAACATGCGCATTAGTGGGTGAACATACAGACATTAGAAAAACCACCCCAACATAAGCTCACCTGAATTATCCACAGCGAATTGTCTTCTCTACGTGGAATCTTCGCTCTGCACCTGTGCTAAAAGACTAAAAGCAGTCAATTGAAAATAAAGGCCAAACAGGAAGGGAGAACAACCCTTGAACTTGATAAGTCATATACTTACGAAAGCGCCTTATTCATCCCAAAAACCAGTGAAGCAACTGGACCTGAATGCCCGTCCGATAACCAGTGAAGTAACTGGATTCTACCGCATCCCTACACCAGAAGCAGGATGGAGAGCTCGTCATTTCAAATCTTAAGGTGAGAATTAATGGAAGGTTCAGAGGTGGTTTGAAGAGAGAGTAAAAGGGGAAAGGAGGGGTTTGACTCGTCACTCTGCAGGTGATTAAAATCCTTTTCCCCATCTACAGAAAGATCTTCCTACGCATCAGACAGCCAAGGTTTGGGGGTCCGGCCCAGTCGGTGTTCCGTGTCCTGCGCATCACCTTAGAAGAGGCCGCAGCAGCCCAGACCTGGTCAGCGTCTCAGTGGGAGTCAGGTGAGCGTGACAGAACGCGAAGCCTTCCTAAATTTCCCACCCGGACGCTATGGAGACTTCCGAAACCGATCAGCTGGCCCACCTATCGGGGGAATTACGGGCCGAACTGCATTCCGCACGTCAGGAGACAAACGCTCTCAGGAGAGAACTAATTGTATCTAAGGAACGAACTGATGACCTTGCCAGGCAGTTGTTGCAAGGTCAAGCTGGACAAACTCCTCTACCAGGTTCGGGGGGTATTCCCGGCCCAATGGTTTCAAGCAACCCTGTGCAAATTAATCTACCGGGAAATATGCCATTGGCCCCACCTGAACGTTTTGCGGGGGACCCCAGAAGATTTGCTGTATTCATGAATCAATGCCGATTACACTTCCTTTGCAGACAGGGGGCCTTTCCTAACGACCAAACCAAAGTAGCCTTTGTATTATCATATCTCAGCGCTGCAGATTGGTCGGTTCCACTGGTCACTCAAGACGACCCGATACTCTGAGACTTTCAAGGTTTTCAGACACGCATGGAAAGATTATTTGCTCGGCACTCTCAGGGACAGGCCCTGGACAACAAACTTCTGTCCTTACGACAAGGTAACCAGGATCTATTAGCCTATATCGCAACCTTCAATAGGTTGATAGTGGAGACTGGGTGGCCAGAGGATAAGAGAATCACGTTATTTCATCGAGGTCTACGTGGGGAACTTAAAGATGTTCTAGCCCAAGTTGTAAATCTACCCCAAGACTGTATGGAATATGTGGACTTAGTGGTCCAATTAGACCATAGGCTTCAAAATAGAAAAGCAGATCGGTCCAAGTTTGAGACTCGCGTGTTAGTCAAGACCCACGTTAACCCCAAGAATGCCGATGTTACCGAACCTATGCAAATTGGAGGGGTTAAAGGACCGTTATCTCAAAAGGAACGTGAAAGAAGACGACAGATGCAATTGTGTCTTTATTGTGGGGCTTCTGGACACTTTTTACGAGATTGCCCGGTGAAGCCACCCAAGAAAACGGTAGGAGCCGCGGATAAGAATCATAAGGAACCGGATTCGGGAAAAGACCACGCCCGACAAGCGTAAAGGTCCACTTGTCGAGCCTGAAAACTGACTCTCAGACCTCGCACTTCATCATGCCAATGATCCTTGTGCATCTGGAACAGCCTGGACAGTTGCATGCTATAAAGACATACATCAACAGTGGAGCTATTGGGAACTATGTGGATCATGAATTGGCTTCTAGGATCAACCTCCCTCTTCGTCCAAAATACACTAAAGAAGTCATCACCACAGTCGATGGATCCGAAATTGCCTCTGGGCCAGTAACACATTCCACTGCAGAGGTGACACTAGTAGGTCAGGACGGGCATCGGGAGGCTGTTGTGTTTGACGTAATCAAGGCCCCGCAGTTTCAAGTAATCCTAGGAATCCCTTGGTTAGAAACACACAATCCTCGAAATGATTGGCGAGCGAAGAGGATAACCTTTCCTGATTGCGCACAAACCTGTTATCCAAAGATAGGCCTGGCTACAGTAACCCCTGTCACGTTACAGCTACCGCCGGAGTACATGGAGTTTCAAGACGTCTTCCAGAAGGAACAGGCCAACACGCTACCCCCTCACAGGTCATACGATTGCCAAATCGATCTGATGCCGGGTGCGCAACCCCTGTGTAGCAGAATTTATGCTCTTACGGAACCTGAAAATCTTCATTTGCGACAATATTTAGATCAGTACCTAGCCAATGGTTTCATTCGCCCGTCAAAGTCTCCTGCATCCTCGGCCCTGTTCTTCGTGCCAAAAAAAGAAGGCGACCTCAGAACTTGTATCGACTATCACGCATTGAACCAGATAACTGTTAAAAACCGTTACCCTCTGCCCCTGATCCCCGAACTTCTTGACCAAGTAAAGGAGGCCTGCATATATACCAAGTTAGATCTCCGGGGGGCTTACCATCTGGTGCGAATAAAAGAAGGCGACGAATGGAAGACCGCCTTCCGTACCAAATATGGACTATTCGAGTACCAAGTAATGCCTTTCGGATTGTGCAACGCCCCTGCTGCCTTCCAAAACTTCATGAACGATGTCCTTCGAGAACTCCTAGATGTTTGTGTCGTCGTATATATCGATGACATTCTGATATACTCCTCTTCGGAATCTGTACATATAAGGCAAGTTAAGGCAGTTCTCGAGAAACTGCGCCAACACAAACTATTTGCGAAAATTGAAAAGTGTGTTTTCCATACCACAGAAGTCGAGTTTCTTGGTTTCATCCTGACACCTAAAGGAGTCCGAATGGATTCACGAAAAGTGGATGCCATCCTCCAATGGCCATCGCCTAGCTCTGTGAAAGGCGTACAAAGCATGCTTGGCTTTGCCAACTTTTACCGCAGATTTATCCCGGAATTTTCAGGGATCGTTCAACCCATCACTGCACTCTTGAAGAAAAATAAACGCTTCGAATGGTCTGGGGAAGCCGAACAGGCTTTTCAGGAGCTGAAAGCCAAATTTACCTCTGCACCAGTACTGAAACACCCGCACCAGGATCTTCCATACATACTTGAGACCGACGCATCCAGTTTAGCCATGGGAGCTGTTCTGTCTCAAAGAGATCCTGAATCTAATCAACTACACCCCGCAGCCTTTTGGTCCAGAAAATTCTCAGCACCTGAAGTTAACTATGCAATCACCGATAAGGAGTTATTGACCATTAAATTCGCTTTTAAGGCTTGGAGCCACTATCTTCTTGGCGCTAGACATACCATCACGGTGATCACAGACCACCGGAACTTGCAATATTTGAAAACTGCCAAAGCGCAGTCATCACGTCAGCTCCGATGGGCTTTGTTCTTTGCTGAATTCGGTTTTGTAATCACCTATCGTCCTGGCAGCAAGAACGGTAAAGCTGATGCCCTTTCCCGAATAGGAATGGGTGAAATAGATACGAGCGCAGAAACAGTACCAATAATTCCCGAACAGAAAATTCTGGGTATGATTACCTTACAAACTCTGGAGGACATTCAAACTAGAGTTAAGCAACTCCTGGACCCTACAGCTTTGCAAGATTGGATTTTAAAGGGATCTAACTTTACTGTTAAGGATGACCTACCTTACTTCCAAGGGCGCGTATTTTTGCCACACAAAGAACTACAAGAACTAGTTATTTCTCGTTATAATGATACCCTGATAGGACACCCAGGGATTGCCAAAACGGAAGAAAAGTTAAAACGACAATTCTGGTGGCCCTCTTGGCGAAAGGACATTAAATCTTTTGTGATGTCATGTGGTATTTGCGCCCAAAACAAAGGACAAAAGAGGAGACCAGCTGGTCTTCTTCAACCCTTAGACATTCCACCAGCACCTTGGCACATCTTGTCACTGGATTTTATTACGGACCTGCCTTGCTGTGGATATAACTCTATCCTTGTTATAGTGGATTTATTTTCTAAAATGGCCCACTTCATTCCATTAAAAGGCTTGCCTTCAGCTTCAGTCCTAGCTAAGGAATTTCTGGAAAACATTGTTCGTTTACATGGATTCCCATTCATACTAGTCTCTGACCGAGGAAGCCAATTCATTTCCCATTTTTGGAGAAAGTGCTGTCAGCTGGCACAGATTGACGTAAGATTGTCGACCAGTCACCATCCTCAGACCGATGGTCAAACTGAGAGAACAAATCAGACCTTTGAACAATATCTACGGTGTATGTTGCATCAATCCGAAAGTAATTGGAAAGATATCCTTTGGATTGCTGAATACGCATACAATAATTCGATACATCTGGGAACTGGACAAAGCCCTTTTTATACCATATATGGACATCATCCTCGGACCTCAGACCTTGATTCACCTCAAAGCCGCGAAATGCCCGCCGTAAACCATCTACATTCTACAATAACTCAAGCCTTCAAGGAAGCAACTGCGCATTTACTGCAAGCCAAGAGAAAGTACAAGCAGAATGCTGATCTACATCGAAGTGAAGCACCTCAATACCAAGTAGGAGACCAAGTATGGTTAGCTACCAGACACTTATCGCTCAAGGGACCTCGAACTTTTAACCCAAGGTATGTGGGGCCCTACTCAGTTACGGCCATCATCAACCCGGTGGCAGTCAAACTCGACCTACCAGCTAATATGCGTATTCATCCTGTTTTTCATGTATCACTTTTGAAACCGGTGCAACCTGGAACCCGACTAATCAAGCCACCAGAACCTATCCGAATAAATGGAGAACCCGAGTTCGAGGTGAAGAACATTTTGGATTCCAAGGTGCCAAAGTCCAAATTGTACTATTTAATAGATTGGAAAGGATACGGGCCTCAAGAAAGATCCTGGGAGCCTAGTGACCATGTACACGCACCTCGGTTAGTCAAAAGGTTCCACTGGAATTTCCCAAACAAACCGAGACCCCCGGAGAGAACGATCTTGGGCGGGGCCTTGGGGGGGAGTGCTGTCATGATGCATACTCCCGGAGAGCCAGTCCAAGACCGGCAGCCCCGGAAGCACACATCAGGTACCCAAGGGAAGGTCCAGCAACCCCAAATAGGGGCCCTTTGGACACAGTCCTGGCGCCTTTGGCGCCATGCTCATTTTGGACATCAGTCCTTGCGCCGTAGGCGCCAGGCTCATAAAGGGAGTGCTTTTGGTGGACTTACCTGATGCAGACCACGCTGCCAGATCCAGACCTCTTTGAGGCCTGAAAGGAACTACTTTACCTGTGGGACTATTTTGCCACTCGGGGGTGGTCAGGGAAGGATACATACCTGGTTGGGGAAGGATACATACCTGGGACTTCTTTGGAGGCTATTTAAGCCACGCCCAGACAGCAGCTCACGCTTCGCGTTGCTCTGCTCCTAGCAGCTGGACGCTCACCGTGTCTGCTCCTGCATCCTGACTCCAGCCACGCCCGCTTCAGTCCTGGAACACCTAAAAGGAAGAAGAGAAGGTGAATAAAGGACATTACCTGATATTGCATGGGATCCGGAGCCAACACGCCGACGATCCTAAAGGAAAAGACATTATTTTTGGATTCCTTGCGTTGCTCGTTGCAGCGCTGCGCTCAACTCACCTGTCCACAAGGAATTCCGAACTCCTACGACCATCCGCACGTTCCGCTGCATTCCAGCACCTAGGAAGGAAAAGAGAAGAACAAAAGGTGAGCCAGAGAAAACATTGGGAAAAAACTGATTTGCCAGAAGGCTTACCTGGCGACTGGTGGGGGAGAATCCTTCCTCATCTCGGGTCGGCACGCCTTTTGGCAGTACCGGGCCCCGGCCCCTATGGGGAAAAAGGAACACGCGCATTAGTGGGTGAACATACAGACATTAGAAAAACCACCCCAACATAAGCTCACCTGAATTATCCACAGCGAATTGTCTTCTCTACGTGGAATCTTCGCTCTTCACCTGCGCTAAAAGAATAAAAGCAGTCAATTGAAAATAAAGGCCAAACAGGAAGGGAGAACAACCCTTGAACTTGATAAGTCATATACTTACGAAAGCGCCTTATTCATCCCAAAAACCAGTGAAGCAACTGGACCTGAATGCCCGTCCGATAACCAGTGAAGTAACTGGATTCTACCGCACCCCTACACCAGAAGCAGGATGGAGAGCTCGTCATTTCAAATCTTAAGGTGAGAATTAATGGAAGGTTTTTAATGAGAGCTCGTCATTTCAAATCTTAAGGTGAGAATTAATGGAAGGTTCAGAGGTGGTTTGAAGAGAGAGTAAAAGGGGAAAGGAGGGGTTTGACTCGTCACTCCGCAGGTGATTAAAATCCTTTTCCCCATCTACAGAAAGATCTTCCTACGCATCAGACAGGCGAGGTTTGGGGGTCCGGCCCAGTCGGTGTTCCGAGTCCTGCGCATCACCTTAGAAGAGGCCGCAGCAGCCCAGACCTGGTCAGTGTCTCCGTGGGAGTCAGGTGAGCGTTACAAAGGGTGAACCCGGCGGAGGGATGCTATCGAGAAGCGACGAAGTCTAAAGTCCCTAGTGAATTGTTTGGTAAAAATGTTGGCAAGAGTGAACCCAGTACAGGGATGCTAACGAAAAGGGGCGAGGCCTGAAGTCCCTATGAACAATGTGTTGACAGGAGTAAACCCGACGAGGGATGTCCACAGTGAACAGTTTGGTAAACGGTGGCCAGAGTGAACCCAGCGGAGAGAGGCCAACAAACGGGGTGAACCCTGAGGAACTGTTTAAAAAAGACATTAAAACTCAGGAAAGTATGAAAAGCCATAGTGAACCCGAAGGAGGGAGTCTGAAGTCTGAAAAGGGTCCGAGCCCAAAGGAGGGAGATCCAGAGGTGGAAAGTCATCACCCCACAGCTCATTTTGGAAAGGAACTTTTTGTTTGTTTGTTTGAACCCATCATGTACTGGCGGCAGGAGACTTGTGTCACAGTCGCGTTGTTGCAAACTTGATAGTTTAGTCTCTCTAGTGGCTGCCACATTTCACTCTGTCACAGACATTACAAGGCACTGTCAGGGGCTACTGTGTTGCACTGTTGAAAACACCCAGCTCAGGCCCCACATGCCAATGCTAGCAAGATGCTTGCATATGCTCAGGTTGGGGTCCTGATACTTTGCTCCTCCATAGTTACCACCCAATTACAAGGTAATGGGAGGGGTTGCTGTGTCACAGACACAGCTGTCAGTTGAGCAGTCTGCCTGGGGCCTAATTGGGTGTACAGTTGCACACAAAGGCTCCATTTCTTTGATCTTCCCAATTGAAAGGGGGAGGGTAAATAGAAGAAAGATAGTGAAGTGGTGAGAACAATGCACATACCCGAATCGTGGCACTCAGCCATTAATATACCGATCTACAAGAAGGGAGACTGGGGAGATCCAGGAAACTATTGCCCGATCTCCCTTCTGGATGCTGATAGTAAAATCTTCACGGGCATAATACTGAGAGAACTGCAGCTCTGGACGGAGAAAGAAAGCATTCTGTCTAAGCACCAAATAGGCTTTCGTAGGGGCCTGTCAACAACTTTGAATGGTTTACTCATGAGTACGGTGTCTAGTAAATCATTTTTGATGGGAGGTCCTACTTTGTTTGAGGCTTGGATTGACAAGCCTTCGATACAGTAAGCAGAGCCCGCTTGTGGTGCAAGTTAAGCAAATGGTGTTTGCCCATATCGCTCTTGTCAATCTCAGTAATGCTTCATGAAGGGTCACAGTGGCAAGTAAGGTTGGACATGCAGGGAACTCTAATATTCACTGGGAGGGGAGTGAGGCAGGGATGCATAATTGCCCCCTGCCTATTCTTCCTGTACCTGGCAGACTTGGCAGGCACCCTGGATGAGTGCGGTCTGGTGAGCCCGAAAATAGGACTGGAGAGGTTAAACTGGGTAGGGTATGCCGATGATATCATGCTGCTTGACTACACCCCCATAGGGATTCAGCATTTGTTGAGTGCTCTTGGGGTGTATGCAAGGACAAATGATCTTGTGATAAACCCCTCGAAATTGAAGGTTCTTAGAATCAAGAGACCACTGAAGAGAGAGCCTCCATCTATTTGGCAGCTAAATGATCAGGTGTTATTGGTGGGCAACGAAGTCCTGTATTTGGGGTTTAACTCTCATCTATGGTTGGATGTAAATCCAGCAATAAAAACGCTGGATTGGGCCAGAATGGAGGAGACATTATGGAAAGAGGTACTCACTTTGCTGCAGAGAGTGCGATCTTACATGGAGTGAAGAGTAATATTGTACAGACTGATTCCAGTCTCAAGTAACCTAACAGGTAGCCTTTTGGTTTATCATAAGGTGACAGTGACTGGAATAATTGTGTATTACGCATTTCTGATTCAAATTGTTTTCCACACAATCGCAAACCTGCAGAATTTCAAGGGCATGAGTTTTCAAGCCACACAGAATTCTGTGTGGCTTGAAAACTCATGCCCTTGAAATTCTCATCACAGAGTTCTGTGTGGATTGAAAACTCAAGCCCTTGAAATTCTGCAGGATTGTTATTCTGTGGAAAACAATTTGGTATGTAATCCTATGCATGTTAAAACAGCTTTGAAAAGAACGGATTGGATATGTACTATATCACAAATGCGTAGTACACAATTATTCCAGTTACTGTCACCTTATGATAAACCAAAGGCTACCTATTAGGTTAGTCAAGATGCTCTGCCAACTCTTGTTGGAGATCAGAATTCCTCAGGTTTCGTCTCAATTTATTGCCAACAAGAGAGCTTCTGCATGTAGGGACATAAGGAACAGTATGCTGATAGTTTATGCACATTGTGAGAAAGTTGATATCCAGATTCCAAGACATACAGGGTACCTGGAAGTTGAGGGTAAAGAATTGTACAAGAGCTGTGGACAACGAGAGGTGGCTGTGGTCGTCCTTTTGGGAAAGAATGGTTTCTGGGCATGAAACCTTATTGACACTAGAAGTGTTGGAACTCTTAAGCGCTTGATTTTATCTCTTTATAAGTATAATGAATTTGTATGTAAACCGAGTTGAATGTTCAATGAAATGTTGTTAAAGGTTCTCCAACTAACCACAAAGCAATACATCAAAAATAAATTAGAAATTAAAAAAAAGATTGCAGAGGGCCTATTTTTCTCAATCTTCTCCCCATTGTTGTCCCTCATACATAGAGTGGCAATAGTGTTGCCTGTTGTTTGTCACTATGGACCGCCAAAATGAGACATAAATTAAGCAACAGCGCTCTCCATCTCGTACTCAGTCTCCTGAGCATAGGAGAGCTCATCACTATAAATATAAGAGAAAGAGGAGACACACTCTAGATCCGCCTCCTGTGATAAACCTGAAGGCGCCTCCCTTTCTAGTCCCTGGGAATATGTCATCCAGGTGGCCAGGACACAGCCATCACTATTGGATCCAGTTTCTGGGGGTGAACCAGTGAGGAAGGATCACCTGGATGGGGGGACTTAGAGAGTTAGCTAGGGATGTGGCATTGTGGTCCGAGAGGTAACTTAGGCCCAGATTATGGTCACCCAGGAGGATGATTTTGGAGGAGGGCTTGAGGTTGGCATTAAGTATGTGTAATAGGTCTTCCTCGAATGTGTTAGTTGGTCCAGACGGTCTGAAGATAATATTGAGAAGGATAGTGCAAGTGTGATGAAGAGATGGTGAATTTCGCGGATAGGAGTTCACAGTTACCTTCCATTTTGGACGTGTATTGTCTAATTTTAAGGGAGTCCTTGTAAATAAGGGCAACACGCCCTCTGTTACGCTCACCTGGCTCCCAAAGAGGCGTCGGTCGGACCCAGACAGCTGCGGTCTCCACCCATGTGATGCGTAGTGCAGCGATGACTGACTGGATCTGCCCTCCTAATCTTGTCTGCTTAACCCGTAGAAATAGTCTCCTGCAAGTGGAAAGATGGATTTAGCCACTTGTGGATTCAAGTGATGGCACCCACACAGTCCTCCCCAACTAATCACCTCCGAAAAGCCCTCACAGCAATCTCACCTTATATAGCCGGTCAAGTGGCACAGTGAGTAGAGCTCTCGCTTTGACATCAGTGCAGAGCATGCTAACACAGGTTCGAATCCCGCCATGGGCACCACACACCGTGGGTAATAATAAGCAGCGCTCAGATACCTGAGGGTTCGCAGCGCTATATAAATGCCAAATTATTATTATTATTCTTGAAAGAGGAGCTCTCCATCCTGCGTGGATTTGCAGGGGTGCGTCGATTCCAGTTACTTCACTGGTTTGAAGGCTCTGGAGAGTTCCGAAGAGTATTGACTCTAAGGTTACTGGTGAGGACCAGTAAGTATTAAGTTCATAGAGTTCAATATGTCCGATGTTCACTCTTGTTCCCCCTTCCTTTCTTGTCTTGCAGCTGGCTCGTGAAAAGATGCTCTTGTGGCAGCTGGTGGCGCTCAGGTAAGAGTCTGTATTACCCGGCGCTGCCCGGTAAATGTTGCACGAGGAAAACATGTTGTTTTGTCTCTCTTTACAGATGCGGCACGTGAAAATATGGAGAGTCACAAAAGGATGCCTCCGGTGGTAAATCAGGTAAATCAGGTAAGTCTATGGTGGTAAGAATTATACTTGTAGGTTCCCTCGGCTCACCTTTTGGTTTTCTTTTGTCTCCTAGGTGCCGAAGTTCGGCGAAGAAATGATGGAGGCAGCGCCGACCTGAAGGATGCTGTGAAGACTGGCGAGTATGGCACGGCGCTGCAGCTGGAGATGCAGCTCGTGCAGAAATTATGTTCTTTACAGGTCCGGAGACAAGATGGATCCAGAATCAGGTGTGGAATAGAAATAAGTTTGTTTTCTAACCTTGACCCTTTCTTTCCTCTTTGTTTTAGGAGCTCCGGATTCGAGGCAGGCGTGGCAGAAGACTGGATGCAGGCTGCAGGCACGGTGAGTGAGTGTGTTGCTGGTCGGGCGTTGTTTAAATAGCCTCAAAAATAGTCTCAGGTAAGAAGTCCCTAGAACCACACCCGAGTAAAAAATAGTTCCTGTAGAAAAATAGTCCCTTTCAGGCTCCATGTTGGATTGGAGTCATTTGCAGCATGGTCTGCCTGAGGTAAGTAATGACTATGAGACTGATTCCTACTATGAGCCTCATGACACCCTCCCTTGGAGTCTTGCCTATCTGTTCTCAGGCTAGTGATTCCGGGGGTGATGGCGAGGGAAAGGGCCAGGCCAGAGGCTGCATGTAGCCAGGATTCAGTGATGGCTAGAATGTCAAGATTAAGGGAGGTGATGAGGCCATGAATGTCAAGTGCGCGGGCAGGGAGAGATCTCGCATTGATAAGGGTGCCCTTGGTATGGGGAGGAGCGTTTTGGACAAATCTATGGATGGTTGCTGTGAGATTGTGGGGGCGAGTGGGTAGGGGATCCTAGCTCTTTGAGGATGGTGACAAGCTCTTTGGAATTGGAGTTCGCACTGGAAATTCTATGGTTGTATGAGGTTGCTTTAGCATGAATGATGGCTGATTTGTATGTCTTGGCAGCCGATTTGAATAGGGCATTGTGGGCTTCAGAGTTTTTTTTTTTCCAGGTTGTTTCTGCCTGGCGCTTCTTAGCTCTCAGTTCTTGAAGATCACTAGGCAACCATGAGTTGATGTGAGTCAGAGCTTTGCCTTTGCGGATAGCTAGTGGGGCGGCAATGTCTACAGCTGTTGCTTGAGTTTTTAGGTAGATGTCAGCCAGTGTATCTGGGTTGTTGGCCAAATGGAGGATGTGGTTAGGTTGGAGGTCCGGCAGCAGAGGTGTGATGCTGTCCTTGGCTATTTTGCAAGAACTCTGAGCCAATGCGGTGGCAGTGGGGATTGTCCTGTGTGGTGTCCATGGGTTGAGGGATGGAGAATGCTACGATATGGTGGTCAGACCAGGGGAATGGGGAGATAGCATTGATGTCTAGCTCGCAGTTGAGGTGCGCTAGCCAGTTGAGGGTGCAGCCTTTGTTGTGTTTGGGGGCATTGACGCGGTGAGTGAAGCCAAGGGCACGTAGAGGGTTAGCTAGGGGTGTGGCATTGTGGTACAAGAGGTCATTTAGGCTTAGATTATTGTCACCCAGGAGGAGGATTTTGGAGGAGGGCTTGGGGTTGGCATTAAGTACGTTTAATAGGTCTTCCTCAAATGTGTTAGTTGGTCCAGACGGTCTGAAGATAATATTGAGAAGGATAGTGTAGGTGTGGGAGATGGTGAATTTAGCAGAAAGGAGGTCACAGTTACCTTCCATTTTGGATGTGTATTGTCTAATTTTAAGGGAGTCCTTGTAAATAAGGGCAACATGCCCTCCCTTGGAGTCTTGACTATCTGTTCTCAGGATAGTGAATCTGGGGTGATGGCGAGGGAAAGGGCTGGGCCAGAAGCTGCATGTAGCCAGGATTCAGTGATGGCTAGAATGTCAAGATTAAGCAAGGTGATGAGGCCATGAATGCCAAGTGCGCAGGCAGGGAGAGATCTTGTATTGATAAGGGTGCCCTTGGTATTGGGAGGAGCGTTTTGGACACATCTATGGATGGTTGCTGTGGGATTGTGCTGTGATGGTGGGTTATGTGACACCGAAAGCACCGGTGAGGGAAAGCTACGGTGTGTATGCAAGGGTGATGGGTGGTGCTGGGTAGGAGGGTATGTAGGGGCCTGCTGTTGGAACAGAGTCTTATTTGAGAGTAGTGTGCGGTTAACGAACCTGGAGTTTCTGCCGGCATATGGTTGGGCAAAGCAACTGCTGATTTGGTGGGTTCTGCTGCTGAGTCACTTATTTCTTTCCTTTGTGGTGGTGGAGCAGTGGGTAGGAAGGTGAGGGAGGGCCTGCCATTGAAACAGAGCTCTCTTGGTGATGTGTGTGCGGTTAGTGGGCCTGAAGTTTGTCGGGACATGATTGGGGATAGAAGCTGCTGATGTGGCGGGTTTTGCTGCTGAGTCGCTTATTACTTTCCTCTGTGGTAATTGGAGCAGCAATGCTGGTAAAGGACATGATGGTGGGTCCTGAACACATGGTGTGTGCCTTGTTGCAGAGCCGAAGATTACATGTAGGGGAGTGGCCTGCAAGTGTGGTGTACTGATGAGTGGTGTAATTGAGGGCAAGGAAGTGGGTGGTCGACTGCCTGTTGGGCTGGCTGTGGGGCTTGCCGGAGCCATCTAGCCCCTGTAACTTGAAGGTGGGTGTAAGCTGGATGGCATTTCCAGGGGCTTTGGTTGAGTAGGAGGCTGCTGAGAACACATGCCTATTAGGGTTGTTGGTATAGGTGGCAACAGAGTGTTCCCGTAGTTTGACATTTCTCATGCTGGTATATATGTGGTTGGATAGCGGGGGTACCTTAGCTGACCTGAGACCAAGTCTCACGTTTCTTTCGTGGGTGGGGGCTGGGCGTAAGGGACCATCATCTTTCGTGGTGGAGACTGGGGAAATGAGGTGAGAGTACTTAGGTGGGCAGGAAGAGTTGTGTTGTGAGAGAGCCATGATGTGCTCTCTATCTGCACAGGATTTGCACTTTTGGTACTTTGAATGGCTTCTTCACTCTCCCATGTACCCTTGAAACAATGTTTTTCCCCCAGTCCTCCAACCCCCTCCGGTATATCCACTCTCACACTCACCATTGCTATCGCTCATCCTCTCTCTCCCTTTTATTATTCAATGTGGGAACAACCTTGAATTCACTTTCCTACTTGTCATTTTCTCAAATGGAGATAAACCCGTCATCACATGTGGTGTATCCCTGTATGCAACCATCATCTCATGCAACGTCGCCTTCCAATTCAGTCCATTAGCGAACGCAAACTGTACAGATTCTTTGACTATCCTATTCACTTGCTGTACCAATCCATTTGCCTTTGGATTGTACAACCCAGTCCTGTAGTTTTCAGTACAATGTTCGCCCAAATAATTTCTCATCTCATGCTAGACTAATTGCACCCCATTATCCGACACAATAGTTTGGGATATCTTTCCCTCCCGAATATCTCTTCCATAAATTCAATCACTCTCCTTGTTGCAATATTGTCTATGAACTCCATTTCAAACCATTTTGATGCATAATCTACCATTAGAATTGCAACCCGACTCTCTTGACCTAGCACACTCAGTGGCCCCATAAAATCTATTGCAACTTTCTCCCAAACCCACTTGGGTGTTTTAACTCTAACTGCTTCCAGAGTCTGTGTTATCAACAATGTGTCACTCATAGCACACAGAATACATGCCCCTCCCTCCAACCTCTACCATATGATCCATCACTGGCCACGAAAACTTTGCTTGCAACCTTCTTTTTGTTAAACACTTCCCCAACAGACCTATATGTTCCAATGTGATCATCTCCTTCTTGAAATTATACTGTGGTACAAGTCTTTCCCCTCTTGCCACTGCAAACTCCGAACTACTCAGCTCCTCCCTTACCTAAATGTATACTGATCTTTTGGCTTCCTCATTCTTCCACCCTGGCTGTATATGCAGCAACACTTTCACCATTTCCTGATCTTCTACCACCTCCTTCATCTATGTAGATTTCTGCATAATATTCGTCACAGTTGCTTCTACCTGGGAAATCCATTCTTCACTTACATCTCCTACTGTCTCACACATGCTGCCCAGTGATCTGGACAAACAATCTACCACCGGATTGCACTTCACCGGAATATGTGCCATTTTAAAGTTATATTTCTGCATTGCTGCTAACCATCTTGCTATCCTAGGAGTTGCCATCCTTGATCCTTGCATAGTCAAGAGATGCATCAATGGTTTGTGATCAGTCTTAATTGCATATGGTACACCCCATAAAAATGTTCTAAATTATTTTGAGGCCGAATAACACGCCAGTGCCTCCTTCTCTATAGTGGAATACCTTGTCTTGCTCTCAGTCAATGCTTTTGGTGCAAATGAACTGGGACGTCTGTGCCCTCTCGGATCTGACTCAATACAGCACCCAACACTTGTATTCACACATCCACACTTACCCCTGTTTTAGCCCTAGGATGAAACCCATGCAACATAGGTGTACTTGCCACTTCATCTTTCATCTTCCTGAATGCCTCCTCCTTCTCCTCCTTCCCCCACCATTAAAACCAGGCGCCCTTAGCGGGTCCCGCTAGCAGACCAGGGAGCTAAGCAGACCAGGGAGCTAACAACGGGCCCGTTATTAGCTACCTCCCCATTCCTATTCAGCCCTATGGGGGCTCAAATGGGAATGGGATATACCGGGTCCAGGGTCCTCGAATGAGGAATTACCGGGTCCTCCAAGGTTGGAATGGCCCGGTAATTCCTCATTTAGGGAACCCGGACCGGGTAACCGGTAAGGGGGTAACCATGCCGCAAATTCCGGCATGGTTATCTCCAAGGTCGTAATGACCCCCATAGTCATTAAGATTTCATTCACCTTAGGTAGTGGATACATTTCCAGCGGTATGTTTTTAATCAAGTTGCGTAGGGCTACACATAACCTTATATGTCCATCCGGATGCTGTGTAACCTCAATTGGAGACAACCATTTGCTACATTCAGCAGGTTCAACTATAGCCGCTTGGCACAACCCTTCCAACTCCACTTTCACCTTCTCACGTACACCCAGTGGAACCAGTCTCACTTTGTGCACGTACAGTGTGATCCCTTATTGGAGCTTTATCTGTTGACAATAGCCTTTCAACTCCCCTATCTTTTACTAACTACTTTCTTGTACATTTCTACCATTATTTTTCCAAACATAGCAGACTTGTCCTCCAGTATCATATTCACCTCCTCTTTTCCGGGTGTAATTCCATTCCCAACCTCCCTTTGTGTCACCAGCCGGCTAGGCAATCGCCTTTCACTGCCACATATATTGCCCCCCTCACCATCTTCTCACCAAATGCAATGGTATCTTGTGCAAACCCCTGCACCTTAATCTCCCGCCCCCCACCCCCAATACGCTTATGGCCTTCTGTCACAATACATGCTTCTTCCCCAAACATAATCTTCTTAAACATTTCTTCAGATATTATGGTGATCCCGAGTCTGCCAAAAACTTCACACTCGCTCCCACCGATTTAATTTCCACTTCTGGTGGTACATACCCACCCTCATCCTACACCATTTTTACAATATTTACAACTTTATTGCCGCACTCATCTCTTTCTTCGCCTACATATGTTCTTTTATTCCCCATCTTATTTGTCTTGCATAACCTCACAAAAAGTGCCGCATCTTCCCGCATTTGTGGCATGTAACTCTCATTGCTGGGCATTCCTTCACATTCATTGCATGCTTCTCAAACCCACACCTAGTACATTGCCCTTTCTTGCCATCTTGTACTGTCTGAAACCGCCCTTTTACCCCTTCTTTCTTTACATCATGCACTAGTTCTTCTTCCCCTCCCGCCTCACACTTGTTTAGGCTTTCACTTGAGACTCGTACATTTTCCTTTCCATTTTTTTCATTAACTTCCTTAAGACATTTACTCCTAAATTCCATGCCATTCGCAATCATGAATGCCTCCTGTAACAATGGATTTTTCGCTTGCCAGTCGTTCCTTTATTTTAGGATTAGATGTGTGCATCCTTAACTGGTCTCTTATATATTCGTCTCCCACCTTAGTGAATTCATATGATGCCAACAATCCCCTCCAAATTATCTATAAACACATTCACCATTTCCCCAACATTTTGCCTCCTCATGAAAAATGTATACCTTTCCAATACCACATTAATTTGTTTCCTAAACTGTTCACCCATTTTTTTTTAAAGCCTTATTGTATAATTCGCCCACTTCCCCTCTACCATCCTCCCCACCTTCACCACCTGTTTCCACATCAAGTACCTTCTTCACAATCCTCACTGTTTCAGCTCCCTAACAACCCATTAAGGTAGAGAACTTCCTCTTGTCAGAAAACCGCTCCCCCCTGATGCAACAAAATAGAATTTGAATAGGTCTTTGCTCTCCTCCAGAGGTACTGGTGATTCCCAGGGTGTTGCCAAGAATTTAGGTGGTGGTTCCAGGTTCTACATTATCATAGTATTCCTATGTTCTGCTATTTGGTAATCTTAGTTCTTTCTTCTTTCTAGTTTCACTCGCCTCTCTTCTGTACTCCGTGTACTCCCATCAAATTAGTTATAGCTTCCTCCTTCCAGGCAGCCCATTCATCTGATCCAAAAATGGGCTCCTCCAATCCATGCACTCTGATCCAATTGTTTATAAGCTCCAAATCCCAGGCCACCTACATGCTTGATTTAATAATGGCTACCATCAATTCACATAGGTGTCAGCAAGCGTCCTTCAGGTTGCCTGGTTAAAAAAATGGCCACTACCGCCTGAACGTAATGATGTCTCCCTGTGTTGAACGTCAATTCGTTCCTCCCAAGGCCTCCAACTTTCCCCTTGTAACGCCGCAATGGCTTTGGCTGGTCCGGCTTGCAATGCCTCGGGTGGGAACTGCTTACGGCATCCGTTGCTTGTGGCAGGTGAATGACTGAACGGCTCTCCATGCGGACATGCCTCTTTGCTGCCACTGACTACTCACGGAGCAATTTCTGGTGATCCGGTGTCGCTGATCGCCGTCTGCTCGTGACTCGTCTTCCTGACAGCTTTTCCAACCCACGTGGTATGCATGTTTGCGCTGGGGCCATCTCTCAGCCTCGCTGCCACAATGTTGTAATCAATGCTCACAATGTTAAGATAATAAAATGAAGTTTATTGTATAGAGTAAGGCCCAGCTGCATGCATCAGCCGGACACTGCAGTTTGTCTTAACCATCACTAGCGTGCAATGACAGTCTATAGAATGTTCTAAAAAATGTCATCGCTTGAGGCTCTCACAAGCTGCTACAGATACCGCAGAAAGGTGGGTGAGGGAAGCCATATTAGATGGATACTCCATCGACTTCAGGGAGATGCCTCCACTTTCCATGATTATCTCTACTCCTCTGTCCAGCTTCCCAGATAAAGGAGAGGCCTGCCTGAAAGGTATCCAGACACTAATCCAAGTCATTAGGATATTGACCAGAACAGATTAAACCACAGGTATTTATTTTATCCTCTTTTTGGCAAAGACACCTTCAGGGAAGTTATGCCCAGTTCTGGATCCAAAGCAATTCAACAAGTATGTGAAATACCAGCCCTTTCATATGATAATCCAGCAGCAGATCATTGCAGCTGTTCAACCAGGGGATTGGCTCACAGCAATTGATCTGGAGGATGTTTGCCTGCATGTCCCCATGAAAGCAGTGCACCAACATTTCCTCCGGTTTTCTGTAGCAGAGGAAAGATACCAGGCCCTCCCATTTAGCAACAGCCCCCAAGTCTTTACCAAGACCTTGTCTCCCTTTGAGGGCTTGCTCCACGAGAAAGGTATCCAGTTATACCAGTTTCGTGACAAATGTCACGTTGATGTCTCTGTAGTTAGGGGGGTGAGGCCAGGGAGGGGGAAGTGATGTTGGGGTTCCGGATGTGACAGGTTGTGGGAGGAGGGTTGGGGCAGAATATCCTGTACGTTGAATAAAGAAGACATGTTATTCAGCTCTCCGTGTATGGGCCTGATTGCACGTGTGCCGCGAGCAGCGAGTGAGGCATACCCCGCGCAGACACTGGCGACGAGGCGAGTGGCCCCCCTGCGAGGCGCACGTGCTGCGGATCGCGAGTAAAGTGACATCACGACCCGTCGCTCTCGCAGTCACAAGCCGGCACTCCAGCTGCAGAAACTGGAGCGTGCACAGAACAACGGAGGCACGCTGGAGAGTGGCCGCTCACTAATGGGCTGCTAATTAGTGGAAATTAGCATATGCTGGGCCGCAGTGGTGAAATTCGAGGCTGTGGAGACTGTGGCCTGAAGAGACGGGCCTCAGAGGAAGAAGGAGGCAGCCTGCCAAGGCAGGCCAAGGCACAGAGCCTCCCAGAGGGTTCAGGGCAACAAACCCTCAGAAACAATCACATTGATGGTGCTCGTGTCCTGTGGGGTGGCCATCAACAGGAGATGAGGGCGAGGACACATATCTCTTAAGCAGAGTGACACGTGAGGGAGCCAACAGCCCAGAAGGGGGTGGTGCTTGTGCCCCAGTGGCGGCCACACCCTGTGATACAAGGACTTGAGGAGTAAATAAACAGGAGGTCAGGTTGTCCAGTCAGGACAACGATCAAGGGGTACAGGCCCAGGGACAGGGCTCCCAGGTGGCAGACCAAGTTCCCTACAGGCTGCCCGACACACTGGCAGCCCAGATGCCAGGGGCATTTGACGTCACCGACACCAGCAACATGGGCCCCCGATGGGGTAAGTGGATCGGAGATTTTGAGCTTTACATGGGGGCCACACGGCCCATTGAAGAGGATCGTCAAAAATGCCTTTTGAAACTAGCCGCGGGATCGGCTACCAGGGACATTATTGACAAGATGTCCCCCGACTCCATTGGATCTCTTCAAGAATTAAAGGATGCACTGGCTGTGTATTTTACACCCAACACCAATGTGGACTATGAAAGACACCTGTTTCACAGCACCAAACAGCAAAAGGGTGAGATCATGGATGCCTATGTCATGAGGCAGCTCTCCAAGATGAAGCTTTGTGACTTTGCAAACTATTCTAACACCGAGGCACTGAGGTCACAGATCATAGCGGGGTGTGAATCGCAGACATTCAGGCAAAAACTACTTAAAAAACAACGCACCCTGGACGAGATACTCGCGCTAGCCCGCGCTGAGCGAGCCATAGACTCACAGGTGGAGAGCTCCCGGGTAACAGCATCCACAAACTGAAACCAGAGAGAAGATCAGAGGAGCTGTTTGTTACAAGTGTGGTTTTGAATACCCCAGCGAAGGGACCTGCCCTGCCATCGGTCAATGGTGTGCCACGTGTGGTGAAGAGGGCCATTTCAAGTCGGTGTGCAGACTCTTCAGAGACAGAGGAAGAGGTTGGGCAAGGGAAACCCCACACAAATACAAGACAAGATCCCAACCCTCTTCAGGGAACCACCCGGGAACCGCTTCCCAAGGACCATCCACCCAGGCCAACCCTGACTTACGTGAACGAGAATCAGGAGACGACAAACAAAGGAGAGAAAGAAGAGATAGAAGAAAATATGTCATGAGAGAGAGACCGGAGCAACTGTCAAGGCACGTACGCTACTTAGTGGAGAAAACACCATCGGACTCAGACCCCAGCTCCTCGGGAAGTGATCAGAAAAAGAAGGCATACGTCTATGCTCTGGAAAATCCCACCGCTACAGCACACTGCCCCACTTTGATCATCAAGCTAAATGAAAAACCCACGGAATTCCTGATCGACACAAGTGCCACCGTGAATGTCATAAGTGAAGCAGTTTTCAAGGACCTTCCACAAGGCCGAAACTGAGTCCTGCCGTCGTAGACATCTATGCCTATGGTGCCAAAGCACCCCTCAAATACCTAGGACAATTTGAGGGCACATGTCGATATAAAGGGCATGAGAAGAGGATACCTGTTCACGTCCTAGCAACTGAAACAGATAGCGGGTGCGTCCTAAGTTTTAAAGCGGCGGTCGACATGGGACTCGTACATATTCTCTATAATATCATGGTCCATAAGTACATCGACCCCGGGGAAATGATCACTAATCTATATCCCTGTATCTTCTGGCGCATCAGAAAGCTGAAAAATAGACTGATCAAACTATACATAGACGAGTCCATACGCCCGGTGGCCCAGTACTACCGGGGGATTCCGATTAACATCCAAAGGAAAGTAGAGGATGAACTACATAAGTTGCTTGAGCAAGACATTATCGAGCCAGCCACCGGCCCCACTGTTAAGAAGGATTTCTGAACTCTGATCTGGAGTGGCAGAGGTTCAGAAGGCCAACCTAATTTCTTGGAACAGGGTAACCTCTGGACAAGCCAGACCAATCAGGGTTGCTATGGCAGGCGGTCAAGACTATGTCTCAGGAGGGGTGAGGGTGAGTGACTGAAAGACCTCAATGAGCATACAAAGCAAGGACACTTACAAATTACTCCAGACAGGTGTTATATTAAAAATATAGACACATTTATTACAAGGCCTTTGTAACATAGACCATAGTAAAGAATCACAGTAGAATAAACCAATACATCATAATCAACACAATATGTATACAAGACCAATGGGGTCTAAGGGGTTAAAAGCACGAAATATGTTGACCACCTAGAGGGGGAGGAAAACAGGCAGTGCAAGTAATCTTTAGACACAGTTCCACATCAAGAATGCACCTAACTTGATTCTTGAACTTGAAGAGGCAGTCCAAGCCCTACGAAGAGAGGAGCCTTATGCTCAATAGTACATGCACACGCTTGTGCCAATGGACAAAATAGGGTCTCTTCAAGGGTCTCTAGCAGCTCAGGAAGGTGGATAAGGTGATGAAGAACAAGTTCCCACTATTCAAGCAGGACCTCCACTTGAGGGCAGAGGCAGTTTGAGAGTGCGGGATGGAGTCGCTATTTCGCAATAGCTGTGGAAAGGAAAGGGGCCCTCAGGGGCCACACATGCGTAACAATGGGCTCCTGCGCTAGGGGCTACCGGTTGGGGTAAGGACTACTCACTGGTCCCTGACACAGGCAGACCCAAACTTCACCAGTACAGTCCACTTCGCTGGCAGGTTCGAATGCGACAATCAGAACGTCTCGACACCTTGTAGTTCCCAAGTTGCAGTGAGGATTCCCAAACGGGACAGCGGTGATTTCTCCCCTGAGGGTGGAGGAATCGGCCCAATTCCACTGCAGCAGGCTTCAGGGGCAAGGGGGTCACAAAAGAAAGTGAACTTGCACAGGTCGTTGCTTCAGCAGGGCAACACGGTAACCGCGTTTACTCCGGTCCGGGCGCACTCATCTCACTTAAGATCTGGGAATGCCAAGTGTACGAAATTCGGTGTGAGGGTGCCGTGGCCACAGAGCTAGCAGTATACTAATTTTCGAGGGCCTCCTCGAAACAGCGGCGGTGACAGAGCAAAGGTCCTGCGTAAACTGGTCAGCCCACTGGTTGGCCCAGGGAAGCGTCCAAAGAGGCTTACTTGCAGGGTTTGATGAAGGTGCCGAGAATAGTTGATCCCACTATTCCAATGGGTCGAAGCCTCTTCGCAGACCTTCTAGGACGATCAGATGCATAGGGATCCCACGGTACGACAGCGGGCTCAGGGTGCCAAACCTTTGTGGGTCAGCAGCGGTTCCTTGACTCGGCTTCTTGTTGCAGGATACTTGGCTCCTTATCCTTTGTTCGGTGTGAACTAAGGAGATCAACCTGGTAGTGGTGTTTTCAGCCTCCTCTTATTCAAAGTTCCCTTCGCGCCAAAACGGAGAGGACCCAATGGGAGATCTGCTCACAAACACTCACTCCATACGTGGACCAATCATGGACCATGCTGGTCCCAGGCATTCAGGACACTCCAGACTCTCTGGCACCCAGTATGTGTATTTATAACAGACATCCCAGCCCACATCCTGGAGGCACACACGCAAGGCATGCAGAAGGACGCAAAAGCATTGGAATTTGCGAGAAAGTGCATGACCAAATAAGGTCTGCCCCAGGTCGACTAGACCTGGGGAAGGTGAAGAGGCAGTATGGCCAAAGGACAGGACAAAGAACCTCGTGGCATGGCCATTTTGGGAGCCAGGCCACCTATTCGTGCCAAACGCAGTTAACGCGGTTAACATGGCAAGAAAGGGTTAAAAATATAAGAAAACAATAGCTGCCACCAGTCCTGTCCATGACACATCTGCACAGTTCATAAAAAGTCCAGCGAGAATTTCTAGGGCCTTTGGAAATGACTAGAGACCCAAGTGTGCTGTATGGTAAGGTACATTGAACACTTGTTACATGTTGCACAAAAGCTGCAACATGAGGAAAGGACTAAGGGAAACAAAGTCTCCCAGTACTGACTGTCTTAAGGGCATGTCAATTTCCCCATAAAAAGTGAGTGAAAGCCCAGAGGAGTGCAGCTGAGGGCTGTGCTTCTCTGGCAAAGTCAGTCAATGGTGTTTAAACAGCAGCAAAAAGTTTGGGGGTTGACACATGGAGGGAAAATTACATACAATTATGAAATCTTTCCTAACACTCGCCCCTCCCAGACTAAGGACAGGGGTAACTAATACACTCCTGGATGAGTTTCTTGTTCAGGTCGGTTACACATTCTGGACAACCCATCAGCATTGCTATGTTGGACACCTGGCCTATGCTCAATAGTGAAGTCAAAGCCTTGCAGACTTATGGGCCACCTAAGCAACTTTGGATTATCTCCCTTCATGTTCATTAGCCACTTTAAGGGCTTATGGTCAGTTTGCACACTGAAGTGGGTCCCATAGAGGTAGGGCCTCAGCTTCCTTAGGGCCCACACAACAGAGAAACATTATTTTTCTACTGTGGACCATCTGAGCTCTCTGTCCTTAAGCTGGCGACTAATGAAGCCAATAGGGTGTTCCTTACCCTTCTCATCTACTTGCGATAGTACAGCTCCTATCCCAGTGTCAGAGGCATCTGTCTGCACAATAAAAGGTCTTTGGTAATCTGGGGCCCTGAGAACAGGGGCCTGGCACAAGGAGTCTTTTAAGCCATTGAAAGCCTTCTCACACTCTTCAGTCCAAGTTACCTTCTTGGGTTTCTTTGGAGTAGTGAGAGCAGTCCGAGGGGCAGCTATGGTACCATAGTCTGCCATGAAATTTCGGTAGTACCCAGTGAGTACTAAGAAGGCTCTCACTTGGGTCTGTGTAGTGGGGTACGCCAGTCTTGCACTTCTTGTACTTTACTGGGTAGAGGCTGTATCCTCACTCCACCTACTTCACGTCCAAGGTAGACCACTGATCCTTGTCCAATCTGGCATTTAGTGGCCTTTATGGTCAAGTGGGCCCTCTGAAGAGCCTGTAACACAATCCCTAGGTGTTTCACATGGTCTTCCCAAGTGGCACTGAAAACTGCTATATCATCCAGATATGCAAGACAGAATTCATCCAACCCATTCAACACATGATTCACAAGCCTCTGGAAAATGGCAGGCGCATTCTTCAACCCAAAAGGCATTACCCTGAACTGGTAAAGACCATCTGGAGTTGAGAAAGCTGCCTCTCCTTGGCATGTTCTGCAAGGGCTATTTGCAAATAACTTGCAGCGAGGTCAAACGTGCTGAGATACTTGGAGGCACCCAAGGTATCCACCAGCTCATCTGTTCTAGGCAAGGGGTGTGCATCTGTCTTGGTGACAGCATTCAGAGCCCTGTAATCCACACAGATCCTCAATTCAGAAGTACCTGCCTTTGGAACCAAAACCACTGGGCTGGACCAAGGACTACTAGACGGTTCAATCACCCCAAGATCCAACATTTTGTTGACCTCTGTCTTAATGTAAGACCTTACTTTGTCTGACATTCTGTATCCCCTACTTTTGGTAGGTACACTCTCTCCTGTGTCTATGTTATGTTTGCACCAAGGTGTCAAACCAGGGGACTGTGAAAACGGGGAGGAAAATTGCCTAAACAAACTTTTTACCTCAGCCTGCTGATCAGAAGTCAGGTGAGGGGCCACTCGGACACCCTCAATGGAGCTATCTGAAGGACTGCTTTGGAATAGGTCAGCAAGAGGTTCAGACTCCTCTTCCTCCACATATGAAGCCAATAGCAGTGCTGCGATTTCAACTCTTGGGATGAAAGCCTTCAGCCTATTTACATGGAACACTTTTGGAGCCTGTCCAGGCCTTCCAAGGTCCACTAAATAGTTGACCTCACCCAGTGACTCCACCACTGTGTAAGGGCCTGACCATTTGTCCTGTAAAGCCCTGACCTTATGGGATTCATGATCAGGGCTTTCTGACCAGGTGTGAAGTTGGTGAGGGAAGCATTCTGGTCATACCAATGTTTCACCAGAGCTTGTCCTGCCTTCAACTTGTCACTAGCCAGACCCATCAGTAGTACCATCCTTTTTCTGAGCCCTAGCACAGAGTCTACTACGTTGGTTGTAATGGAGGGAGTGGGCATCTCCCATCCCTCCTTGACTATGGCTAAGGGTCCCCTTACAGGATGACCAAACAGAAGTTCGCAGGGGCTGAAGCCAACACCCTCTTGTGGTACCTCTCTGTAGGCAAACAGTAAACATGGTAGTAGAAGATCCCATTTTCTCCTTTGAGGTTCTTCTAGAGCCCCAATCATAGTTTTCAAAGTCCTGTTAAACCTTTCAACTAGACCATTGGTCTGTGGGTGATATGCGGATGAAAACATATAGGTGACACCACATTCCTTCCACATGGCCTGCATATACTTCGACATAAAGTTGGTGCCTCTGTCAGACACAACTTCTTTAGGGAATCCAACCCTAGTAAAGATGCCAAGTAAAGCTTTTGCAACTGACTTGGCAGTCACAGTTTTTAATGGGATGGCCTCAGGATACCTGGTGGCATGGTCGACCAGCACCAGAATAAACCTATTGCCTGAGGATGTTTGGGGGTCAAGGGGACCAACAATGTCGATCCCATCCCTACCCTCTCAAATGGTACCCCCATAACTGGGAGTGGCACCAATGGAGCTTGGATTGTTGAGCCACTCTTACCAGATAACTGGCAGGAGGCACAACTCCTGCAGTGACTTTCTACTTGCACCCCCATCTTGGGCCAGTAGAAGTGCATGGATAACCTTTGCTTGGTCCTCTTAATTCCAAGGTGACCAGCAAGGGGCACTTCATGCGCCAGCTGCAGGAGGAAGGGTCTTACAGGAAGGGGAACCACCAACCTCCTATGGTCTCCTTCTGTAGACTCTGCAGGCTTACTATACAGAAGCCCACCTTCCCAATAAATCTGGTGCTTCCCAGGAGGTTCACCCTCAAGCTGGGAGCAGGCCTGGCTCCTTAGGACTTCCAGAGATGGGCACTCACATTGGCCCTTACTGAATTCTTCCCTGTCAGGACCACCTCCTACTAATAAATCTTTTAGTTCAGGATGGTCATTGGGGTCAAATACTTCAGGCATTACCACCTCCTCGTCAGGTCCTGGTGATTGACCAACTACCTCCACCTCAGTGGTAGGTGAGTTAGGGAGAATATTTGCTTTCCCTCTTTTTGACTTTCTGACTCCTTTAGCCTTGGGTTTCCCCTTTGGCTGGGGCATAGCAGTGGTCTTGGCCAGTGCTGCCCTTGTTGGAGACCTTGTGCAGGGTCTTTCACATGTATCTCCCACAAGCCCTAAAGCTCTGAGATCATTTTACAGCAAGACCTTTCCTGGGACATTCCTCTGTATGCTCACTGGAATTCTGACTGCTGTACCGTTGATAGTAAGCGTAACAGGTATTACTGGGAACATGAGAGGTGGGCCATCAGCCAATTTAGTGGGGGCCAGAGGAGCTCTGGCAACTTCCTCTGGGTCTACTAAGGTAGCATTCACTACAGTTCGACTGCACCCACTATCCCTAAGAGCTGGAGTATCTACTCCATTGATCAGCACACTGTCTTTAAAGTAGTGATTGGTGTTATCTGGAATCCCAGCATAAGCCTCTGAGACTTTAGGCTCCCAGGAACCCAGGGAAACTAAAACTACCTCAGCTTCTATCCCACTGGGGAAGGAGTCTGGGGAGAGGGATGATCCTGTAATCTCTTCTTCCTCATAGGAGGAGAAGGCCAGATTAGCAGAGTGGACCCCTAAGGTTTTGACCTTACATCTGGGATCCCACTTCACGTGGTCAGTTGCTCCACAAGCAAAACAAGATCCACTGGGTTTGTTTACATAGGGAGGCTTATTATAACCAGAGTTCTGTTTTGGAAGCTGACCTCCACTACCCTGTGAGTTCTCTTGTGTCTTACTCTTATTTTTCTTTTTGTGTCCCTTTTTGGAGGAAGATTTATCAGTTTCCCCACCCTCCTTATCTTTTGACTTTTTCCCTTCCTCCTGCTTACCAAGAGGAGTCTTGTCCTTATGGGAGACACTATGTGACACCCACAAATCTGCTGCGATGGCAAGGTTCTTAGGATCTATCTCCTTTGAATCTGACAAATGCTGCTTAAGCTCAGGGGACGAAGATGCAAAATATTTTCCAGCATGACAAGACTTATCATACCTTCAAAGGTAGAGACCTTATAACCTTCAACCCAGCCAGTCAAGTGCTTTAAGGATTCAGTTACATAAGACACCCATGTACCACCTTCTTTCTTCTTGTACTCTCTGAATTTTTTTAAGTATTGGGCAGGAGTCTTTCCAAACTTTAAGATCAGAGTTTGCTTGAACATTGCAAAATCTGCTCTCTCAGCTTTTGACATTTCCATAATGGAACTGCAGCCAGAATGGGGCAGTCTGCTTAGTAACCAGGCAATTTATCAGCATTGTCAACTTGTTGAACTTCACATGCATACTCAAATGTATTCAGCCAGTCCATAATGTCATTCTTTTCCTCATACACACTGAGCAGATCTTTTGGAAACCTTGGATGAGAGGAGGCCCCAGACCCAAGTCCAGGAGCCATGGATCCATTGGCAACTTGAAGCTTGGCCAGTTCCAACTGGTGATCCCTGTCTTTCTGTTTTTCTGCCTGCTCTATCTTTAGTTTGGCCATGTTGAAATCAAGCTCCTTCTGCCTAAACAGCAATTCCTGCTTCTTGTATTCAAGTATGGCCTCCCCATCAGCACTGGCAGAGGAAACATTAGACATTACATCCTCCATGTTCTCATGGTTGCTGTGGATCAGTGCAGCGGCAGAACTATCAGTTCTACCAGTGAGAGCAGCCCCACCTTCTTCTGCACTGTCCTCAGAAGTTATAGCTCTAATCTGAGCTTCTTGCCAGTCCATGATTATTTGGATCATTTCTATGTTTGTGCCCTGAGAGGATACCCCTCTCTCAGCACACATTGTTTTCAATGTTTCGGATTTAGAAGCATTTAAAGTTAACAAGGTACTTGTTTCCTTACTTTTAGCTAGGAATATGGCTTTTTAAAAGTTATACTACAACAATTCACTATGTGTCCTGGTAGGAAAATCTCGAAATGCCATCACTAGTATGCAACACTGGATACCTTCAGTCCTATCCCACCGTTGTACACCAATTTGTTAAGAAGGATTTCTGAACTCTGACCTGGAGGTGCAGAGGTTCAGAAGACCAACCTAGTTTCTTGGAACAGGGTAACCTCTGGACAAGCTAGACCAATCAGGGTAGCTATGGCAGTCGGTCAAGACTAAGTTTCAGAAGGGGTGAGGGTGACTGAAAGACCTCAATGAGCATACAAAGCAAGGACACTTACAAATTACTCCAGACAGGTGTTATATTAAAAATATAAACAAGGAAAGGTGGGCAAAAAAGGCCACGGAGAGTTCTAGCGCTGTCGCTGTGATTTCAAAGAGTGGCGAGCGGCGGCGGTCAACTGTTAGATTGTGAGTGCCTTGCCCTGCACCCAACAGAGAAATTTGTTAAAACAAATATAAACAGTTGAACTGCGCCACACCAGAAAGTTCAAGAAGTACAGTTGTACTATATTTTATTTCATGTTCTAGACAGCCTGACACATGTTTCGAGCGTAGCTCTTCCTCTGAGGCAAAGAGTCTTGTCTGATCTGATACAAAATTATATGGGGTGAACAATGAATAAGCTCCTTGTCCGGAGTCTTAATTGAGCTGCGGTTGTAGAAGCGCAATAGTTTTAAAGGCAGCCTTCCGGCATCAAATGAATCAATTTTGATGCCTAGAACATGAATTCAAATATAGTACAACTGTACTTTTTAAACCTTCTGGTGTGGCGCAGTTCAACTGTTTATATTTGTTCTAACAATATTAAAATTATAGACACATTTATTACAAGGTCTTTGTAACATAGACCATAGTAAAGAATTACAGTAACACTAGAATAAACCAATACATCATAATCAACACAATATATATATATACAAGACCAATGGGGCCTAAGGGATCAAAAGCACGAAATATGTTGACCACCTAGAGGGGGAGGAAAACAGGCAGTGCAAGTAATCTTTAGACCCAGTTCCACATCAAGAATACACCTCACTAAGAGGCAGTCCAAGCCCTACGAAGAGAGGAGCCTTATGCTCAATAGTACATGCAAGCGCTTGTGCCAATGGACAAAATAGGGTCACTTCAAGGGTCTCTAGCAGCTCAGGAAGGTGGATAAGGTGATGAAGAACAAGTTCCCACTATTCAAGCAGGACCTCCACTTGAGGGCCGAGGCAGTTTGAGAGTGCGGGATGGAGTCGCTATTTTGCAATAGCTGTGGAAAGGAAAGGGGCCCTCAGGGGCCACTCGTGCGTAACAATGGGCTCCTGTGCTAGGGGCCACCGGTTGGGGTAAGGACTACTCACCGGTCCCCGATGCAGGCAGACCCAAACTTTGCCAGTACAGTCCACTTCGCTGGCAGGTTCGAATGCGACAATCAGGACGTCTCAACACCGTGTAGTTCCCGAGTTGCAGCGAGGATTCCCAAACGGGACAGTGGCAATTTCTCCGCTGAGGGTGGAGGAATTGGCCCAATTCCACTGCAGCAGGCTTCAGGGGCAAAGGGGTCACAAATGCAGTGAACTTTCACAGGTCGTTCCTTCATCAGGGCAACAAGGTAACCGCGTTTACTCCGGTCCGGGCGCACTCGTCTCACTTCAGACCTGGGAATGCCAAGTGTACAAAATTCGGTGTGAGGGTGCCATGGACAAAGAGCTAGCAGTATACCAAGTTTCGAAGGCCACCAAAGTCAGTCAATGGTGTTTAAACAGCAGCAAAAAGTTTGGGGTTTGACACATGGAGGGAAAATGACATACAATTATGAAATCTTTCCTATATCCCACCCCCTGGGTGTCTCCGATAGTACCAGTCCAGAAGAAAGGATCCGAAGCGATCAGGCTCTGCATGATGAGGCGGCCGAACCAAGCTATCCACAGAGAGAGGCACTTGGCCCATGCATCACCGACATGATACACCTTTTGAATGGGGCCAACGTATTCTCGAAGCTGGACCTACAAAATGGATATCATCAACTGGTGTTGAGTCCCAAAAGCTGCAACATAACCACGTTTGTAACACATCTAGGTCTGTTTCAATACAAAAGGCTACGCTTCGGGGTATCATAGGCTGCGGAACTATTCCAGCCCGAGGTACACAACATTATCAAACATATACCCAACTGCCTTAATTATAGCGACAACATCCTGGTCTTCGGCACTGATGTCAGCAAACACGATGAGGCCCTCATTAAAGTATGCAAGGCCCTGGAAGCGGCCAACCTCACACTCAACCGGGACAGATGTGAGTTCTGCAAGAGCACGCTGAATTTCTTCGGCCAAATCTTTTCAGAAACAGGCATGTCCCCAGACCCTGATGAAGTGGCAGCACTAAATGATACGGCACCCCCGGCAAATGTCTCAGAACTACGATCATTCCTAGGGTTTGCGAGCTACTGCACCCGGTACATCAGAGACTTTGCGACAGTGAGCGAGCCCCTGCAGCTGTTAACGAAACAAGATGCCACTTTTCAATGGACAGAAGTGTGCCAAGGGCGTTCAAAGCCATCAGGAAAAGGGTCGCCAAGGCCGGGAACATGTCATACTACGACACAGAACGTCAGACAGAGCTGACGGTAGACGCCAGCCCAGTTGGGCTATGGACTATTCTAGCACAGAAGGATCCAAGTGACCCCTCGCGAACGCACATCATCACATACGCCAGCCGAAGCCTATCGACTATGGAGCAAGCATATTCCCAGGCAGAAAAAGAAGGCCTTGTCGTAGTCTGGGCCTGTGAACACTTTCATCTATTTCTGTACGGCAAACCATTCGGAGTGGTCACAGACCATCAAGCACTGCCATTTCTATATGGGAACCCTCAAGCCAAAATGCCACCTCGAATAACATGCTGGGGGTTGCGACTACAAGACTGCGACTTTGAAATCGTGCATAGGCCAGGAAAAGGAGACAACCCGACAGATTTCCTATCTAGAAGACCCCGGGAGGAGTGGACACCAAAACCATCAGTGACAGACAGGTATCTCAGGTATCTGATACACCAATCCACCCCAGGGGGAATAGACATTGGCATGGTCGCTCATCAAACCGAAAGTGACCGGGCGTATCAGTCTGTGAAGGACTTATGTCGGGCATGTGGAGAAGAGCCCAAGAGAAAGGAAAAGCAGCCAGAGACGGTGTCCAGTCATAATATCGAAAAAAAAATTTCGAATGTCAAAGTCGAATCAAAAATGTCGAAAAAAAAAATGTCGAATTATTTTTTTTTTCGATATTTTTGTTTGGGCTCTAGTTTATAGTTAAAAAAAAGGTAAAAACAAACAAAAAAAAAAAAAAAACGGGGGTTGGGGGGGGAACCCCCCCATTTCGAAAAAAAAACGTCATAAAAAATAAATTCGACATTATTTTTTTCGACATTTTTTTTTCGACTTTTTGACTTTCGAAATTTTTGATTTCGAAATTATGTCTATAAACCCCAGAGACATGGTACATGCTGACGTGGAACGCCTGGTGCAAGTACGAGATGAACTAGCCTTATCCGATGACGACCTTCTGATCAAAGACCACAAAATAGTAATCCCACTAGCTCTGCGAGCCAGGATCATCGAGCTGGCTTATGAGAACCACCGGGGAATCGTATCAACCAAACACATGTTGCGCCAGAAAGTCTGGTTTCCCAATCTAGACTCCATGGTAGACGAAGCCCTGCAGGCCTGCCCCACCTGTAGCCTCATCACACCAAACCGACACCCTAAACCACTGAGGATGTCCGAAGTCCCACAAGGGGTATGGGAGGCAGTGGCAGCCGTCTTCTTCGGGCCCATTGAAGGAGGGAGATATGTACTGGCGGTCATGGATAAGTACTCGCAGTATCCCGAGACCCAACTCATTTCCTCGACTGCTGCCCACCACATCATACCAGCCTTGGACCGCATCTTCTCTGCGTATGGTGTTCCAAGTGTACACAAGACGGATTATGGGCCCCCATTCAACAGGCACCAGTTCACCCAGTTTGCGACCTATCTAGGCTTCCATGATCACAAAATAACTCCACTGTGCCCCAAGCAAACGGGATGATAGAGCGATTCATGGCCAATCTGAAACCAGCGCTCCAGATAGCCAAGCTGACAGGACAACCCTATGAACAAGTGCTGAACCAGCTCATGAGAGACTATCGCAGCACCCCTCACAGCACTACCGGACGAACACCTTCAGAAGTAATTTTGAGCGGAACGTCCAGACCCGCATTCCGCAAGCTCGGCCACAAGAACAGGCTGCTGGTCTGGATCGAGAACTGCGGGAAAGAGATGAGGCCGCCAAGGAATGGGTGAAGGACTATGCTGTTCGAAGGAGAAGGGCCCTGTCGCCACAGATTGAGGTAGGAGACGTTGTGGCCATACAACAGACACAAACTCATAAGCACACCCCCGCATTTCAGGCAGTGCCCCTGTTTGTCACTCAAAAGAAAGGGTCCATGATCACTGCGGAGGGCTCCAGTGGTCCTATCACAAGGCACTCTTCACATTTCAAAAACATTCCCACTCTGGGAACTCATCGGCTCAGTGGGCGTGTAGTCCTCCCTATTGATTATGCCTCAGATGGCCCCTACCAAGCGGATCATGGGGACACAGATGACTCTGATCTAGAAGGTCCCATGTCGTGTGAAGCCAGTGGGAAAACGGCAGAACGGACAATCGCTCGCCCACAGCAAGCTCAGAACAAGCCACGCCGCTGGATTGAAGAAATGGGCTAGGAGGCCCGCTAAGGATGTGCGCCTGTTGTGAATGAGGGTCAAAGCAGAATATCCTGTACGTTGAATAAAGAAGACATGTTAAACAGCTCTCCGTGTGGGCATGATTGCACGTGTGCCACGCGCTGCGAGTGAGGCATACCCTGTGCTGACAATAACTGGCAGGTGAAAGCCCCAACAACGTATATTTAACTTCTTCATACCTCGAGGGTGTACAGATTCCTGATAGTTTTCTCTGATTGTGGCAAAATGGCTCCAGTTCAAAGGGATCCTTTTTGATACTGTCAAGATCCAGAAACTTCAGCAACACCTGCAGGGCATTCTAACTGTAGCAGCAGCCCCTGTCAGTGTTTGGCGGCAGGCAGAGATGCCGGCTTATGCGGCCACTGAACACTTGGGGGAATCATCTGGAGTATGTGTGTGTGTGCCTATGGAAGCACAGATCGTCACTCTCTATACGTTATTCTGCCAGTTGAACAGAAGGAAAACATAACAGATCAAAACACATAGTCCTACACAGAAATAAAATCATGTATTGTACTTCGGGCAACATGGTCGGTTTTGTTTGTATACTTCTTTTTTTTTTTACAACCTCCTTCATTCAGAATTGCATGGATTTTTTAACACTGAGTAGACAAAATGGCAAGGTTACATATTGCTTTATTACACTTTAATGGAAACCCGTATGTGGTAAGACTCACTCATTACTTTACAAATTGCAGAAAAATCAGAACCCTAACTTAAATTTCAATGTAAGAATTTGTTTGCCATTGTGACAACAGTAGGAAAACCAATAGTCACATTACAGTGGATTATGGGCCCCTTTAAACCATAAGCCATATGGTTTAAACCATAAACCATAAACCAATACATCATAATCAACACAATATATATACAAGACCAATGGGGTCTAAGGGGTGGTTAAAAGCACAAAATATGTTGACCACGTATAGGGGGAGGAAAACAGGCAGTGCAAGTAATCTTTAGACCCAGTTCCACATCAAGAATACACCTAACTAAGAGGCAGTCCAAGCCCTACGAAGAGAGGAGCCTTATGCTCAATAGTACATGCAAGCGCTTGTGCCAATGGACAAAATAGGGTCTCTTCAAGGGTCTCTAAGTGGATAAGGCGATGAAGAACAAGTTCCCACTATTCAAGCAGGACCTCCACTTGAGGGCAGAGGCAGTTTGAGAGTGCGGGATGGAGTCGCTATTTTGCAATAGCTGTTGAAAGGAAAGGGGCCCTCAGGGGCCACTCGTGTGTAACAATGGGCTCCTGTGCTAGGGGCCACCAGTTTGGGTAAGGACTACTCACCGGTTCCCTGACACAGGCAGACCCAAACTTCGCCAGTACAGTCCACTTCGCAGCAGTTTCCAGAATTTTTACGGAAGCCGTCTATATCCTAAACTTGAAAAGGAAAAGGCAAAGACGCAGGTATAACGGAGTCAAAACAATAATGGATGTATGATGGTTCAATGAAATAAAGGGCTGCTTTGAAAAACATTTCCATGGCCACATTTGGTTCCCAGTCAGTCCCTGTCTGTACAATTGACAATTTTTCTAGAATGTTTGTAGCCACAATAACAGGATACTGAGCATCGTCTTATGGTATCGGGCACCGCTCGTGCACTGGAACAAACATGCCTTGCGTGACGCCCCTTTTAGTAGAGAGACGCAGTGACTTGCACACGCTGCCTCTCTTAAAGTAATCACATAACACTCCTTTTTCATAACGTTGAACAACACAAACATCAAACCCCATAATACAATTCTCAATTCAAAATCTCCTGATACGATTTCCACAATACTACTTATCCATTTACCTCATAGTCCTGTAGGTAGGCAGGGCAGCCTCTGGGCTCTTAGGGGATATCTTCTTTCTCCATCTCCTCCCTGTGCTTTTTCCAACTGGTCCTCTCATCCCCTTGGACACCAGGGTCACCGTCTTCTTCCGTTGACTGTATACCCTACTCTCATTTCTTTCATCCGTCTCACCCAACCTTGGGGAATGAGCCCCTTCTCCAGTTGAACCGTTCTCATTCTCCTCCCTTGACCAATGTGCACATTTCCAAAAGAAGCATGAATTCCTAGTTACAATGTCATGTGCACTAGACGCTGTGACCACCGACCCCCTCACATCCACAACTTCAAATGGGTTTGGCTCATATGTTGGGGAAAGTTTCCCTGCTGGACGTTGGGATCTCACTAGCACTGTGTCCCCCCAGATTTAACTGGTGATCTGACAAGTTTCTCCTTTATATTCTCTTCCACATTTGCTCTCCTTCTCTCCCTCCTCACAACCTGACCATCTTTTTCAACTGGACTTCAGTGACCGAGGTCTGTTAAGGGGCCCCCTGGGGCATCTTCGGAACAGGAGCTCTGCCGGGGCACACCTGTGGTGCAATGAGGCATGGTCTGATATTCCAGTAAGAACTGATAAAGTGCACCCTTCAGCAGAGACGTCTTTATGGGAGGTCAAAAGGGGCACTTGCCCAGGGGCCCCCACCTTGGAGGGGGCCCCCACTAGGCTGCCTGATCTAAAGTAAAATTCCATTGTTTACCAGACTTAAATAGCACACGCCAGGAGATGTTATGGCATGCTGCTGAAGTGCTAAACCTATTGCCTGTCTGTTTTGACAAGTACATTCTGCCTTGATCAATTAATCATGTAATGCTTTCTGTGTTCACTGTGGAATACATAGTTTGTGTGTTCCGTATGGCACAGCTTCTGTGGCATTCTTTCATTCTTGGGGGAATTATGTTGATCATGTGCAATAGCCAAAGTTGAAATCCATATTGATACACTGAATGCCACAATGGTTCAGGTGTTAGCACAGTGTGTTAAGCACTCATTGCAGGGATAGGCGTTCATATGAAAGATTAAAAGAGCACTCCAGCAAGGCTGGCTGAAGATTTCTGATGTCTGAAGTTTATAAACCTACCTGCATATGTACTTGGTTTTGCAGCATAAGAGGTGCTATTATCAGCAATGTTGCTGCACCAGATAGGGGTTGCTATAAAAACTAACATGCCATTCATATGGTGAAGGTCAAGAAATTGGTTTGTTCAGATGGGGCGTTCTAAAAGCTAGGCAATCCCCTCCAAAGATGAGCATAAACTATTAGTCCAAGATGTGAATAAAAGACTGTGGAACCAAAGTGTCCATGCTTGTATCCTGGCTTTGCCAGCAGATGATACAGTGATCCTGGTCAAATCATATATCTCTTGCATAATTGTGTTGTCTTCTGTGAGGTTTTCCTTTTTGCATGCTGGTGGCATCGTTTAGCTCATTACTTGATCTTTCTGCTTCTGTAGGTCATTTGAGTGGAAGGGGTGGTAGACAGGAGAGAGCGGACCAGACGTTGTAGGCCTTGGGCAAGCATATTTTAAGGTCTGCTCGTTTGACACAAAAAACATTTAGCTTGTATAAAAGTCAAAAGTTTTTTGCACGTTTATGAATGACAATTTCACAAGCCATTGTTTTGGAAGTATTTCAAGCTTAAAAGTATAAAAGACATACCTAGATCAAATCTGTTAAATCACATCGATTGGTAAATCATTCCCATTTTGCGTAACACCCTTCTGTAATAGCTTGGTTTTAAAAATTGTCAGGTCTGAAAATGTGATTTGTGTACTTTGCAAGTCAGTGGTAAGAGCCGGAAAAGAAAGTGTTCAAATGCAGAAATTGCAGAGTTGGCACAAATCCCAGCTTCACCCCTTAAGCAATGTGTGATCCTGGACATCTCATTTAATCTTGTATTGCCTAACCTCTCAGAATTGCCAGTCCCTAAACCTTTAAAAATTATCAGCCCTTCAGACTTTTTTTTTATAATCAACAGGATTTCTATCATGCAAAGCACTTCACTGTTGGTGATGCTTGTATGATGCTTTTCAGCAGGGAGGCTTTACTTTTTTCAGCTAGTGATTTCCTTCTCAGGGTATGATCTTCATAAAGGCCTCACTCATGGTTTCACTGGCTATAGGGTTGCATCCACTATAATAGTGAGCATTATTATACTGCACACCACAGGCACTTGTTCCCTTGATATCTAATGACAACACTAATTGAAAACCATGTCCCACTTCTAATCTCAGTCTGTCTGGCTAGAGACATCTTCCTGGTAGCTTCTAATCTGCATTCACTATCCATGCTATGCTATGTGTAGCTTTCTACTTCCTTACAAATGGTCTACTCTATCCATGCTTAAACACTTTTGCATTCTCTGAGGCAGCTAATGTGAGTTCTCTGCCTATTCTGGGTTACATGTACCTTTTACATATAGTCCTGCATTAATACTACAGGCTGCATACCTTCCCGGATGATCTTGATAAAAAGTATCCTGTTTCTATAACTGGAAGAGAAGTAACCTCTTTGTAGATTGCTAATGTTGGCCTTCAAATGCTACTTGTTTATCATTCTGACTAGAGCAAGGCTGAAGAGGATAAGGGGACTTAAATGGAGTAAACATGCTTATTTTTAATGCTGTGAGGTGGCATATCTACCTAGAGGCAGAGGGGAGGTACCACCAGATATTCTTGATCGCTTAATTCCTTTGGTTTGGTGGAGGTGGCCCCAAAGATGTCCATGCCCAGGGCCACAAAAATGCTTAAGATGGCCCTGCCCTTCAGGCACGATGGCCCTGCCCTTCAGGCACGTACCTTGTTGCAATGTGCGATCCAAAAGACCTTGTTAAGGGTCTACATGAATCTTTCTGCTTCACTATTGGCTCTGGGCCAGCCAGACTAATTTCCTATGTCGGATGCCACAAGCTTGCATTAAGGATGAAAATCCTTCTCCCTGAAATGGGGCTCCATTATCAGAACACATGAGTCATAAAAACTTCTCCATTACCATAAGAACATCAGACAGGGCCATTGAAGCCACAAATTCCACTTGGGAATCCTTGACCATTTGCAAATCAGAACCAGAAAGTGGGTACCTATGATGGTGGACCCAAAATCAATATGTATTGTTTCCAAAGGCCTACAACTTCTGTCCCTGGTCTCAATTCAAGGCTCCATCTGCACGGGGGCTGCCGCCTGACACCATACACAGGCATTAAGGAAGTCATCTACTAACTCCTCCAGAGCGGGAAACCAAAACTTCATCCTCGGGCAAGTCTTAGTCTTGGCCATCGCGTGGTGTCCATGATGTGCCAATGCAATCATTCTTAGTATGAGCTTAGTGAGTACCACCATTCATGATCCCTGCAGTACTAGCCCATCTGCTGTGAACGTGAGCTCACTGTTGATGCCCCACAATTGTTGCAGCGCCACTCTGGCACTGCTTGTGCACTTGTCCAGATTGGCCAGCACCCCTTTCCACTTGCCTCTCGTGACTGCTTCTTGCATTATCTGAAAACACTCATAGTCCTCAGATGCACTCTTTATTTCATCAACTGACATGGAGTTCGGAATGGTTGTTTCGGTGATTATCCAAAAAAATTCTTCTGTCTCGTCCTCTTCAACAATCGACCTTTTGTTGCGAGGAGTAGGGTGCCTGGACAAATACTCCACCGCATTATCGCTCCATAGGAGATATACCAAGTTCACGTCATATTCTTGGTTGGCCAGCATCCACATTTCTGTTCATGCTGGGGGCTTCGAAGACGACCCTGCCAAGATGGGAATGAGGGGCTTGTGATCAGTGATCACTGTCACTGGTTTTCCATACACTTACAGATGGAAATGCCTGCATCCCCACAGCACTGCCAGGGCCTCTTGTTCAATGTGCGAGTACCGTTGCTCGGTAGCTGACAGTGCCCTGCTTGCATGGGCCACCGGCTTCACCTTCCCTCTCTTGGTTGACGATGTTAGCAAGGTCCCTTGACCAAAAGGATAGGATAAACAAAAAACATTGTGCTGTCTGCAGTGAGTGCATCTTTGATGTCGTCAAATGCTGCTTGCTTCAACAGTGTCGTCTGCCACAGACTCTCTTTATTCGTCAAGTTTCCAAGAGGCTCATAAATATTAGGAAGATCCTTAATGAACCTCCCACAGTACGTGACCATACCTAGGAAGCTCCTCACTTCTGGCACATTCTATGGAGCCGTGGCGCTCTTCACTTTAGCAGGATCTGCTGAGATTCCTCCTTCCTGAAATATAAACTCCAGCCTTTGCTTTAGAAATGTAAATCTTTCTTTATGCAGGGTTAAGCCCAAAAATGTAATCCTCTCCAGTACATTCTCCAATCGTTACAGGTGTACAATCTCAGATTGGGCAAACACCAGAATGCCATCACTTATATTGATGGTCCCTTCTAAGATGACAAGCGCCCCCTCACTGAGTCCTGAAATACCTCAGCGGCCGAGCATATTCCAAAACTCAACCGCTTATACCAGTATAGACCCTTGTATGTGGTTAACGTTGTGATGTACATTCAGGAGGTAACTCAGTGCAGGAATTGTGTAGACTTTTGTGCCTGGGTAGTGTAAGGGTGTTTATTGAACTTAAATTGGGTTTGAAAAATGCCTAACTAATCCTAAATCTAAAGATGGGAGTAAGCTACGACCATCAAATAATAATGACGCAGTCCTAGTAGAGTCTGTCAAAATAAAAGGACCTATACTAATAAACCTATTGCCAATCCTTAATTCTAAATACAAATAGTGTGGGAAACAATGTTATGCAAGAGAAAAGTGTTCAAGAAATGATATGTCTGGATATTCAAGCCGTTTTCTTCCATTCCTCACATTTTCAGCAGGGGACAAGGCGGCACACTCGAGCTTAGAACAATCTCTGGCTTTTCTAATACTAGGATGCAGTTCAAAACCTCACCATCAGGGCCTTCTGTGCCAAAGTGTCTTTGCCATTCAAATTCTCTTTTGTCAGAGGGCCTGATGCAACACAACGAACATAAAAGTTCCTTTCTTCTTTAGGATCTCACATATACAACTTCTTGGGTGATTTTATGTTCACCCTGTGTCCCCGTCTGCCAGGCTCAGACCCACTTTAATACAAAACCTTCTCGGGTGATTTACTGTTCACCACGGGTGCCCCCTCAGATCCACTTTAACATAAAACCTTCAACTGGTCTCCCTCTGTGGGCTTGGTCCAAATGTATCTACTTTTCCAAACTCTCCTTATTCATCAAAATTGAATTTTGACTGTGCGCAGAATTTTGTGGATCGGTGTTGAAAGCCGGAGGTAGAAATGTTAAAAATAACCTTCAGTCTTTTCTCCCCTGAACATTTCTGACTTGGCCTCCACCCCACACCCCTACCCACACCTCGGCCCTTACCCCTACCACTCCCCCTACTTACCTTGCTGCTGACTCACTGTGTCCCTGCGACACCTGTTCCCTTTCACTTCCATGATTGGGAAATGGCAGCACATAGACCTTTCCTTTTTTTTCAGGCCGGCTGCAGGTTACACCCACACAACCCCTGCTCACAATATAGTGAATCCCTGCAGCCCCCAGTACCGAATGCGTGATTTGGTCGAACTTTTTGGCTGTTTGGAATTTTCAAACGTCCAAAATTCAGCCAAATCATGCATACAGGCTTTTGAACTTGTCATTTTGGCTGATTCCGATTTTGCTCGGCCCGTCGCAGGACCACTTCTATTCACAGTTACTCGTTCTCTTCTTGATATAACCTATTTCTCAGTTTCACTTTTGCAACTTCTGATCTGTATACCTTACAGAGACCTTCGGTTGAACACCCAAGCGGTGCTGGGCCACTCTGTCAAAGGTATTATATCTTGCTTTTAAAGTTCAATCACTCATCTGCAGTTCAAACTTACTTGTGACGCTTATCACATGCATTTGAACAATGTTCGTTCCAGGAGCTGCCATACAATGTTGGTGCTTGCAACCTTCGCTTCAACACAGACTGGTCTTGTATCGGTCTCCCCAACTACCGGCTGTATTGATTTCATTGATGCTGCTTTGATCTTGGAGCCAAGGACGGTACCACGACAGCTGATGCTTCTCCCTGCCTTGATTACTATTGCGAGAGGGCCCTGGGTATCTCCGACACACAAAGCATGATTCTTCAGCCTGGTTTCCTGGTCTTACTCTTTTAATTCTTGAGGTTTATGGAAAATAACGGTTGCTTATCGAAAAGATCAAGGGAATTTCCCTCCTTGCGATCCCCTTCTGTTTTGCAGTCTTTGTTCTCTCATTCAGCTGCCGTCTCGAAACTGCTGTTTCCTTGTGTGCTTTGCCTCACTCAGAGTGTGCTCTTGTGCTCCGCCTTTTATCCATGTGGGGAAGTTTAATGGAAGTCAGGTGTGAGTAATTATCAGTAATTGCCTGACCAATGCATTGGGACATGTCAGGTTTGGGTGTTAGTCTGTTTTCTCCCATAGTGGGCTGTCTGTGTGAAAGTGATGGTGTTGTCAAGGGGGGGGGGTGGTATTCCTAAGTAACCTACCTTGTAGGATGGGGTAAAGGTGTTACAGGTAAAGGGATACCGCGTCTCACCATCTGGCGTCCCACAACCACTCCCCGAAGACCCTTAACCCAGGTGATCCTCCTGCCTGGTCCACCCCCTGGAACTGGATCCAAAAGCGATGGCCGTGTCCTGGCCACCTGGAAGACAGATCCATGGGGACTAGTGTGTGAGACACCTTCTGGTTTCTCACAGTAGATACTATTGATAAATCTACCTGTCAGTTCCTGACGGATAAGGTAGACAACTTTTCTCAAACCGTTCAGAAATATGATTTGGTAGATCAACATTGTTACACTGATTTGGGGGCAAATGTCAGCTCTCTATTTGAGGAAAAATCTACTGAAGCACAGGAGGTTACATCTGTCTCCCAAGTTTTCATATCTATTCCTCCTGTGACAGATGTAGCGCTTACTGAAACATCTGCATGTCCACGCCGTGCAGACAGTTCTAGAAGAAAGTCTTGCTGTACCAAGGACCTGTGTGTAGGCAAAACCCATATGCCCATAATTGAGGATAAGACATTGAGAGGATTTATTATGGACAAACAAAATTCCTTAATGACCAACATGGAGAAGCTGGCAGGGAGCGAGCCCAAGGAAGCATTAAGAAATAAAGTGCGGGCATGGCTTCGGGAAAGAAATAGGCTTGGGATTATTAGAACCTCCAATTTTAGGTTCCTTCGACAAATTGAATTCGATGGATGCTTTACCCAGCAAAATACAGATTGTGTGTTGGTGGGGGGTGGTGGCAACAACCTCCGACATTGTCTTAGCATTTACAAAAACCTTCCCCATTGCCCATGTAATCTGAAATTGATAGTTGAAGATGTGTAGTGATCTTGATATCATTTGAAAAGGGTTAGTGCATTTTGCAAATTATGATTTCTGTTTGCAGCATGCTCACCAGACTTTTCAATATATGTTGAAAACAGAAATTGGGCAATCCTTAATCCAGTTGAAATATAATGGTTTCCCTAAAATGTAAGGATCGCAGAATTTTAACAACAGAGTACTGTAATTTTTGCAACCAATGATGATGTTTTAATTAAGTTGTGTATGCATGTAAAAGAGAAAAGTATTTTGTGTTTCATCAATGGATTTTAAGATATAATGTAATTTTATGTAATTTTATACACAATTTGTAAAGTTTTCTTAAAACTAAACAAATAAATAAATAATAATATATGCTGGCATTTATGTCACTTCCTGTCTTTCCTCTGCTGTTTCTTTCTTAATTGTGTGTAATGCTTTGTCATACTTGTTGATGGTTGGTCTTGTTTGTGTTAGTGTCCTGATGCCTATGGGCTAGCTTGGGCTCTTTAAATTTTATTTTGTTATTTATAAATAAATAAATCATGAAGCAGGGTAAAGGGTTAACAGTTGATAGCCAGGTCGCAAATCTGGCTTTGAGAAAAACACTGCACCCTACAGGTCAGCTACAATATCATCTATTGTTGGCGTGATGTCCCTGGCCCCCTTAATCGCCTTATTGGGGAGATGCATGCCCACCCAGATATGGACTGATTTTGGATGTTTGGGCTTACATGCTACAACTATTGGGGACACCCATGTGGTGGGACCATCAACAGGTTCAATGATGCCCACTTGCACCAGTTTTTCAAGCTTGTGCACTACTTATTCTCTCAGGTGGAAGGTTATGCATCTGTGTTAAGAGCCACTGTCTGAACTCTCTCATCTATATGTATATTAAGTGGTTCTCCTTTCATCATTCTGATCCCTGAGAATACGTTCCTGAAACGTTCAATTAACAACTGCACATCTTCAAGGTGTACTCCGAATGCGAAATTCTCAATTCTCAATTTTGAGAGCTTCAGACACAGCACAGCCAAGCAGCATGTCTTCACTCACTTTTATTACAAAGAACCTGGCCTTCATTCTCTCCACTTCATGCTGCACTGAGACCATGAACATGCCCTCCAGTGGCAAAGGCGTTTTCCCCCCTTACATGACTATGTACACGTGTGTGCTGTGTAGTGGCGGAGGCTCATGTAGAGCTCTGTAATGAGAGTCTGCCAACACGTTAACCAACACCCCTGTGTCGATGAGGACAGGAGTATCCGTATTGTGAATGTGTACCACGCATTTAGTTTGATGATTTTTTTTTCTTCCTATCTCCAGGACACTTGAAATGAAAAGCATGTCTTCCTCATCCTCTTCCCCGACTAAATGCTCATCTTCCTTCTTGGCCGGATCTACCTGTGTAATGTTTTGTTTTCTTTTTAAAATGGCTGCTTTGTCTTCACCTACCCTTTGAATGTGTGCCGGGCACTGAAGCACAACACACTCTAGCAAAATGATTCAGAATGCCACATTTCCCACAAGTGTAACCCTTGGTAGGGCACTCCCCTGAGTGTGGCAGGTCATAGACACACTGTGGCCATATAGCTGTAGGTTCTGCATGGTTGTCGTCCTTGACCCACATTTCTTTCTTGACTGGCCTGTTTGGCTGCTGTTTGCCCACTGCGCACACGTCTAGCTTAACGGCTTTCATTGCAGCATCCATTTTGGACACCCTGACTTCAGCAGGCTCATGTGAACAGCCCAGCTCCAGCATCATTGCTAGCATGCTCCCAGGTTCCCTTAGGATTTGTCTCCTCATTTTCACAGAAAAACAACTTTGAATCAACTGCTGCCAAACCTCCTCTTCTTCATTGGCTAGAGCAAGTTACCTACCATGGAACTCATCAAGTGTCCCACTCTCCCTCGGCTTGGCAGATCTCATCACAAATCTCTCATGGTCAATGTTGACCATCAGGGTGAAATACTCTCTCAGCACAGCCGCAGTGCCACTGGAAGTGTTGGTGCTGGAGGTGCTGCAGCACCCCCATACATTCTGGAGGTAGTTGACATTTGGCAGCTTGGGCTGTGGCCTCATTTTCAGCAGTGTTGTAGCAGTGCAGGCAGTTGAGGACATCCTTAACATGAGCACTTTCAAATGTCAGGGTCAGTGTTTTGTTAAGCCAGTTCCTGACAGAATAGAAGATAATTTCAGCAACGCCTTTCCTCTATGTGAATGTGATGATAATGGGTCATTTATAAGGTTGTAACGTCTATGATTCTTTACAACATCTTTATTTTCTTATCATCATCTGGCTTCTAGTGTAATTGCAGGTTACATTTTTTTGCAGCACTTAAGGGTATAGTTACTCAAATGTGTCTTACGCTAAGACTGTATTTCTGCTTCACTGTTCTCCTGTGTTCTCATTGCCTGCATTGAAGGCTGCTCCCGAGCAGTAGCATATTTCACCTTAGTTGTGCAATTTTGTGAAATTGTTTATCTGTTAATTTGTATGGCCATTTCACCATACGATGCTTTCTAATTGCACAAAAAGCAGGTTACATGTTTATAAAAATAAAAAAGGACTTATGTTAAACATAGTGTGCATAATTTTAGAATATTTCGTATAAGACAGAATAGAGGCATGTTTTGCTATTTTCAGATGCGGGGGCAAATATTGGCTGGTCATGCACTCAGAGGTATCCTTTAACTCCATGACATAATATTACGCACACTGCCAGTATAGCGTAAACATACCATCACTTCACAGCATCGGTAGCTGCTCCGATTGTAATGGACACACAAATAGAACTTGTCATTCTACCTTCTATGATTTAAGTGTGACTGTAACATCAACTCTCAATAACTCTGAGGTGGAAGGGTAGCTCAGGGGGAAATGTGCTTGTATTGGAAGTAAGACAACACTGAGAAACATAAGTTCGATACCTTGTCCCACACTTAGAGGCTGGACTCTGGTATGAAGTACAATATAAAAGCCCAATTTAGTATTCTGTTTTATTCCACTATACTTTAAATGAGAAAGCTCCAGCATGCCCTAGTATGGGTGCTACAGTGCAAAAATGTTTCAGCGGAACAAACCTATTTTATTATTGGGTCAATACATGGCACTTCTCAGAAGAGCCACGTAACCTTTAATGGCACAATACAAACATGTTAGGCAACAGTCCTCTCAATCTGGTTCTCAGCACAGCAGCACCTGCCATAGCTTTTCCATAATGAATGCCTTACAAGTGATTGTCACTTCCTCAGACCTAATGATCTTTCAGGGTAATAGTCTGTAAACATTCAGATTTTATTATGGGATAGTATTTTCAGATGCTGGTAAAGCTATGGGCAAAGACATCCAAAGCAAGGTAAGCCGTTCTTGGTCTAGTGTGGACAAGGAATTATCCAGAGGCAAAAGCATGTTGTGAAATACATCTCTGCTGGTATTCGAACCTACTGCAAAAACGGAGGCATAATATGCAAGTCACAAGTTGCAATCCTATGACTAAAGCATGTTGTGTTTGTGTGTATGCTACTGGTTGCAGGTTGGACACCCATCCATGCAGACCTAGACTTTTTTTTTATAATCAACAGGATTTCTATCATGCAAAGCACTTCACTGTTGGTGATGCTTGTATGATGCTTTTCAGCAGGGAGGCTTTACTTTTTTCAGCTAGTACCAACACTTCTCAGTAGGGTTGGCACACTTTAAGAGAGTAGGGGCATGTGAGATAATGGGTAGATCGAAGGGGAGTTCTAATGCTCAAGTCAAGCCCTTTGTACGATATGCAGTCAGAAAATGCCAACCATTCAAAGCCTAGTAGTCAAAGACTTCCACAGATTGCAGTGCATTTAAAATATGATTCCCAATTCTTCTGCTGCCGAAGAATTGTTACACTTGCGGAGAGATTTTTATTTTCCTTGCATATTCATAATAGTGCATTTCATTTTGTAAGACAAAGGGTTGAAGAATTCTTCCTAACTTCTTACTATTTACTTTTTTCTACAATTAAAGTAATTTATGCTAAAACTTTTAAGCATAGAAACATAATGAATTCCAAAAAATGTAATGACTTCCACATTACAAGTCTCAGCAAAGCATCTGCTGTAATTGTAATTAGACAGTGCCAGCACTTTTCAGCAGAGTTGTGAAGAGGGAAAATCGAGTTCAAACTCCTGCCTCCTCACCCCAGGCACATCAACAGAAAGAACAGCAGGAAGAAAAATGAGCGCACTCATCATTTTGCACCAGTGCCCATGGGCGACAAATATGCTGAAAGACACCCACTTCACCAACACTGCAACCTAAATGCCTCAAATGCAGCAGTACCACCATGCAGAATTTACAAAACACAAGAATTCCTGTTTAAAGGCTTGCAGATGCTTATATGAATTAACCTAATCAAATGGCACAGTGTAAAGCCATGTTTCAGGAAAATTACAGCCAAGTACACTTGTCTCACTGAACACCAGCCGCAGTGGGGATTCGTGCTGACTTCAGCAATGCGCCTCGCAAACCCAGGGGCAGCTCAAGGCCTTACAGTAAGATAAGATTCCTTTCTTTGAACAACAGTGAACTCAGGCAGATAAGCATTTTTAATTCTTCACAAATACGAGTAAGTCAGAGCAGAACACCCAGGGTCCAGTGTTTTATTTTCTCTGGGAATGAAAGACATTTTCGCAAGACCCACAAATCATTTGAAACATAATTGTAACAAGAATGGCTCAGCTCTGGCCAATGAACGCTGAGGGCCCAGGGGCGAAAAGCCTGTTAAGCTAAAACTAATGGGAACAAATTCACAATGCAACAATTATAGAATTAGGTAATGGGAGAGGAGCAGTTAAGCCAGCCCACTGACACCAAGGTCCGAATGTCCAATGATCAGGCATCCTACAGGGCACTATAGGTTACCTATCACTTAGCAGCCAATCTCAGGATGAGATAGGTTTCTGGGAGCTGGTCCAATTTTGTGATGTCAGCCTGCAGTTTGTTACAAAGCTGGCTTGCAAGCCAGCCCCCGAGGAGACAGTGCCTGGATTCTCGCTGTGCACAAAGCCCTCTGTGTTTTTTTGCTGCTCAGAAATAAACGCAGTTTGGAACATGTTGCTGCTTGCTTGGAACTCTGCTGCATTTCTTTGGGCAAAGTGGGAGGTGCTGGGGCCTCCCATAGCTGGGACCCCCAGAAGCCCTGGTGGGGGTCCAACTTCTCCCCAACAGTTGTTATTTCCTTCATGTTCAGTAGCTGCACATCTAAGTAGGGCTGCAATACTTGAAAGGGCTTTCTCTGGAAAGTCGCTATCTCTTCTATAGTTTTCAGTTCCAGCATAGAGGCCAAGGACCGAATGGCTGTGGACTCCAAAATCTCCTCTTTGTCTAGAGCAGGCTTAATGCACATGGGTATGGTGGCCACATAATACATTTCATAAGCTCTTCCTCTTTAATGCCTACTGTGAGAAACCCAAAGGTTTCTCAATTACTTGTCCCTTGGGATCTGTCATTAAGGTGGCCAGGACACAGCCATCGCTAAGGGATCCAGTTGCTGGCGGTGGACCAGTGGGGAAGGATCACCTGGATGAGGGGTCTTTGGAGAGTGAAAGTGGGACTCCAAAGGTTGAGGCGCGGTACCCCCTTCCTTTTAACACCTTTTCCCCATCCTACCATGTAGGATATTTCGAAGCTCTACCTCCACCCCCCTTTCTGACACAAACACTTTCTTACACCGTAACAGACAATGGACTAACACCAGAACCGTTTACCTGACATGTCCCAACACATGGGTCAGGCAGAGTCAGGCAATTGACAATAACCACGCACACCTCATGGCCCTTTACCTACCCCACAGGGATAAAAGGCGGAGCATGAAATCACACTTTGAGCAAGGCCGAACTCAGGAGGAAACAGCTACACCGAACTGGCAGTTCAAACGGAGTATAAAGGCAGCAAGGCCTGGAGGGATGATGAAGTGGGAACTGCCCTTGCCCTTTTCAACTCAAACCGGCGAAGCCTCCATAAGGGAAAACATAAGACCGGTAGTCACAGCTGGCATGCGGAGCAGCAGATGTCAACAGTGAACGAGGGCTTCCCACATTAATAGCACAGGTGGGGAGGCACACTGGATACCTTCGTACCGTCCTTGACTCCAGATACAAGAGAAGCCAACGGGTTCAGCACAGGCCGTGACTTGGATGAAGATGATGGCAAACCGAACTTTGTTGAGCTCAAGGGACATGAGAAGAAATAACTTTTTGAGAAAGCCCAGACAAGTGCCAGCTACAGAGTCGTCAAGTGCTGTAGGAGTGCTCATTCGAAGGACTCTCGCTGGCCCCTTTGGTTTCGTGCTGAAACTGCAAATACCAGAGGGCCCTAGGAAAGGGCGGCGTGAGATGTCAGAGTGGTCCTACAAGGGTCTTGTCAAATCCCTTGTACAATTGAAAGTCTCTGACCCATTGCCAAGAGGAAGCTAGGGGAAGGGAACACAGCTTCCTGATAAAGATTGTGAAGATTGTGGAATAAGGCAAGTGCGAACCTGACAGAGGCATGCCCGAAGAAAGCTAGGAGAAGAGAAACTACTCTTTCTGATGAGATGAGAAAATCATGACCAAGTAAATCCGGGATCACGACAGAACAAAGTGAACTGTGAACTTGGCAAATGTGAACCCGGTTGAGGGATGTCTGTGAGTTGGGGTGAGGAGTGATACACCAGAGAACATTGTATTGACAAGAGTGAACCCGGTCGAGGGTTGTCCTCAGTGGGAAGTTTTTTAAAAAGACATTTGAACTTTGCAATCTGTATTTGAAAGATCGTAGTGAACACAACAGAGGGAGGACCAAGTTACAAGAGGGATCCGAGCCCAGCGGAGGGTTATCCAAGGGGCGAAGAGCAATCGCCCAAGGTGCAGAAGTACCGAAGGAACTTTTGTCCTTTTGTTATTTTGAACCAGCAAGCCTTTTAAGGCAAGGGACTTTGTAGAAAAAGAGACTTAGCCCCTGAAGGTTCTGGTATCGTTGAACTGGAATTACGAGCCTCGTGCTGGAGAGGCCCAGGAGTGAGCTGTGCTCAGAAGTCCCGCCTTGACCCATGCTAAAATCATGGGGAAGGGAGTCCCGGTCATACCATCCTGACCTATAATTTTGTAAACACTTCTTTCTTTTCTGGTGAACATTATCCCACACTCTTTTTGTAACTTAGTGGTAAGAATTGGCAATAGTTTTTTTTTTTAGTTTAGGCCCTTTTTATTTGATAAAACACCACTAGGACTGCTTTATTAGTATTTGATGGTTGTAGCTTGCTCCCATCTTAGATTTAGGTTTAGATTAGGTATTCATCTCACCTATTATAAAGTTCAATAAAACACCCTTGAACTGTGATCACTTGTGTCTGTCTTTACTGTTGCCACCATGAGTTCATTACACTACCGTGTGGTGAACACTTCCCAATTATACAAGCCTTTCAGAAAATAATGTTGTTTCAACATATTGATGCTGTACTATTTTTGCTCTCCTGTGACTGTAATAAAATGGGTAGTAGTATATTTCTCCGAGAATGCTGGGTAAACACCCAGACTGATATTTTTTGTTATCACGGGTCTGTGCTTTCAAAACGCATGGGTGATGTTGCATAGCACTCCCTTCCAAATCTGTGCCTACAGTGGGTATTCCATTCCAGTAACTAACATAGTTCCCCATTGGCCAAACTTTTTAAAGAGAATCACCTGGGGTAAACTCCAGAAAAAGTGTATGCATTAGCAAATGTCCTTAAATCACAAATAAGAGTTATGACTTTTTGACTACCAAGTTAAATTTCCCCATCCAAATTAGAATCATTAGATTTTTATTCTATGGAATAAGGTAAGTGTGAACCTGACAGAGGGATGCCAAAAGAAAGCTAGAAGGAAAACCCTGCTTTCTGATGAAAATAAGCAAAACAATAACTGTGTTAAAAATTCATGAACTGTGTTAAAGAAAACCGTAGTGAGCCCAATGGAGGGAGGCCCATTTTTGCAAGGAGGATCTGAGGCCGGCGGACAGAGGTCCTAGGGGTGAAGATAACTGTGAGCATTGTGTCGACAAGAGTGAACCCGTTCAAGGGTTGCCCGCAGTCAGAAGCTGTTTAAAAGGTCATTTCAATATATTTGAAAGGCTGTAGTGAACCTGACAGAGTGAGACCCAAGTTGCAAGAGGGATCTGAGCCCGGCGGAGGGAGATCCAAGGGGCGAAGAGCAATCGCCCAAGGTACAGGAGTAACAAAGGAACTTTTTGTTTGATTGTTTGTTACTACCATGATACTGTCAGCAGGCCTTCTAAGGCAAGAGACTTTTAGTTATTGTGGAACTGGAACTGAGAGCATTGGGCTGGAAAGGCCCAAGAGTGTGCTGTGCTCAGATGTCCTGCCTTGTCTTGTGCTTGAAACGTGTGGAAGGGAGACCCAGCCATACCATACTGACCTATCATTTTGTGAACACTTCTTTCTTTTCTGGTAATCATTATCCCACACTCTTTTTGTATCTTCGTAGTAAGGATTGGCAATAGTTTTTTTTAGTATAGGCCCTTTTTTATTTGACAAGATGCCACTAGGACGGTATCAGGTAATATTATCCCCATATATATGGTCGCCGTAAATAATATCGCCGGGAAAAGGTCGCAGCGATATTATATGGGTGACCATATATATGGGGACAGGGGCAAACACATTTTTTTTTTCCAAATAATAATAATGTCGCCACAAAAAACGCCCATTTTTCGGCAATATTTTTGCATGGCGAGATTTTTGTGGCGACATTATTACATGGAACCCACTAGGATTGCCTTATTATTATTTGATGATCGTAGCTTGTTGCCATCTGAGATTTAGGTTTAGATTAGGCTTTTCTCTCACCCATTATAAAGTTCAATAAACACCCTTGAACTGTGATCAGTTGTGTCTGTCTTTTACTGGTGCCACTCATTCGAAAGACTCTGACCAGGACCTGTTTCAAAACTGCAAGTACCAGAAGGCCCTAGAAAGTGGCAGCAGCGGGTATCAGAGTGGTCCTACAAGGGTCATGTCAAATCCCTTGTATTGTCCAAAGTCTTTGACCCTTTGCCGGAAGAAAGCTAGGGGAAAGGAGCCCTGCATTCTATGAAGAGTGTGAAGAAGAGCATGAACTGTGTGAAAGATGGCCATGTGAACCCGACGAAGGGATGCAAAGGGGAAATCTAAGAAGAGTGAATCCCAAGTTGTGTTAAACCTGAATTGAACTGTGAAATTGGCAATTGTGAAACCGGCAGAGGAATGCCTGTTAGTTGGGGTGAAAAGTAATACGCCCGTGAACATTGTGTTGACAAGAGGGAACCTGTCCGAGAGTTGTCCGCAGTGACAAGTTGTTTAGTAAGACAATTTAATAGTGCAGGCTTCATTTGAGAGGGCGTAGTGAACCCGAAAGAGGCCCAAAGAAGAACAATCCAATCCCGGCGGAGGGAGATCCAAGGGGCAAAGAGCATTCGCCCAAGGTGCAAGATCACTGCAGGAACTTTTCGTTTGCTGTTTTGGCGTAGCAGGCCTTCTAAGGCAAGAGACTTTGTAGGAAAGAGACTTGGCCCCAGAAGGTCCTGATATCGTTGAATGGAACTGTAACCTTGTGCTAGCAAGGGCCAGGAGTGTGCTGTGCTCAGATGTCCTGCCTTATCCCATGGCAAAAACATTGGGAAGGGAGACCCAGCCATACCATCCTGACCTTTAATTGTCACACCCCTGGAGGATCTTGCAACTCCTTCCTGACCACGGAAGCCAAATGCAGTTGACCCCTTCCACCTTGGTTGGCACAGGCTCCTGATTCTAGTATACACAGGTAACATCAAGGCAGCCAATGGGGGAAGAGGGTTAGAGAGAAGTTTTGGATAGGTAGGGGGTGTTTAGAGTAACCGGGAAGAGGTTTGGGGTTCTTGAATTGGATAGGTATGAGGGGGTGGTAAAGGGAAAAATCATGCCCATCATGGGACACCGTCATGTAACGTGAAAGACCTCCTGCACCTACACTTTGCAGCTGTACAATACCCTTCTTAATTAGGATATTGCCCCTAGAACCTGTATCACACACCTTTCATTCCTAATCCAGCAACTAACAAAAGCACATGATGTGTCATCAGAATAACCTCCTGACAACAGCTATTGCACACAACATGAAAAGGGAAATACAGCAGGCAAACACTGTATACATTTACATACATCAAAAAGCAACCCAACTGGTCCTTACAGTCTTCCCTAGAGCTCTTCGCCCCTTCCCAGATCACCTGTGTGCACTTAACTTAGGCCTGAGGGGGCCCAACGGCACCTCCACAGGCAACCCAGCTCCCCCTTGTTGAGTGATGACACCGCCATCACCATGAGGCTGTCTTGTGCCTCCATGAGGGACAGAGGGGAAGCCGAGGCTCCACCAACTCCGTCGACCGTGTCTGCACCTTTCCGCACCACCGGGGGCCTGGCTCCATCAGCTCCACAACCTGCTCTCCTCCGGCCCGTGCCTGCAACAGCAACAATCACCAACAAGCAGCATGGGCCGGGGAGGGATTTAAATAGCATGCGAGGGCATGCGCACGCGCACAACCTCCAAAACCCCATGTTCTCATGGGAAATGTAGTCCTTTGGCTTTCTCAGCCCGCAGACAGGCCTCCCGTGCTCCCAACCAGCCCCTTTTCCTCACAATAATTTTGTGAACACTACTTTACTTTCATTTCTGGTGAACATTATCCCACACTCTTTTTGTAATTAGACGTAAGGATTGGCAATAGGTTTTTTTTTAGTATATGCCCTTTTTATTTGACAAGACGCCACTAGGACTGCCTTATTATTATTTGATGGTCATAGCTTGCTCCCATTTTAGATTTTGGTTTAGAGTAGGTGTTTATCTCACCCATGTGCAAAGCTCAATAAACACCCTTGAACTGTGATCACTTGTGTCTGTCTTTATTGTTCCCACCATCAGTTCCTTACACTGATTATATAACTGTCTTGAAGATCTAATCCAGATTTTAATCATTATCTATCTGAATCTCAGAGCCTGTGTAAGAAGTGGTGGTAATGGGCACTACACGGATTGGTTTCCTGTTCACACCGGTGTTAGACAAGGTTGTGTAATGACCCCCATCTTCGTTTCAGTATATATCAATAGGCTCATGGATATGCTTGTGGCATGCAAACGCAGTTGTATGTCATTTCGGGAAGCTTCAATCCGCACACTGGCATATGCTGATGACATTGTTTTAATCACCAGAACTCCCAGTGCGCTCATGTTTCTTGATGCATATTTTGATTTTATGGCTAGTCCAAACCTTGAAATGAATGTTTGCAGATCAGCCGTGATGATCTTCCAGAGTAATCCACAAAAAAGGCAGGTTGATCGCCCTCCTACTTTCAATGTCAAGGGCGCTAAAATCATGCAAATTGCCTCCTTTGCATAACCACCTAGGGCACCTAGGCAGAACCTTCACCATTGCTAACTCGTTTAAGACACTGTTCTAAACAATGAAATAGCATTGCTCAAGCCTTAGTTGGTGTCTTTCGCTTTGTTAAAATGTGCAATTCTTCACCTATCGAGATGATGCTAAAAATGTATTCCTGTAAACGTATTGACATAGCAAAGTATGGTATGGGGCTTTGGGGGAATAATAATGTGTTGCAACTTCAAGCTTCTGAAAACAAGTTCTGCAAGCAGCTACTCAGTTTGCCAATGTATGCACCAAATATTGCTGTCCATCAGGAGCTGGGTCTCATTCCTGGAAGACAAGCTTTTATTAGAACCTATGTTTTTTTTTTCTTTTCAACAAAACATTTTCATTAAGCATTTCGTTTCAGTTGACATGGACATCACATCAGAGCATTTTCAACAATACCATTCAAAACACAGGACAATTCAGTTGTAGATTCCTTCATGGGTCTAGGCGCGGGGTCCCGTGGTGTCCCCCCATTGTTCAGGCCCTTGGTGCTGAAGGCTCCTTCCACCTTCGTCAAGTCCTACTGTAGCCAGGGGGGACGGTGGGTGATTCCTCAATATTTCTCTGCATAGTCCATAAATGGGGCCCTGGTAGTGCGTAAAACGTTTAAATTCCCTGAGCGGATCGCTGTTATCTTTTCCAATACTACTATGTCCCAACATTTCGACGACCACATTTGGATTGAGGGGCCGTCTGGGTTCTTCCATAGTCAGGCCATTGCTATTTTAGCTGCCGTCGGAAGATGCGTACACAGGCGAGCTATTTGTCCTGTGAGTGGGAATTTCCCAGCCCCATTGTCCCCCAATAGTACTATCCCCAGATACCCTGGGATTGGTAATCCTGTGATAGATTTAATCTGGTTTAGCACTCCCCGCCAGAAGTCACTTGCTTTTGGACATGACCATAACAGATGGAACAGGGAGCCATTGATTGCGCATCCCCTCCAGCAACCCGGGAAGATTTCAGGATTGCTTTTGTGTAGCTGTTCTGGTGTTATGTATAATCCATAGCAGACTTTATATCCTCCTTCCATGTTGGTTATGCATTGGGTCCTTTTATGTAGTCTGGTCTAGATAGATCTCACCCTAATCTTCTATTTCTATCGTACGCCGCAGGTCCTTTTCCCAAATGAGCATATCGTTTTATTTTATGGAAGGGTCTGATTATCCAGTAGACGATACAGAGTGGAGATCTTTCCCCGTGGCAGTGATGATGTTAGGGTTAATTCCAATGCTATCAGGCCCCTCCTTCCTTTCTCCTTGACGATCCCGTGTGATAACCAGTGTCGTAGCTGAGTGTAGTGGAACCGCTCCGCTTCTGTAATGTGGAATTTTGCCTTACACACTTCAAATGTCAGGGGGGAGCCCCCCCACCAAGAAGTCAGATCTTCTGCAGGCCTCCCTCCCGCCACGCTGCAAAGCTCTGGGGAGAAGTTCCCGGGGAAAAGTCTGGATTGTTCCAGATTGGCGTAAGGGGTACAAGGGAGCCCATGCATCCCCATTTTCAGGCTGCTGGCTTCTAGTTGGATACAGTGTTTTTTGTAACTGTAAGGGGGCCTTGGTTTGTAGGGGTTCTGGCTGCAGGTCTATGTGGAAGATCTGCTAGGGGGATGTGTACCATGCCTCCTCTATTTGTTTCCAATGTGGTTAGTCCCTGGATTGGGTCCATGTGAACGCATGAGACAGTTGTGCTGCTCGCTTATATCTGGAGACGTCCGGGACTCTCAATCCACCAGAGCTCTGCCCCCAGAGCATAATCTTCTTCGCTACCCAGGGTTTCTTCCCCACCACCCCGGACGAATTTTAGTATGTTTCTCTGCAGGGTACTTAAATTGCTTTCTGCAATGTATAGATGTGTGCAGGCTTCCAGGGGATCCGGACCCCCAGATATACGATTGCTGTGTCTGCCCATGGAATGGGGAGGCTGGGGCTGAGTTCCTCCCTTTGCTTTTTCAAGAGGTTTACTGCCAGCGTAGATGATTTGTTGTAATTTACTTTAAATCCGGAGACCTTCCCGAAGGCTTCAATCTCTTCCCAGAGGGGACCCTAGGACCTGCCTGGTTGCGTTAGTGTCAAGAGTACATTGTCTGTGTTGAAGACAAGGTTGGCAATTAAAGGACAGTGAGATTCAGCGCAAGGACCTGCGTAAAATACGGTGGTGTGGAAAGCGCTGCAGGTGAGTGTAGGGGTGGGGACTTGGAGACGCTGTTTTCAACGCAAACTCGCATTTAATTGTGCTTGCAACTGCATTTCAAGTGGAGCCCGAAGTTTCCTTTTTTCCTTACGCTTACCACACAAATTTTGTCCCAATTAAAGGGTTTCCCTAATACAGCCTCAGTAGAAGAGCTTGTTGCTCGAAACACGTGTCAGGCTACCTTGCTGCGGACTAAATATACATTAACTTGCATTTAATTTGTGTGTGTGCGCAGTGTGTTTGTAAAAACAACCCTTCTCTGTTACATTGTCCGTGTCCATCGTCCATCGTCTGCGTAGATTGCAGACTTATACTCTTGTCCCCCAACTGTGAGCCCACGTGGGTTCGCATTTTGCCGAGTTTTTGTCCGCAAAAGTCTCCATGGACAGGGCGAATATTAAAGGTGATAGCGGGCAGCCTTGTGGGTTGCCTCTGGTGATATAGATTCTGCCGATCTGTTGCCATTGACTCTCAATTGAGTGCTTGGGTTTTTATAATTGGCCATGGTCCAGGTTATGAAGTTGTTGTCAAACCCCGGGTGTGTGAGTGTGTTTCTGACATATCCCCAATCTACTATGTCGAATGCTTTATCAGCATCAACGAGATGACCAGTAAATCCTCCGCCATCCTATTTTCACTTTCTATGGGATTGATCGTGAGCTTGATGTCGTGGGTCCCACGCCCTGGGATAAATCCTGTCTGATCTCGGGCTATTATTTCTGGGAGGACCTTGCTCAGTCTGGATGCTATGACCTTGGAGAATATCTTCCCATCATTGTTCATGAGGGCGATCGGTCTGTAAGAGGCACTTTTCTCAGGATCTTTCCCTGGCTTATGGACCAGAATTGTATGGGATTCTGCCATCGATTTCGTGACGCTACCCGTTGCTAGGAAGGAATTGAACAAGGCAGTGAGTTGTGGGGCTAATATGTGTGGGTAAAGTTTGTACAATATTGCTGTTAGACCATCCAGGACTGCGGCTGTGCTTTTCAGGGATTTGATGGCGTCCACTGTTTTTTCTACCGTGATTGATGCTTCCAAGGGTTCTAACTAGGCTTTCTTGGGGGGGACCTTAATAGAGCGTAACTATTGGGTCTGGCTGTCTGTTGGTGTAAGGGGACCTGTCATTATTTCACTATGGTGGGCTACCAAGACTTCCATTTTCTCCTTATCAGTGTATCGGGCTGTGCTGTCGTCCCCTATGAGCCGTGCAATATTGTTTCTCCCATGTTTGTTTGTTTATTTGTTTATTGATTTGTAGGACGCACCAAACCCTTAGGTAACTGGGCGCACAGCATAACAAGAATACTTAAAGCTTAGTTACAGGTATAGAAGGGTACAGAGAGTACTTAGAAGCTTAGTTACAAATGTCGAGAGGTAGAGGTAGGAAGCATACACGTAAACCTAAACACATAAACATACAACTGCGATCATTAATCTTAATGGTCGTTAAGGCGTAACCAGGTGAGGGTGTTGCGTCTGAAACTGTAATAGGACTGATCCCTTCTGAGCTCAACTGGTAGTGCATTCCAATGCTGGGCCGCTTTTACTGGGAAACTGTTGCCTCCTGTTTTTTTTAAGTCTGAATCTAGGTATTTGAAGGCAGTAGGAATTGGATGTCCTAGAAGGTCGTACAGAAGTTTTTCTAATTATTCTTTCCTTCAGGTATGGAGGGGCTGCGTTGTTAAGACATTTGAAGGTTAATGACACAATTTTAAAGAGGATCCTATCGCTAATTTTCAACCAATGATGGTTTCTCCTAGCATTGGATATATGCTCTCTGGTGGGGAGGTTCAGGGCCGTTCTGAGCACATTATTTTGCAGTGTCTGTACTTTGTTGATGATGTATTTGTTGGCTCGTAGATACAGTGCATTACAGTAGTCCAATTTTGGTCAAATGAAAGCATTAGCTAAGATAATGCAGCTTGTTAGTGTGAGGAAGGGTCTACATGCTCTAATGAGTTTGCCAGTGTAAGCAGTGGATGAGGCCAAGGAGTTTACCTGTTTTTTTAGAGTTAGCGTGGAGTCCAGATAGAAGCCAAGTGTCTTCACTTCTCTGCAGGGTTGGACTGACCTATAGGGAACTCTGGAGATTTCCCAGTAGGCCTCTGCACCCTGGGCCTCTTTTGTGTGGTCTTTCCAGATGTTACCATAGGAAAATGGTTGGGCTTGCTGAAATGTGTAACATGGGGACACTTGAAAAATTATTTCCAGGGCCTCTTTTGGTTCCCAGTCCACCCCACCTTCTCTGGCGACTCTAATTATATTGCCATCAATGATGAAGGCGCTATAGTTAGTGTCAAGTTTCTTTAGGTCATTGGCCGAGCCAAGGATCAGGATCTCCGTTGTATCGTCATTCAGGCAGAGGCCATGGGTGCCATCCATGTCTGAATGAGAATGTATATTTCGTTTACTAAGGCTGTATCTGAGGTGAAATTGCCTGAAAGGGGAATTAGGATCTGGGTGTCATTTGTGTAATTTGTATAGGTGACACCAAGTCTATCCAATTTGCCAAATAAAGGCTTAATAAAGATATTATACATGGTTGGTGCGACACAGGAGCCCTGTGGGAAGCCACATGTTGTTTGGATTGGGTCTGCTGATGCTGAAGTGGAGAAGACTCTCATAGTTCTGTTGTCTAGAAAGGACTGGACCCAAGCTATGGCTTCACTCGAAAAGTGGGCAGCTGAAGCTAGGTGTTTGCATAATACTGCATGGTCCACCAAGTCGAACACTGATGACAGATCAAGGAGGAGTAGCATAGCTGTGTTTCCTATGTCGTTGAGCTCGTCAATTTGCGCTTTAAGGTCTATTAATGCTGTCTCCGTGCCGTGCTGGGGTCTGAAACCCGATTGGCGGGAGCCTAGAAGTGGGTTGGTCTCAAGGTAATTCTGAATTTGAAGATGGGCCACTCTATCTATTATCTTAAGGAGGAATGGGACCGTTGTGATAGGCCTGTAGTTTGTTGGGATGGAGGGGTCTAAAGTTTGTTTTTTGAGAAGGGGTAGTACCTAGGATTCTTTTAATGAGTTTATAGCTAAAGGGGGCTAAATCTCTGGCCGCATCCTTAATTATTTGGGCCAGACAGTTGTCTCCTTTACAGTTCGACGGTTTTAGGGATGCAATGATTTTTTCAGTTTTCTGAATGGAGACTTTAGAGAATATAAATGGAGCCAAATGAGGCTTGTCATTAGGAGTGGTAGTGGTAGGTATTTCGGGGAGTGCGAGAGAGGCTTTTTTTGCTGCAATTTCTGTTTGTAGTGTTTTTATTTTATTTGCTGGGGCATTTTGAATGCTAGTGCACCATTGCTTGTCTTTAGGTACGTTATCCGGCGTAGGTATGGGCGATTCTAATTCCCGAAGGATCACAAACAATTCCTCGGTATTGGAGCATGCTTTTGAGATTCTTTCATTAAAGATTTCTTTTTTTGTTTGAATAATTTCTTTCTTGTAATTATTGGCACAGAGTTTTAGTTTATCTTCTACCATTGGGGAATGTTGCCATATGGTTTCTAGTTTCATTTTTTCCAGTCTAAGTTCTTTGAAGTGAGGGGTGAACCAGGTGTAGGACCTTAGTCATAGTGTCATTATAGGAATCCACCAAAGTATCAGGGTCGGAATTGCTTGGCAAGGCGTTAATCACAGGAAGGAGGAGAGGTAGGATGTTGTTTGGTGTGATGTTTTTCTTCGATCTAGTGGGAAGAGGGGGTGCCATGATTGTATCTTTATTTGTTTGTTTAGTGTTAAGCTAAAGTCAATTAGGTGGTGGTCAGTCCAAAGTAGGGGTGTAATTTTGGTGATGGCTGTTGGGCAGTTTAAGGTGGCTACCCAGTCTAGGGTCCTGCCTTTATCGTGGGTAGGGGAGAGGACTTTTTGGCTGAGGCCGTGTTCAGCTAGCATGGTAGCTATCGCTTGTGCTTGTTTGTCATCCGGGTCGTTAAATCTTAAGTTGAGGTCACCTAAGATAATTATCTGGGATGAGTCTTTTATATTGCTAGCTAAGAGGCTAGATATGTTTTCTTCAAATAAGCCTATGGGTCCTGGTGGCCTATATATAAGGTAGATGGTTAGAGTGCGGCATGGGGATATAGGCAGTTTTGGCGAGAGTAGTTTGCAAGATTTTAGTGGGGTAGCTTGGATAGTCTTAAGTCCAGGTTAGCTTTAGCAATAATAGTTAGGCCACCTCCTCTAGAGTTAGCTCTGTCCATTCTTAACAGTTGATAGTCCTCTGGTATCACTAATGTGAGCGCTGGCCTGCTGCCTCATGCAGCCAGGTTTCTGTGACTGCTAGGAGGTCAAGGTTGTCGGATGTTAGGATATCTGCTATTTTGGTGGCGTGAGCTACGACAGATCTGGCATTATACAGGGCTCCAGCTATTATAGTTGTACTAGGTGATCTCTGGAGTTTCAAGGTTACTGGTATGTGTTCTTTCATTTTAGCTTCTGAAGTAGTTTGAATATGGGCTTGTGCCATGTGCAAAGTGGTATGTTTAGAATAGGTACGGCGGTTTATGTAGGTGTAGCTGGTCATTTTAGGTTTGTAGAGGGAAGAGAGTCTAGCTCGATGCCTAGTCTTTCTGTTCAGTGTAGGACAAGGTGCATATTTAATTTGATCCATGGTTATCAAGATTATGTGTATGAACAGCAGTGGTAAGGATAACAGCAGGGTTTTGCTGTTAAATAAGTAAGGCAGTTGGTACCGGCTACAGTAGACTGGATCAGATGGGCTAAAGCTAATACCTAGTTGGCGTAGGCTAGGTCAGGTTAGATTCAGAGTAGGTGTGGTAGGCTGCGATGGTCTATGTTCAGCCTAGGCACAGTGGTTCTCAATGGGCTAGATTCAACATAGGCAGAGTAGGCTAAATTCACATGGCCACAAAGGGCTAATTTCAACAACATAAGCACGGTAGGCTAAGTTAAGCATAGACACAGTGGGCTAAATTCAACAACATAGGCACAGTAGGCTAAATTCAGCAACCTTCTGTAACTTGTATCCCAATATGCGATTTGCTTTATTGCCTTTAATGTAATAATATTGCTTTATGAAGGCCAAAGATTTGGCTGATCTGTCTGCCCAGTGCATTTTAAGGGCTATTTTAGCTTTTTTACAGTCCTCTCTCAGCTTTCCTAGTCTGGTGGCTTTTTAGTTCTCTCTCCAGCGCAGCTACTCCCTCTTCTAATTTGGCTCCTATGAGTATGGACATCAGCCTTTGCACTATTCTTTGCTCTAATAAGAGACCCCCTTACCACTGCATGGCGTCCTAAATAGTGTCTATAGTATAGTCTGCAGTAGTGTTTTCGTTGAAGTAGTGGGTTAACGTCTCTCCTACCTCTCTTCTGATTACTTCGTCCAATAAAGTGGCGTTCTGCAACTTTCAGTACCTTAGAGGTGGGGTCGGGACCCTCTTTTGCGTAAATCTGCCGTAACCGGGGCATGATCTGATATCATTCTAGTGTGGATCTCCACTTTGTCGAGGCAGGGGAATAGGGCATTTGTGACCAGAATCAGGTCTATTCTAGAGAAGCCTTTATGTGTGTGCAAATAAAAGGTGAAATCCTTGGACCCCGTATTCGCTAATCTCCAAGCATCTACCGTTTCAGTCTCCCTGAGGAGTCTGGCAAGGGATAGCGCCCGGGCGAAGTCTATCCTAGTCTGGGGAAGAGTTTTATCCATCAGCGGATCCGGGACCATATTGAAATCCCCCCCCCCCATCAGGAGGAACCCTTCAGTGAATGTTAATATAATCAGAATTATATCTGATAGGAATGTGTCCTGGGCAGTATTGGAGCAGTATATGCTGCTATGGTAATCAGTTGCTCAATAAAATACGCTTTCACCAAGAGATATCTACTGCCAGGGACTCTCTTTACCGTGGCTCGTGTTAGGGGAACTTTTTCGCTCAGCAATACCGCCTCTCTTTTTCTCCCCAGATATGGCAAAGTAGGATTTTTTGAATCTATTGGCCCTGATGCGTCTTTCATCTGCCGATAGTAGATGAGTCTCCTGAAGGACTACTATATCTTTGGTCAGTTGGTTTAGTTTGCGTTCTACAGATTTCCGTTTATCCGGGAAGTTGAGGCCTTGGATATTCCATGTGACTATACGAATTTCGCTTTCACTATCCAATCCCATGGTGTCCCTCAGGGATGTTGGCGGTTTGTGGCTTCCTATTGTGCCCATGGCTAATATCCAGAGATTAGTTGCCCTGTTTATATGTGCTTTTGATACCTGCGGATGTCGATGTTTTGTCTCCTCTGGATTTACGGGAGAGCTGGAGGGTGTCACCCCCCCTTCCATTCCCTTACCCCCTCCCCTCACGCCTCCCTGATAACTACCAGGGATGAGACCAGCTCTCACCCAACGGGGTTACCGGCTGGGCCCCACCACCAAACTGAATAAGGCCAGCAGGGCCTAACAAAGTGCTGGCGGGGTAGTAAAACAGGTTTCAGCAATTGGTTTTCAATCTGCTTTGGGTTTAACATTGTGACTCCTTCAAAAAGTTGTTATTGGGGAATTCTATCTTTCCCCTTTGGAACTCATTAGGGCTCACCCTTATCCCTCTCCCCGAGTGTCTCTCTGGACCAGCAATTTGAAGGACGGTAATGGGTGGGAGCCCTCAGGCAGTGCAGACTAACCTTGGTTCTGCTGCATCAGTTCCTTCTGCTCAGTCTGCGCTAGTGTTCTTTCGGGGCGGGCCTCGGGTCTCCTGTTGACTCTTGTGCAGGTGTTTGCAGGTTGCTTTTTAGTCAGCTCTTGGGATGCTGACTCCATTTCTGATTCTCCACTTTCACTGCCTGTGCAGAGGAATGTTTCTGCATCTTTCAGGGAGCGAATTTCCTTCTGGGTCCCTTTCCAGGTGAAGTTCAGTGAGGTCGGGACGCCCCATCGTTAAGATATCTTTCTCTCCCAAGCCATTCCGTGAGGTGCTTCAACGATTTCATTTTTTGGAGCGTGGAGTTCGCCAGATCTTGAGATATGAGAATGGTGGCGTCTCTAAAAAGGATCGGTTTAGATAATCTGGCTTTTCTCATGATTTCCTCTTTTACCTTGTAAAAGTGGATTCTAGCCACCACATCCATGGGGCAGGGGGTTGGGGCTGAGAATGATTGTCTGGGCGCTGTTCTGTGCACTCAACCAATTTCCAGCTGAGCGCTACCTGAGAGGGTAAATATGAATCTAAACAGGTCTGTTGTGTGTTTTTCTTGTTATGCATCTGTAATTGAGGCAGGGATGCCCCAGAGGCGGTTCGCTGCGTCTTCTTGTTTTACCTCAAGACCTTCACACCTGGCTTCTAAGACTGCTTTCCTGTCCAGACCTTTTTTTGAATTCAAACTCTTGGTCACATAGGTTGTTCTCAATGTCCACTGTTCTATTTTCCACAGCCTCGACCCTCTTGTCTAGGATGGTGATCTTTTTCATTACTTCATCCGTTCCCTACTGGATTTCTTTAGTTAGGGCCGATAACAGGTCTGATTTAGTGGCAGATTTGGTCTGTTGTGAGTTATTAGTGGTAGCTGTCATCTCTAGCAGGGATCCCTCAGGTTGTTCTCCCTTCTTCTCTTTCTCCAGGTTGGCGTTTCATCCGATGTAACTCAGGATTGGGGGGCACGGGTTGCGCTGTTCTCTTGGTGCTGCCAATCGTGGTTGTCCTGCTCTCAAGGTGGGGGTGTGAGTGAGGTTGTTGCTCTGTAGGTAGTTCCGGATCCTGGATCCCCCGCTTCCCGATGAGTCAGCTACCGCGACCGCGGCAGGAGACTGTGGTTGTTACCAAGGCCACTGCAGATGAGCCCCCAGGCGGGGCTTGACAGTGCAGGTCAGTGGCTTTCTTCCTTCCACCTCTGGATCTCTCTCGGCCTGGGGGGGACCCACTCCTGGAGTGGCGCTGGGTGGCTCTTGGTTCTGCCTTAAGGTCTCGTAGCCAGTCCAGTGTGGGTAAGCCTTTTGGGATGTCTGGGATTCTTCTAGTCCGGTGCCGCGGATCCCAGTGTTACCCCAGAATGGTGGGACTGGGCTAGTGGGAGGGTTACAAGGTACCTCCAGGAAGGGCTTGGCCCTTCGCGTCGGGAATGTTCTGAGCTTCGAGTAGGCGGGGGGGGGTCGGCTCTCTGCCCCCCAAGTGTGGTTTAGGTTGGTTGTGGGACAGTGAGGGGGCACGTGTTCCACTGCCTCGCTCGTTTGGCCCACTTCCCTCAGTTCCCTCCTTCATTCACTGGGTGCGCACTGTAGGCCTGTTTACCCGCGGGTGTTGTCTGCGACAGAGTTTGCTCATGTGTCGAAATGGTCTGTTGTCACCGCAGGTTCCTGAGGCAACCGAGGCTGGATTCCGATTGTCCTGATGGGGTCTGGCACTCCACGTTCATGCGCTCATGGAGGAGTTGGCTGCACTTCACCTTGTCATACTTTGCTCAGTTGTGAGAATTCTTGCTTCAGCCATGGTTTCGGGTTGTCTTCGCAGGCACCTGTTTCAAAGCTCTGCTGGGTCCATGGGTGAGTGGGAAGGGTGTCGGGCACGGTCTGCCGCAGCTCCTTGCCTCGCTGTAGAGTGGTGTCCTGCGTAATATCAAGGCGGAGCTGACCCAGATTACGAGCAGTGGAGGGTGTGATTGCCAAACCGCTGCATGACCCAGCCCGGACGATGCAGTTAAATTCCCTGGGATCCTCTGAATAATTTCACTGATGTAGCATATGAGGTTGCTGATTCTCGTTACCTACCAGCCTGCCGTCAGGCACCCAGGTCTTTTCCAAGATTAAGGATTGTCCTCTCCTCGGGTTGGGCAGAGATCCGGGACTGAGCAGCCGCCATCTTCCCGCTTTCAGGCCGTCGCAGAGAGGCTTAGCTAGGGCCGTTCATGCCGATGCCTGCATTTCCCAGCCAATTCTTTCAGCCCGCTTATCCCCCGTCCTTTCCTCACTCCGTGCAAAGAATTTTTAACACTAACGTAGAGTAGGGCCGGCGGAATTACTTTCGGAGGTTAGGGCTTGCCAGGAGCTTCTATTTTATTATGTGGCTACTAAGGTTGGATAAGAACATCATGTGAAACTCCAGCTGATTCCGTATTTGCATGCACGCGCATTCTGGCATGCTGGAAACAGTGACACCAGCATGCCGGCAATACCAACAAAACCTTCCCAAAATGCCAACACCGGCGTCCTCGGTGCCGGTGACTCTGATTCCGGCAACACTTTTCCTGAGCCACTGGCGCCGGTCACAACAGTGCCACAGTTACCGTTACCGGAAATACAGTGTTCACCAGAACAGGAAATTGTCCAGCGGCCATTACTAAAACACAATTCATTGCAATCCTGACAGCACAGGCAATATACTACTATCCTGAGCACAGAAACACAACCATTAACATGGCATCAAGAGTGTATGCGACCCGGAGATGCAAGCCACGCTTCAGCGAGGCGGAGCTGAACATGTTGTCGGACACCATAGTCCAGCATGCTGATTAACTTTTCTCAACTGACCAGCGCAGGCAGGCCCAGCTGCATAAGTAGACCACCTGGGAGGAGGTTGCCCAAAAAGTCACAGCAGTTTGCACAACCCTCTGCACTGTGAGAGACTGCAACCTGCGCTTGAGGGTGCGTAACCTCCTCTCCGCCCAGCGCAGACAGGGCATGGCCACAGGTGGCAGCAGCGCATCCCCAATCCAGGTACTGCCCTGGGAGGAGACGTGCAGCAGTTTACTGCACCCCAAGTCAATGGAAGGGGTTGGTGCTGTGGAGGCCGAGCTAGGACATCCGAGAAGGCTGGTGAGTACACATAACCCCAATGTCGTATCAACCTCCCTGTCCACCCTGCGCCCACTGCAGCAGAAAAATCTGTCAAGTGGCTCGTGCGCAACCTCCTCTCGGCCCAGCGCAGACAGGGCATGGCCACAGGTGGCGGCAGCGCATCCCCAATCCAGGTGCTGCCCTGGGAGGAGACGTGCAGCAGTTTACTGCACCTCAAGTCAATGGAAGGGGTTGGTGCTGTGGAGGCCGAGCTAGGATATCCGAGAAGGCTGGTGAGTACACATAACCCCAATGTGGCATCAACCTCCCTGTCCACCCTGCGCCCACTGCAGCAGAAAAATCTGTCAAGTGCGTCGTCCACAACACCAATACAGCCTTGCCGCCCCTGATACATGCAACCTGGGGGCAGACACCAACATACACCTTCCCCCAAAACCTCACGCATACCACAAATACACCTAGCAGAGGCACCCTGTACTGCCAACAGAACATGCTTCTGCTGCAACTCTGACACACATCCACCTGCCACAGCAGAATTGGTGTGTGTCCGCCGTGCTTGCACTGGCACAAAGTCACGTCAGTGCTAAGCCCCTTCACCACCCACGAATGATCAGCGTCACACACCAAGGAAACATGTGACTCCTTCATCCCAGCCAGCCCAACCAGCCCAACCAATTAGCACAAATTGCCACCTATCCCTGTAAGTGCTACAGGCAGCAGGCACATGGCAACCCCATCCATGGCACATCCCTTCCCAACACAACATCACACAGTGCTTAGGCCACACCCCTAACACTCTACCCAGCAATTGTCAGTACACCACGACAGTATCTCCGGCACACCACCTTACCATGCTCGTACATCACACATCCACCCGCACAGTACGCATGACACACCATGTGTGCAACCCTGAAATGTCGCTGACACAGAACAGTCATAAAAAATCCAAAGCATGAATCTCTACTTCACCAATCCACACTCCTCACTGGTGACCTGCCTTTCTGACTCCCTCAGTCACATAATCTGGCAATGAGGAGGTGTGATGCTGGAAATGCATTGGAGGGACAAGGCCTCCCTGTCCTTGTCCTGTGGTCCTTTTTCATTTGTGTTCTGCATTGTTTTCTGCCCAGGACTCCATGTGGGACTCCTGGCAGTGCAGCTCTTCCTGTTTTTGGTTTGGTGTACAGACCCATGGGATAACCTTATGGCACCCATGGGTGGGGTTACAACCCTGTGCCCCTAGGTTATGTATTTGGGCACCTGTGTGTGGCCCACAGAGCAGGGTATGGGCTGGTGGCAGCTCCATGCTGAATTTGACAGGTGCTCTGAGTATCCTCCATTTTGGGATGCCCAGGCCCTGGCATTGGAATCAGTTGATTCCTGATAGGAAACAAGATGGCCCCTGTGACCTCTTGCTTTCTATTGCCTGTTACCTTGTTTTCCCAAAGTCCTGGGAAGCCCTGCTCTGTCCCTTCCCCCTGACTGGCTGTTGAGTGGCAGTTCCATATATGGTATTGTAGTGAAGTCCAGGCCAGACTAGCTGGAGCCTTCTCAGTGATTGTTGTGGGGTACACCCTGTGGGTGGGACCTGGGTGAATGCAGTGTGTGACCAATATGCACTTCTTGTTGTGGATGTCTGGTTGAGACAGCCCTGCCCGAAACTGGCATGAATGCAGTGTGTAGTGTTGAATGGCTGGGTACTTGTCCCAATACACATTCCTTGTTGTGAGTGTCTGAGAGGGAGGAGAATGGCCTGAACCCACTGTATGCCTGATTGGCTGACTGACTGCTGAATGCCCTTCTGAGTGATTGGTTGCCTGAGTGTGACCCAGCAGAATGAAAGGGAGATCAACTAGTACATCTGGGGGCCTCTCACTGCTAGAATTCGTTCAGAAGCTGAGGTTGAAACTGACGCTTGATCTCGACAACCGAGCCTGAAGAAGAAGGTTGATTGCTGTCTCCCTTCACCGAAATTCAAAAGCCGCCGAGCCTGATCCAAGAGAGGACCTGGTTAGACACTCTCTTTCCGAGCTCCGAAGGACCATCAAGCACTTCTAACCTTTGCCAAAGCTCCCTGGAAGTCACACCCTCGACAGGTTGCCAACTGGAGACAGGGACCACCGAGGAGAACAAAGATAAGCACCAGACATTCTGTCCACCGTCATTAACCAGGGTTCGCAGGTTTGCTATAACCGCTGGATGCCTGTCGAAGCCATGTTGCCCAGAAGCGTGGACCGCTTGACGCCGTGCCATCGACGACCGGAGCAGCACGCTCCATTGATTAAGACATTTTGATTCCCAGACGCGCCCGTCCGCACCGCCCATGGCCTTATTCTGCCGGAGAAGGCTAGGCCGTCGACGTGCCGAGGAACATCCGTTGTTGGGTTTCCCGCTATCCAAAGGCCATAGAGATGCCGGACCACTCGACGCCCTTGCTGGGCCACAGTTCTTGACAGGCTCTTTGCGGTCCTGAACTATCGACATCGAGATGCCCCGCACGCCCCTCCCTTGCAGGACGTCTTCCCGCAGTAGTCGACGAGCACCACTGGGACCGAATCTGCCGCCTCGATGCCGAGTTCACTTTCTTCGAGGGATCTCGACGATCCGTGGCTCCTGCTTTAAAGGGAGCCGCTCAAGAAGGATCCATCGACGACTCGTTGTCTAACTCTGCTATTCCAGGTACATTGGGATGGTAGAAACATTTTAGAAGGGAACTCATTGAACAATATATGGACTGGGCTTGTGGTATATCTTTATCTTACAGGTTGCCCAGGTGGGGGGATCTCCACACAGAACTGTGTCTAGGTAACAGGGCCAGTATTCTGCCAATTGTTCTAACCAACTGCTTTCCTCCTCTGTCTATTGTTGTTTACCTTTAGTACTTGATTTGTGTGACATTTGACCAGAGTACAGTTGATGCACTTTAATGAAATCTGTTAATAATTGTGGTACCACTTAGAACTGTATATATTTGCCATTATAGATTAACTGAGCACAAAGTGAGTTATTGTGATTGTGTATATAATTTTGAACCTTAATTATATAAAGACTGTGTTTTAACTAATACAGTGTGTGTGTACATTCCTTTGTGGGTGCTTGGGGACTACGCTGTACTTAAGAACCAGCCTGCATTACCTCCTGAGAAGCTAGGCCTTGATTGCTCATCCATTGCTACCGTAATAGAGAATCTTGGCTGGGGTCCTATGTGCCTCTCCTCTACCATATAGAGAGCAGGAGTACAGACACCCCACTCCAGTCTTTACAGGTGGCCCATCCAAGCACCTCAAGGAGCATCAGCCGTCGACGCCAACAAACACAACGGACCACCACCACCTCAACCCAGGACTCCACAGCCTCAACAGGCACAACTGTGACTGCGACCCCAGCTGCATCTGTCGAGCAACCGCAGGCCCCACTGGTGCAACCAGTCTAGCCACCTCAGGCCCCACTGGTGCAAACATTCCATCCACCTCAGGCCCCACCGGTGCAACCAATCCACCCACCTCAGGCCCCACCAGTGCAACTAGTCCAGCGACCTCAGGCCCCACCGGAGCAACCAGTCCAGCAACCTTAGGACCCACTGGGCAACCAGTCTACCCACTCCAGGCCCCACATTCTGCACCAACCTGGGCAGCCCCAGCTGCAGCAGTGCCGCCACCAGCACCGCAGCCACAAGGCAGTGCACATACATGCATTGTAGAGGGCACAGCTGATGACGATGCAGTAGACACGGGGGATACCACTGACCACAGTATTGATGAGCCCCCATGCTATTCAGCCCCATAGGCCCAATTAGCCCACCCTTCCCCAGTGTGAGGGAAATCGATGGCTGACTCAGCTGAATGGAATAACGCCAGCATGCCCCGAAAGCCCTGGTGCAGCAGCACCTCCAGGAGGTGCAGCTCATGCGTGAGAACATCCAGGCCAGTGGACGCCATAATGCCTGTGCACTTGTCCGCTGTAGATGTGTTATCGTACAGATGTCAAAGAGGGTACGGGAGGGGAACAGTGTTAAGTCGTCTATAGTGAAAATGGCCATGTTCCTCCAGGCCTTCCTGAACCCACGGCACTACCCCGTGTAGGCATGAAATTGACAGTGTGTCTGTCAAAAGCAGGTGCTACCGTATGTCAGATACTGTTAAGAACCACATCCAGGCTGAGGTCCCAAGATGTTGGATCTGGGTGTTATTGAACGCTCAACCAGTCCCTGGTCCAGTCCAGTGGTCCTTGTCCCCAAAGCAAGTTCCCAGGCAAGTACAGAGGATTGGATGTTCTGTGTGGACTACCGCGGAGTCAATGCTGTCACCATAACTGACGCGCACCCATTGTCCAGGGCTGATGAGCTCGTGGACACCATAGGTGCTGCCAAATGTGTGAGCACCTTGGACCTTACCTTAGGCTATTGGCAAATAGCTCTGACGGACCATGCCAAGGAAAAGACGGCGTTCTGAACACCGGAGGGACTCTACCAGTTTAGGGTCATGCCTTTTGGTTTGAAGAATGCCCCTGCCACCTTCCAGAGATTGGTCAGTCATGCGCTCAGTGAGCTGGAGGCCTTTTGTGTGGCTTGCTTAGACGACATTGCCGTCTACAGTTCCACCTGGGAAGAACTTTTTTTTTTAAACCTTTATTTATTTGACTTGACAACACACGGAATCACAGAGGTGTTCACTATGTAGACAGCAAAATTAACTTTTACACAAAGCATACATTACAGTACAGTGCTGGAATTTCAGTTACATTACGAGGAAGAGTGGTGGCAGGGTGATGTTCCACCTATAGGGATTGAGAGTCACGTTTCACCAGCAGGCACTAGTGGTGGGAGGGGATAGGAGTGGGGGTTCAGAGTCCGAGGTAATGGTGGACATATAAGTGTGAAAATTCCGCCAGATGTCCCTAGGTCTCGCGTGCAGATGTTGCAGTATACCCCAGGCCTCCTCTGTATCATGCGCCCATGTGACTGTCCTGAGCCACTGTGCATATGTAGGTGTCCTGGGCTGAAGCCAGTTCATCAAGATGCAGCGCACAGCCAGTATCATGCAGAGTCCAGCCAGCTTTCTTGAGTCACGTCTCAACTGTGGGAAGTCATGGAAAAGGCATTGTGCTGGAGGTGGGTCTATCGTGTGATCCAGTATGGTTGACAATGTTGAGCATATTTCAGACCAGAATTGTGCAATCCGCGGGCAGGACCAGATCATTTGAATGTAGGGGGCTCGGTCAGAACCACATCTAGGGCAGCTGGACGGAAGCTCAGTGAACATGTGGTGTTGTCACGTCCCCGGTCACACATCGCACCACCACCATGTCCCCATGTAATTCTCGACGGCGGTTGGACTACAACTCTTGTTGGCATAGCAAACGACTCAAGAGAAACTCCTTTCCGACATGAGCCCCTTACCTCCAGTGGCGGTTACCATGGAGACTGTCCACACCACTTCATGGTCTTCGGATTGGTTTTGGGCCCCGTCGCGTCAAGCGACACGTGATCAGGAAGTGACAGGCTCGATTGGTTACATGAGATGAGGAGCACGCATCATGTGATCAGGAAGGAGGCATCGACGTGCTCACGCTGTCAAGAACCGAGGCTTCCTCCCCCAACTCCTCACCTGATTCTTCTGGGAAGGGTTCTTTAGGATTGGCCTCCGTCTTCTTCTAATCCCTTCTCTTTGAGGGAGTTCTGTCCTTTGGAGTTTGAACCTTCTTATCGTGTAGGTAGGGTCTGGCCCCTCCGGAGGCCACCTTGGCAGAGATGTAACCCTGACCTCGGGGATCCCCAGAGGGCCAGTCCTAATTTCCAGGGAAAAAACACGAATGCAGAAAAAAGCCTGTTTCCGAATGGGTTCAGAAGGGGGACAGTCGGTTCCTCTCAATCGTCAATGAAGGCGATGTTAGCTCCACAACAAAAAGGAATGCCGGTTGTATAGATGTCTGATTCCACAACTGTCCAGACTTTAGGCAGTATAAATAGAAGAGAACACTAGAAGTTCTCCAAATAGAATGCAAGAGAAAAAAGGCTCCAAGGGTGTAGTCAGAGCAACAGGGACTCTGCAAGCGAAAGGCAAGGCAGCGCCGGTGGAAGTAATGGATTACCGGCGCCAACAATTAAAAAAGAAATACTAAAGGAAAGGCTGCACAGAGAAAGATGCAACACTAGAGTGACACAAGAGCAAAAATGGAAGGGCGAAGTTAGCGAGAGGAACGGGAGCTAGAAAAGACAACAAGGGGCAATGGCACAGAACCAGGCGGCGCAGAACACCGTGAGTAGAAGGAAAAGAACAGATAAACGAGGCACGGGCAGGAAGGAGGGAGAGAATCTAAGGTAGGATACTAGGCGGTTAGCAAGTTCACAGTAGGCACGGAAGGCTCCACGGAAGAAACTCCACCACACAAACCGAGCATTGACTAACAGATACAACGCATCGGTTTGTGGGAGGAGCCAGCCTCTTAAAGGTACGGTGGCCATCTTGGGTGAGGACTGGAGCGCGCGCTGGTCATAGCCTCCAGCGCTTCCACAATCTCCAGTTCCTGACAGTATACCCCTTCTTTCTCGGGGCACCCCCAGGTTTGCCCGGATGAAGTCGATGGAACTTCTGCACCAGACGTGGGGCATGTATATGGCTCACAGGTTCCCATGTCCTCTCTTCTACTGGATAGTTCTTCCAATGAACCAAGTAGTATAACCGCCCTTTGCGGTAAGGGGAATCCACCAAATGAGACACTTCATATTCTTCGGGTGCCGGGGTCACTCGGGAACGTGAGCGGTTCACAGGTCTCTTGAAGGGATCCTCCTTATATTCTTTGGAAGGAATACGTGGAAGACCGGATGCACCTTCCTGAGATAGTCTGGTAGCTGGAGCTTATATGCAACCCGATTGATCTGTTGTAAAATGGAAAAAGGTCCAAGAAAACGAGAGGAGAACTTCCCCCTATGAACCCATCTAGGTAGAAATCTGGTGGATAACCAGACCAATTGTCTGACCTTCCAGCTGGGATGGGCGCGATGACTCTTGTCAGCCCACCTCTTCTGCGCTAGTTGACTCGCTTGGTGTGCTTCCTTAGCAAGCTTGTGCACCTTCTGTAGGTCCTGTAGAATCGTATCTAGAGCCGGAATCTTGGTAGAAGGAGGACTGAGCCAGGGTAGGTGTTGAGGATGGTATCCGTACGTACAATAGAAAGGGCTCATCTGGATCGAGGTATGAAGGGAATTGTTGTTAGCGAATTCTGCTTGTGGGAGGAAGCGATACCACTCTTCCTGTTGTGGACTGCAAAAACACCTAAGGTATTGTTCCAGGTTGGCTTTAAGTCTTTCCGTTTGGCCGTTGCTCTGCGGATGATATCCTAAGGAAAGAGCCTTGTGAATCCCGAGAGCTTGGCAGAGGGAAGACCAAAACTTTGAGGTGAATTGGGGTCCCCTGTCTGAAACAATGGTCTTAGGTAAACCATGAAGACGAACTATGTCCTGGAGAAAAGTTGCGGCCATCTCAGAGGCTGAAGGGATTTGCTTGAAGGCAGAGAAATGCGCTAGCTTGCTAAAGGAGTCGATGGTCACCATGATTGTGGTCATACCATATGACGGAGGGAGGTCCACGATAAAATCAGTGGATATATGTTCCCAAGGGCGGTCTGATAGGGAGTGTTGTTGTAACAACCCCAGGGGCCTTCCTGTTCGGTTTTTGTTGGAAGCGCATACCAAACAAGCAGACACATACTGGTCTACATCTTTTCTTAAGGTAGGCCACCAGAACCCTCTCTGGATGAGATCAAAGGTCTTCCTAATACCGGAATGTCTGGATAGGGGGGTGTCATGACACCAAGAAAGTATCAGCCTTTGCAACTCCTTAGTAGGAATGTAGAGGGCTCCTTCATGATAGAACAATCCATCCTTATCCTGGTTAACAGATAACGGAAGTTCGGAACACCTCTGATACTGTGGGATTAGGTCTTGAAGGAACGAAACTGTAGATGCTAGAACTGTGAGATGCGGAAATACCAGTTCGTGTTCCTTATAGGAACTAGATGTCTCTCCTAGGCTTCTGGACAAGGCGTCCGCCTTCCTGTTTTCTGTGCCAGGTATGTAAGTAATCATGAAGTCGTATTGTAGGAAAAAATACGCCCATCTGGCGTGTCTGGCGTTAGAACATTCCAACTGTTGCAAGACCCGAAGGTTACGGTGGTCTGTTCTAATGGTGAATTGATGTGTGGCTCCCTGCAGGAGATGTCTCCATTCTTGGCAGGCCAATTTTATGGCCAACAGCTCTTTTTCGATTACGGAGTAGTTGCACTCACTACTAGTCAGTGTCTTGGAGTAGTAAGCAACCGGATATTCATAGCCGTCTTCAGTCCTTTGGAGTAAGACTGCCCCTACAGCCCCTGCAGAAGCATCCATTTCCAGAATGAAAGGCTTGGCCTGATCTGGTTGGACCGGGATGGGTGCTGTAGAAAAGCATTCCTTTAGAAAACTGAAAGCTCTTTGGGGTTCTTCTCCGAATATGAACTTCACGCCCTTCTTCAATAAGGAGGTCAGAGGGAGTACCTTTTTGGAGAAGTTGGGAATAAACCTCCTGTAAAAGTTAGCCAATCCTAGAAAACCTTGTAGTTCCTTGACGTTGGTAGGTTCCTTCCAATCTCTAATAGCCTTTACCTTATTAGCATCCATCTCAATACCCTCCTTGGACAGTATGAAACCCAAGTAGGACACAGTTGTGGATTCAAATGAACACTTCTCTGGCTTTACCAGTAAATGATGGGACTGCAGACGTTGTAGAACCAGTCTGACCAATTATCTGTGCTCAGATAAAGACTTGGAAAAGATTAGGATGTTGTCCGGGTACACTACTATCGACAAAAATAACATGTCGGCGAATACCTTGTCCATGTACCTCTGGAAGATGGCTGGTGCGTTTACGAGACCGAAGGGCATCACACAGTATTCAAAGAGTCCGAAGGGGGTGCGGAAAGCCGTCTTCCTCTCGTCGCCTTGCCTAATTCTCAAGAGGTGATAGGCACCTCTTAGGTCAAGCTTTGTAAAGTACACCGCCCCCTGTACAGCCTCCAAGATATCCCGGATCAAGGGCATGGGATATCTATCCCGGATGGTAACCTTGTTAAGACCCCGGTAGTCGATACAAGGGCGAAGCTCTGTCGAGTCCTTCTTTGGAATGAAGAATAAGGAAGCACCACAGGCTGACTTGGACTCTTGGATTAAGCCGTTCTGCAAATTAGCGTCGAGGTACTCTCTTAAAGCCTTCCTCTCTGGTAGCGACAAGGGGTACATTCTTCCAAAGGGTACTACCGCCTCCGGTATTAAGTCAATACAGCAATCCTCGGGTCTATGGGGCGGTAGTTGTCTGGGAATGGTGTCCATAAACACCTCTGAGAAGTCTTGGTAATGTACGGGAACTGAGGCCACAGTGACTGGTTCCTGAACACCACGCCGGCTGTGTTCTAGGGTGTTGGGAGCCGGAGATAGGTTCATATAGTGGGACTCACAGAAGGTCGAATTGAAAGAGACCCTGTTGGCAGTCCAATCGATGTGAGGGTTGTGTCTCCTTAACCAAGGAATCCCTATAACCAACGGAAAATGAGCAGCACGGATCTGGTCAAATACCAAAAACTCTTCGTGTTGGCCTAGCCTCATCCTTAATGGAATGGTCTCCAGCGTTATGGGTCCGGACGACAGGGGCCTACCATCGACCCCTTCTACTGGAATCGGGGAGGCCTTGGGTATAGTGGAGATTAGATGCTCTGTCGCCCACTTAGAGTCAATGAAATTTCCAGCAGCTCCGCAATCTAGCATGGCGAACACCTCTGTGGGGGAATCCTCGGTCAACCACAGGTTGAGACGAAACACCATTAGGCTATTATCTTCCGGGGTACTCACTGCTCTTGTGTAGTAGCAAGGGTGCTTGTTACTTCCCCCGAAACCTCCCCTGCTACAGATCGGGGTTGGAAGTTTCCCTGTCGTCGAGGTGGGACTTCAGGACAATCTCTCAATAAATGCTTTGAGGAGCCACAGTACATACATAATCCTGCCTCTCTCCTTCTTCTTCTTTCTTCTAGCGTCAAGGGACCGCGAGCAGCCCCAATCTGCATAGGTTCATCCGTACCAGGGTTAGCTCGAGGTAGAGGAGCACGGGATGGTTGACTGGACTGTTGCGGGAAGCCTCTGGTTCTTCTTCTTTCGGATCTTCTTTCTTGGAGACGGAACTCGATCTGAAGAGATAAAGCCACCAATTCCTGAAAGGACGCCGGACGAGCCACTCTGGCTAGCTCGTCCTTGATTTCTTCATGAAGACCCCGTCTGTAGATTGTTTGCTGAGCGGAATCAGGCCAATCTGTCTTGGCTGCCAGCCTCTGGAAACAGGAGAGATAGGTCTGTATGTCCGTGTTTCCCTGTTGGACATCAAGGATAGCTTCCAGAGAAGAATAGAACACTTCTGGTCTATCAAATCTTTCACTGAATACTTCTGTAAAACGATCATAGTCGCTCAAAACGGGATCGTTCTGGTAACAAAGGGTGTGGCCCATGAGAGGGCGTTTCCGATGAGATTGGCTATGATGAACCCCACCTTAGATCTGGCAGTCTCATAGGCGTGAGGTCGGAAGGCGAAATACACCCTGCAGGCATCCAGAAATTCCTTCAGACCTCCCGGTTGACCATCATATTTGCCAAAGGAAAGGGGCATAGTAGGCAGGTCTCCACGATCATCCTGATGTAACACTACCTGCTGTCGGAGGGCTACGTTCTCTGTCCGTAAAGCCTGCACCTCCAAAGTAAGGTTCTGTAAAGCAGCTACCAACTCCTGATACTGCTCTAGTGAGGCCATGATGGTTATTGGGCGTTGTATGCTGTCAAGAACCGAGGCTTCCTCCCCCAACTCCTCACCTGATTCTTCTGGGAAGGATTCTTTAGGATTGGCCTCCGTCTTCTTCTGATCCCTTCTCCTTGAGGGAGTTCTGTCCTTTGGAGTTCGGACCTTCTTATCGTGTAGGTAGGGTCTGGCCCCTCCGGAGGCCACCTTGGCAGAGATGTAACCCTGACCTCGGGGATCCCCAGAGGGCCAGTCCTAATTTCCAGGGAAAAAGCACGAATGCAGAAAAACCCTGTTTCCGAATGGGTTCAGAAGGGGGACAGTCGGTTCCTCTCAATCGTCAATGAAGGCGATGTTAGCGCCACAACAAAAAGGAATGCCGGTTGTATAGATGTCTGATTCCACAACTGTCCAGACTTTAGGGAGTATAAATAGAAGAGAACACTAGAAGTTCTCCAAATAGAATGCTGAAATGAGCAAAAGATTATAAGAAGAAAAGGCAACACCACGTGATAAAAGACAGAAGAAGGAAAAGAAACGGGTAGGACGAAAAGAATAATCCTGAGCAAGTCGTGAAAGGCGGACTGAAAGGGAATAGAAAGGTGAACGGATATAGTCCAATAATGCAAGAGAAAAAAGGCTCCAAGGGTGTAGTCAGAGCAACAGGGACTCTGCAAGCGAAAGGCAAGGCAGCGCCGGTGGAAGTAATGGATTACCGGCGCCAACAATTAAAAAAGAAATACTAAAGGAAAGGCTGCGCAGAGAAAGATGCAACACTAGAGTGACACAAGAGCAAAAATGGAAGGGCGAAGTTAGCGAGAGGAACAGGAGCTAGAAAAGACAACAAGGGGCAATGGGCGGAACCAGGCGGCGCAGAACACTGTGAGTAGAAGGAAGAGAACAGATAAACGAGGCACGGGCAGGTAGGAGGGAGAGAATCTAAGGTAGTATAATAGGCGGTTAGCAAGTTCACAGTAGGCACGGAAGGCTCCACGGAAGAAACTCCACCACACGAACCGAGCGTTGACTAACAGATACAACGCATCGGTTTGTGGGAGGAGCCAGCCTCTTAAAGGTACGGCGGCCATCTTGGGTGAGGACTGGAGCGCGCGCTGGTCATAGCCTCCAGCGCTTCCACAATCTCCAGTTCCTGACACACGCGCTCACGTGACTTTTCTGCCTTTCAAAAGGTTCAAGCAAACGCTCACACTTTGCTTCACAACTGCTTACGGCAAGTTTTGTAGAGCTTTTTTCCTGCTTTTGTTCCTTGGAATCCTTGATCACGGACTCCCTTCACGGACCTGCTCTGCTTCTCCTCGGTACCTTTGCTTTGGCGATCTTTCCTGGATCAAAATACGAACTTGGTTTTTTCCCTCGGATTTGCTTTTGGATCATCCATTGTTATTGTTGTAACCGGCCGGTTTTCTGACCACGGACTTCATCTTGGACTGATTACGGATTTCCCATCACAGTACTTTGCTCACGTTTCCTAGCAAAATCAGGTGTTTTTCTTTCCATCAAGAGTGCCACATTACCATCTGCTGTCTACCGCCGTCGACCATAATAGAATCCTGCCCAGTACTTCACCCAGGGTATCTGACCACTGCCATTGGGGTAAGAAAGATTGTGACTTATCCTTGTAACCATTCACTGTCTTGTCTTGCTTTCTCTAACCCAGTTGCTTGCCTTACATGGTCAGGGGGTTCACTTCCGGCGTTCCTGGTTCCAGGCTGACGGCACTTCACACCTGTGGCCCCAAAGATTGCACGGGCAGTTATATTCTATACTTGTCCGTGTGGTACTTGGGGACAGAGGTTTCATCATCTACACGACCATCAAGTCTTAACAGGTGTAATCTATCGGGAGTGTGGTGATATCTATGCAACACTTTAAATTGTATTAATTTAAAACGAGAGTTGTAGGACACATTGTGGGTGCGTACGCAAATTCGGGACCACCGCTCATCAGTGATCTCAACTTTGAGGTCCTCTTCCCACTTCTGTCTAAGTTTAGTAAAGGAGGGGGCAGCTCTGGCTTGAAGTAGATTATATAGCCTTGATATTTTCCCTCTAAAAGAATCGAAGGAACACAGTTCCGCAAGTATGGGCTCATCAGGTGGGATTGAGGAGAGGTTGGGGTATCTGGCTTTGAGATTTTTCCTGAGCAAGGAGTATTGTAGCCATGCTGATGGCTTACGCTTAAGGGGCGGTGGGAGGTCCGCCCATTCAAGAAAGATGCCCTGCTCAAAGATATTGCGGAGAACCAGGAAGCCTGCGTCAGCCCATCGGGATGCAATGGATTGTGGGTTGTATGGGACATCAGGGAAGAAGTTCCAGAGTGGAGGGTCACTGTGGAAAGGGTGTGGGGTGTCTATCAGTTTCCAAATGTTGGTGAGGGCATTGGAGGTACTAGCAACTGGATCCACTGGATCCGGGTCGGCTGGGGCGGGTTTGCGGATAAGGAGCCAATTATACGATCGCTGACTGTCAGTTTCTCCAGCCGAACGTGAGGGGGGTTCTGTGGTGTTGAACCAGTAGGAGGCGAATTGGGACTGAGCTACCAACCAATACTTGGTGAAGTCAGGGGCGCCAAATACGCCCAACTCCATTGGGGCGGTCAGTGTTGTCAATTTGAGTCGGACTGCGCCGGAATGCCATAGGAAGGTATTGGTTATATGGCGCAGTGAACGAAAGAATTCATCACCTGGCCACAAGGGGAGGTTAGTGAATCGGTAAAGGAGTTGGGGCAGCACCACCATTTTAAGAATTCCTATCCGACCCGCCAAGGAGATGGGCAGTCTGGTCCAGCTAGAAGTTTTGGTAGCTAGGTTCATCAGGTAATTCCAATAGTTGTCCTACCGAAGCTGCTCCGAGTGTCGGGAGACCTGGACCCCCATGTAAGTGATGCTGGATTGGAACCATGTGAATCCCCCTAGGTCCGTAGGGGGTTGTGTGCAATCTGTAAGAGGGAATAGTAGATATTTAGAACAATTTACTTTCAGTCCGGATATGTGTCCGAAACGTATCACATCCTGCAGGATCGGGGCGAGATTGGTTTCTGGGGAGCGGATATAGAGGAGAACCTTGTCCGCATATAGGGACAGACAGAGGGTATCAGGTAATACTGTCGCCTTACATACACATTTCTACATCCGGTTAGTAAGTGCCGGCGCGTAGGGGCCGGTTAAGTCCTTTTTGCTCCGGGTGTGCTCTGCTCTGCCACCCCTCTTTCGTCCCATTCAAGGTACTGTCTTCATCTCATTCTTGTTGTGCGCTAATTGTGCCATTATGGTCAATATAGATAATAGTGCAAGCGGCTCACTAGTTGGGGTTACAGAGCTCACTGCCTCTAATCAGATTAATGAGGAGGTGATGCCAAAAACCAACGAGCAGAACATAAACCTTAAAGTGGGCTTGCTCAATACACGCTCACTGGTTAAACATGCACACAACATAAATTAACTCTTACTGGAAAAAAATCTTGACTTATGCTGTGTGACAGAAACATGGCTGAAGGACCCCATAGGTCCCACCTGCGAAACAGTGGTCCCATCTGGGTACATTATTTATAATGTTAACAGAGAGGGAGCAATGGGAGGTGGTGTTGCTATAATAGCTAAGGAAACACTAAAGTTGTTTAAAGCCTCATTTAGTTGTGATGGCTGTGAAACCATCCGTTTGAAACTGACATTCACCCCCAATAGTTGCCTCAATTTAATAGTTGTATACCGACCTCTGTCACTGGGCTCTGATTTTTCTAATGAACTATGCTCCCAATTAGTCAATCTGAAATCCACTAACACATCCTCTCTGGTGGTAGGTGATTTCAACTATTGGCGGGGGGATACAAAAGATAAGGAAGCGAACTCGTTGGAGAAAGCACTATATAACCTAGATTTCAAGATTGTAAATGAGGTAGCCACCACTCCTCAGGGAAATCAATTGGACTGGGTTATAGTAAATAATTTGAAATACCAAAACTGCAAGACTGAGCCATGTATTTGGAGTGACCATCATTTAGTCACTTTGAATATAGAACTCAATGCTCCCTTGACTACACATAACCCGCATGTCAAGGTCACCAGCAGAAATTTCAAAAATATGACATCAGAACATTTCCAGCCATGCTTAAATGCAGTACTCGCCTCCTTTCAGGAGCAGAACACATGTGATGTTTTGCTTCAGAAATACACTAGTCAGATACAAAAACTAGAAGACGAAATAGCCCCAATCAAATCTAAGTTAGCCAGGAAAATCAACAATCAAAAGAAATGGTACAATCAGGACATAGAAACCACTAAAAAAGAAAAAAGAGCCCTTGAAAGGAAGTGGCACTCAGACAGGACCACTGAAAATAAAGAAAGATGGAAAGCAGCAAACAAGAAGTATAAAGATAAAATAAGATTAGGCAAGGCCAACTATTTTAACAAGGAAATTGAATTAGCTGATAACAAGACCAGCAAACTCTTTGAAATACTGAAGAGTGTAGAGAAACCACAAAACCTTACCCCGCCTTTGTCACCAAAAAAAGAAGACTGCGATACCGTGCAAAATGCGTTTTCTGCCAAAATAGCCAAAGCCAGGCAGAACATTATCAACGCCAGGAATAAACTAAAACAGGACATTAGCACCACGAAGATGGTTAGAAATCAGGGACAGGAGAATTTCTCTTTCACCCCCATAACCGAAACAGAGCTACTGGAGGTGCTTGGTCACATGAGGCCCACATTTTGTGCGGAAAATGTTTTACCACCTAACATCATCCTTAAAAATAAAGAGCAATTTGCTCCCATTTTACTAAGAATTATTAATGCCTCATTTAAAGAGGGTTTAGTTCCTGATGAAATCAAAAAGGTTACCATTACACCTTTAGTGAAGAAAGTTGGGCTGGATCCCAAAGACCCAGGGAACTTACGGCCTATCACTAATTCTAATTTTATACTTAAAATCCTGGACAAAATAGCTACCAAGCAGCTGCAAGACCATGTAGAAACCCATGCATCCCTACACCACCAACAGTCCGGTTTTAGAGCGGCACACAGCACAGAGACGGCCATGCTGGATCTCCAAAACCACATGCTAGGACCCATGGATAGGGGTAAAATTGGGATTTTGATGCCTCTTCATCTTAGTGCGGCATTTGATCTGGTCGATCATGATCTACTGGTCAAAGCCTTGCGAGATATTGTGGGCTGCTCAGATATAGCACAGAAGTGGCTAGTTTCATTTCTCACAAATCACCAAGCTAGAGTTCACTGGGGAGACTATTTTTCTGATCCTACTCTAATTCTCTTTGGAGTGCCCCAGGGTGCTAGATTTTCACCTATGCTCTTTAATCTGTATATGCGTGCACTGTGTGACATCTTGACGGAACCAGAGTTTTCTTCACTAATTATGCTGATGACACGTAGCTAATATTAGGGCTAGATGGATCTCATAGAGCAGACAGTGAAAAGATAGGATTTATATACAGTAAAATAGATTGGATTCAAGCCAACTGGATGTGCCTCAATGATTCTAAGACGGAACTCATGTTGTTTGGATCTAGCCACCTCCTAGACAAACTGGGGGGGGGGGAGTACAAATCATTTCCGATCAAAGAGGCCATCATAACAGTATCCAGCCAGGTTAAAACCCTGGGTATGATGATGAACTCCTCTGTTAACTCAGAAGCCCAGGCCAACCTCTTGCGAAAGAACACAGCCTACTATTTGGGGCTCATGAAGATTATTGGACCTTTTTTGAGCGAAAACAACTTGGTCACTATTGCCAGGGCGGTGGTGTTGTCTAGGTTAGACTATGGCAATTCCCTTCTCATAGGCGCTCGTGCTAAAGATCTACACATCTGCCAAGTTATTCAAAATGATGTGGTAAGACTAATCAAGCACCTTATGAGAAGAGACCATACTAACACAGCTAGAAAAGCGCTCCACTGGTTAGGAGACGAAGAGAGAATTAAGTTTAAATCCCTCACGCTTGCGTATAAATGCCTTTTTGGGAAAGCACCCAACTATCTGAAGAAGAGCATCGTACCTTATACGCAGAAGAGACAGCTGCGCTCGGTGGAGCGATATGCAGATCCTTTGCTGTGCAGGCAGTTCAGATGTGGAACTCCCGTCCAGTGACTCTGAGACTACAGGAGAATCACCTACAATTTCGAAAGCACTTGAAGACTCACCTCTTCAAGTAATCCCACTTTCTAGACCTTTTACTCCTCTAGCTGCACGACTAAGATCACTAGATAGTTTGTGTTTTGTTTGTGTTAACGCGCCCTGATGCCTGAGGGCTAACGGCGCTATATAAGCGCACATTACATCACATTACATTGCATTACAGGGAGACAATATCGGATTGGCCTACAGTACGCAAGCCTCTATGAGAGTGTGCCTGTCGCATCATATCATATGGATGGGTTCCATGGCTATTGCGAATATTAGCGGGGAAAAGGGACAGCCCTGTCGTGTTCCTCTGGCTATCTGGAAGGGGGAGGAACATCTGTCTTCCGTGCGGACCCTGGCCGTTGGGTTGGTGTTTAACAGTTTAACTCAGGTGTGTAAGTTGGGACCAAATTTGCATTTCTCCAGGACTCGCCACAGATATTCCTACGACACTGAGTCAAATGCCTTCTGCATGTCTAAGGTGGCCGCTACTGCCTGCACCCTGGACCGACCCTATTGATCACATTGAAGAGCCTTCTCAGATTCAGGGATGTGGATCTGCTGGGGACAATACCCGCTTGATCAGGGTGAAATATGTGAGGCATGAATGCGGCTAATCGGATAGCTAGTAGTTTGGCATATATCTTGACATTGCACTTAATTAGCGAAAGCGGGTGGTATGAGCCACACTGGGTGGGGGCTTTACCAGGTTTGAGGAGGATTGTTATCATCGCCTCACGGAGTGAGGGGGGGGAGTATGCCCTCCTCGCATGCCTCCTCCCATAGGGTCAGCAGGTGTGGGACTAGGAGCGATTTAAATCTTTTATAAAAGTCAATGGGGAGGCCGTCAGGGCCGGGGACTCGCCTGATGCGAGCGATTGAATAGCTTCCATAAGCTCTTTGGGAGTGAACGGTCTCTCAAGGGAGGTACTGGTATCCGGGGCAAGGACTGAGAGAGGGAGGTTGTCTATTTCTGATATTTGGGGACCATCAACTTTAGAGTATAAGGAGGAGTAGAATGACCTAAATTCTGAGTTGTTGTCTTGTGGTGACGTGGCCAACGTGCCATCGGGTCTCTCTATCACCGGTATGTTCGGGGCTCCGAACTCCCGGCGGATCAGTCTGGCCAGTACTCAGCCCGGTCGCTCTCCCTCGCCATACTTCCTCACCAAGTGAGGGCTATCTAAGAATTTGACGTCGCGTTCGGCTAGGCTGCGAAAAGCGTCTAGTTCCGACCCCAGGAGTGCCAGAGTTCCAGGGGAGTGATCCAGAGCACATTGAGACTCAAGGGTAGCTAGGGACGATTCGCTGCTGGCGATGTCAGAGCAGATTCCCTTCAGGATACCACTGCTTTTGGAGATGGTGATGCCTCTAATATATGCTTTAAAGGATTCCCACAGGGTGGTTTGTGATGACACAGAGTTAGTGTTGACCTCAAAGAACTCCTCAATAGAGGAGTCAAGCTCAGAGGTGAAGACCTGATCAAGTAGCACATGGGGCTCAACCTCCATTGTCTCAGTCTATTTTAGTTGTGCCCCCAGTTCAGTAAGATGGTCACAGGCGAGTGGTCAGATAGAGTTCTAGGGAGTATCGCCAGATGGGATAGGCATCTGACCAGTATGTCTGATATAAGCCACCTATCTATCCTAGAGTGTGAGTCGTGCACTGAGGAATAATAAGAGTATGAGCAGGAATCGGGGTACATGAGACGCCAGGCGTCTACAACAGCCAGCTGCGGGAGTGTTGTCAGAACAGAGTGGGCTGCCCTAGAGAGCTGACGCGGTCTAGTGCCTGATCTGTCCAAGTTGACGTGTAAGATTGTATTAAAGTCGCCACCCCATAAGATAGGAACCAGGGGATAGCTCTCCAGCACAGAGGTCAGGTGCAGGTAAAAATCTGGGTCCTCAATGTTCGGACCATAGATATTCAGAATGACAACCTCTTGACTTTGCAGCCTGCCGTGGATCAGTATGTATCTCCCCTGCGGGTCTATCCGTGAGTGGGAGCATGAGAATTTAAGGCTTCTGTGTATAATAGTGAGGTTTAGCAAACTTTTCGCAATGCTCAGAGCGGGCATGGGTCTCTTGCAAACACAGGATTTTAATGCCTTGTTGTTCAGCATAAAGTTGTATCTGCCGCATCTTTTTGTGGTTACCCAACCCCCTCACATTCCAGCTCATAAATGCTAAGCTACCATCCGCCATTAGCGTGGAGGTGTTGGTTGACTTTTAGTCTGTAAAGCGGCAGTAGCCACAACCAGCCAAGCTGGGGCGGGCATTTCGCCGCATCCATATGCCCGTGAAGCAATACTGTGGCTTGTGTGTAATCTCTTGTGGTTGTCAAGTCTTTTTTAACATAACTCCCGATTCCCCCCCCTCCCACACCCCTCTCCCAAACAGAGGAATGATGCTCCCCCCGATCATGACAACAATAAACTCATCGGCATCAACGCCTGGGGGCCTGTTAGCTGGCCTGACGTTGACGCACCGGACTGGGGAAGTATTCGGAGATTTTCAATACGTACAAAAGAAACAGCACCTGGAAAGAACATTTGACACATCTGGATAAAGTGTTGCAGGCCTTCAAAAGGGCTAACCTCATTATCAAGGCCACCAAGTGCCAGATAGCTCAGAGGAAAGTCACGTATCTTGGTCATGAGGTAGGAGGGGGTCAAATCCAACCTCTCCCCAGTAAAGTACAGGATGTACATGACTGGGAGATTCCCACTACACAAACCCAGGTGAGAGCCTTTTTGGTCCTCACTGGGTATTATCGCAATTTCATGGCAGACTATGGGACCATAGCTGCACCTCTGACAGCTCTGACTTCACCCAAATAACCTAGGAAGGTTAATTGGACTGAAGACTGTCAGAGGGGCTTTGATGGCGTGAAAGAAAGTCTGTGTAGGGCGCCTGTGTTGTGTGTGCTTGACTACAGCAAACCCTTTATCGTCCAGACGGATGCCTCCGACACCGGAATTGGAGCTGTCTTGTCCCAGTTAGATGGCAAAGGAAGGGAGTCAGACTGGAGTCAGACTGGTCTTTGGTGTACCCAAAAATACTCACGCATCCGGTCTTCGTCAGTCACTACACTGGATGACAGTCGAAGATCGGATTAAATTTAAGATTGGCTGCTTGGTTTATTGATGCCTGCACGATATGGCACCAGCATACTTGATAGATAAGTTGAGACGATACCAACCCACTCGCACTCTCAGGTCGGAGGATCATTTCCTTCTTGTAATTCCTAGGATGAAGTACAGGTCTAGGGGAGATCGGTGCTTTTCAGTGACGGGGCCCAGATTGTGGAATAGTCTTCCGTTATATCTGAGACAAGCCAACTCCCTGATGACCTTTAGAGCAGGTCTTAAAACTCATCTCTTTAAATAAAGCTGTTATTATGACTATCTTTGTTTGCTGTATAGTTCTGTCTATCTAGTTGGTCTTTCTGGCCCTCTGAGTGTCATCTTCTTGTTCCATCTGCGCCAGGATACAATTCGGTTTGTTGTGTGCGCGCTTATAAATACCTCAAAATCAATCAAAATCAAGGGAACATTCAATCATATTATTCAGTAGACAACTCAAGGGTAGAGAACTTAGGTGGGCTACTGTTGAAAAGGAATGTTTTAGTATAGTTTGGAGCCTTAGGTGTTTAAGGCCCTACCTTACAGGGTCTACCGTCAAGGTCCAAACAGATCATAAGCCCCTGAAGTGGCTTATGCAGATGAAGGGTGAGAACCCGAAACTGCTCAGGTGGTCCATTGGCCTGCAAGGGCTAGACTTCACCATAGAGCATAGACCAGGGAAGAGTCACGATAATGCAGATGGCCTTTCCAGAAGGTATGTTGACCATCTGGATGAGGGTGTCTATCTTGTGGGAGATTAGGCACCCTAACCTCAGTCTGGGGGTGGCGACTGTGATGCTGGAAATGCAATGGAGGGACAGGGCCTCCCTGTTCTTGTCCTGTAGTCCTTTTTCATTTGTGTTCTGTATTGTTTTCTGCCCAGGAATCCATGTGGGACTCCTGGCAGGGCAGCTCTTCCTATTTTTGGTTTGTTTGTACAGACCCATGGGATACCCCTATGGCACCCATGGAATGGGGTACAACCCTGTACCCCTAGTGTATGTTTTTGGGCTCCTGTGTGGCCCACAGAGAAGGGTATGGGCTGGTGGCAGCTCCATGCTGAATTTGACAGGTGCACTGAGTGTCCTCCATTTTGGGATACCGGGCCCTGGCATTGGAATCAGTTGATTCCTGATAGGAAATAAGATGGCCCCTTTGGCCTCTTGCTTTCTATTGCCTGTTACCTTGTTTCCCCAAAGTCCTGGGAAGCCCTGACTCTGTCCCTTCCCCCTGACTGGCTGTTGGGTGGAAGTTCCATATATGGCATTGCAGTGAAGTCCAGGCCAGACTGGCTGGAGCCTTCCCAGTGACTGTATGTTGTGGGTACACCCTGTGGGTGGGACCTGGATGAATGGAGTGTGTGACCAATGTGCACTTCTTGTTGTGGATGTCTGGTTTCTGGTATGAAACACAATGACTGAGACATCCCTACCCAAAACTGGTATGAATACAGTGTGTGGTGTTGAATGGCTTGGTACTTATCCCAATACACATTCCGTTTTTTGAGTGTCTGAGAGGGAGGAGAATAGCCTGAATGCACTGTATGCCTGATTGGCTGACTGACTGCTGAATGCCCTTCTGAGTGATTGGTTGCCTGAGTGTGACCCAGCAGAATGAATGAGAGATCAACTAGTATATCTGGGGGCCTCTCACTGCTAGAATTAGATCAGAAGCTGAAGTTGAAACTGACGCCTGATCTCGACAACCAAGCCTGAAGAAGAAGGTTGACTGCTGTCTCCCTTCGCCGAAAACCGAAAGCCACCGAGCCGTCGAGACTGATCCAAGAGAGGACCTGTTTAGGCGCCCTCTTCCCGAGCACCGAGGGACCATCGAGCACCGCTAACCTTCGCTAAAGCTCCCTGGAAGCCAGACCCTCGACAGGCTGCCGACCGGAGACGGGGACCGCTGAGGCGAACGAAGATAAGCACCGCCCACCGTCGTCGACCAGGGTTTGCAGGTTTGCTATAACCGCTGGAGGCCCATCGAAGCCATGTTGCCCTGAAGTAGGGATCGCTTGACGCCGTGCCATCGACGACCGGAGCTGCACGCTCCATTGATTAAGACATTTTGATTCCCGGACGCGCTCGTCCGCTCCGCCGACCGCCTTATCCCGCCGGAGAAGGCCAGGCCATCGAAGTGCCGAGGAGCATCCGCCAGTGAGTTTCCTGCCACCAAACGACCGTAGAGACATCAGACGACTCAACGCCCTGGCTGGGCCACAGTTTGTTACAAACTGTTTGTGGTCCTGAAATATCGACATCAAAGTGCCCCGCATGCCTCTCCTTTGCAGGATGTCTTCCTGCTGTCGTCGACGAGCACTCCACCTCAACGTCGAGTTCACTTTCACCCCCCTCCAGTCTTTACAGGAAGCCCATCGAAGCACCTCAAAGGGCACCAGCCACCAGTGCCAACTAACACAACGGATCACCACCTCAAACCAGGACTCCACAGCCTCAACAGACACAACTGTGACTGTGACCCCAGCTGCATCTGTCGAGCAACCGCAGGCCCCACTGGTGCAACCAGTCCAGCCACCTCAGGCCCCACTGGTGCAACCAGTCCAGCCATTTCTGGCCCCACTGGTGTAACCAGTCCATCCACCTCAGGCCCCACCGGTGCAACCAATCCATCCACCTCAGGCCCCACCGGTGCAACCAGACCAGCCCCTTCAGGCCCCACCGGAGCAATCGGTCCAGCCACCTCAGGCCCCACCGGGCAACCAGTCTACCCACACCAGGCCCCACATGCTGCACCCACCCGGGCAGCCCCAGCTGCAGCAGTGCCGCCACCAGCACTGCAGCCACAAGGCAGTGCTCATGCATGCATTGTAGAGGACACAGCTGACGACGGTGCAGTAGACACGGGGGATACCACCGACCACAGGATTGGGGTTGGTGGTATCACCATACTGGTGTCTCAGGCACGGCAGATGCATCTCTCCAGATTCAGAGCATGGTGTTGCCGGATACGGTGGGTCACTTGCTCTGACGGTGTTGGTGGCATTGCAACTCAGACTATGCCGGACTGGAAAAAGGTGCTGGTACGGAGCAACTGGCAACGCTATTTTCGGACCGGCATACTTGTAATGGGGCCCCATGACAGTACCTTGGTTTAGATTTATAAGAAAGATGTCTAATATGTTGATCTGTGAAGTGTTATTTATTTTAAATCCATTTATTATTATCTGCGAGGCAGCTAAGATTTACAAAACTAGACTCCGGACAATTAAGATGGCTCAAAGAGAGTATTTAGACCTTATGTAAAGTATTACTGGGCCAGTTTTTTAATATTCTTCCTCTGAAGGCTGTTACAGCTAAATGGGTTGTTTCCCATTCTAATGTTATTTGTGAAATGTCAAAAGGGGGTATTGAGAATTTTTTAATGTTTTTTTAAATATATTTGATTGGCATTTCTTTTATAACAAACAGTAATTTCCAGCTCTTGCTGATTCAACCCTAGCATCCCCTGCAATGTCTCTGCATGGTACATAATGAGAAAGCAAAAATCTGAACGAAACGAAAGTCAATGAATGCCCAGGATTGGAAGGTGCTGGGCACAGTATTGAATGTTATAGTCACTATGTAAAAATGTAAGTACTTCCGCCCTCTCGTATGAAAATGCTGATTGATCTCCTTGAATAATGTACGTAATCCATTCAAGTGCGACAAGGTTCCATACTCTGAATATCCATTCAGCAAAGTGCGGAGAGTCTTTAGATTTCCATTTCTGTACTATTCATAATAAAGCAGCCTGTTCCAGTATTACATAAATTTAACATTTCTTTTGGAGCATTTTTTCATTTTTGACTTCAGAATCAACATGAGATTAGATTTAAGGGAACTGGGTTTCAATATACCAAATATTTGCGCCATTTTATCCTTGATTTCTGCCAAATAGCCCCTCAGTTTCGGACAGCTCCACCATATATGCCCCCAGTCCCCTAGTAAACCATATTGCCTCCAACATTGTGATGAGATAGTTGGTCTCATTTTGTGCAGATGAACCGGCGTGTTGTGCCATGGATCTAGCATCTTATTCTGGTATAAACTGCCAGTTCAATGGCATTACGAGTGAGTTTAGGAATATCGGTCTACAGCCCCTCCCATTCTGTTGGCGTAATGTGGTCCCCCAGAGTCGCATGTCATTGAGATCTATAATGCGGAGAAGTAGCAGGAGGAGCCGCTGCCATAATTTTATAAACATTTGAGATTAGAGCCTTATTCCCCAGATTAGAGCTAGCAAATGTTTAGAAACATGTGAGCTTTCTAGTTGCCGCCTGTTTGTTCAGAGGGGCCAGTATTCAGTGGCGGACCTGGAAGTACTGGAAACAAGCTAACTCATTTAATCCAAATTCTATTTTTCATTGATTAGAGGGTTTAGGATCTATACCCTGAAACATGTCTCGCAATTTCGTGCAACCGACCCGTTTCCAATTTATAAATGCCCAAGGTTCTAGGCCCGGAGTGAATTGAGGATTGTAAAATAGAGGCATGAAAGGCGAGGGAAATGTTGTGAATTGGTATTTTTTATACGCTATATCCCACAATTCTTCGACAAAGCTTGTTATCATACTCTTGTGGATATTCTGGGGGCGGTCCCTTTCGGAGAGCAATAAATTGTCTCCTAGTTGCAGTCCACTAATCGCCCGATCCATTTTCACCAACCTTTTCTTCGACTCCTTCCCCCACCATTCCTTTACTATTTGAAGTTGTGTGGCTTGGTAAAATGTTTGCATATTCGGGAGACCTAGTCCTCCCTTGTTCGTAGGTGTAGTTAAACATTGTATGCTACCTTTGGGATTTATTATTCCAGACAAATGTAGATATCAGTCTTTGTAGCTTTTTTAAAATAGGGGACTGGAATACAGATTGTGAGAGCTTGGAATAAATAGAGCAATTAAGGGAGGGTTACCATTTTTATCGTTTCAACGCGACCTAGCCAAGAGATCATCAACGAGCCCCATTTACTCCATTGGCCCCCTTTTCTTTCAACAGTGAAGAGTAGTTTGATTCATACATCCCTGATAGTTCCGGAGTTACAGTGATGCCTATGAGTTTAATGTTATCTTGTGCCCAACCAAATTGTGTTTGCATGCAAATTACCTGTACTTCCTCTGTGGAAAGAGAAAGGTATAAAATTTCGGATTTAGTATGATTGATTTTTAAGCTTGTCACCGAACAAAATTTCTTTAATTCACGTTCTTACTGGATCTGTTAAAAACAACAACATATTGTATGCATATGCCATCATTTTATGCATTATCCCACCAAACGTTATCCCACATATATCATTAGCTTAGCGAACCTTAGCTAATAACGGCTCCAGACAAATGGCATAAAGTAACAGCGACATCGGGCATCCCTGTTTATTCCCTCTTTGAAGTGTAATGGGGGTATAGTTGTCCGTAGATCAATAGACGGGCCGTCGGCTTATTATAATTTACTTTTATTTTTTCTATAAAATTCGAGCCATTCACTTTAGAAAAAGAAACCCCCCACTTGACCCTGTCAAAAGCCTTTTTTCCGCATCAAGGGAGAGTAAGACCACGCAAGTGCCCTTTTTACCTACTTTTTCCAAAATGTGACAAGTTAGTCTGATGTTGTCTTGGGTCTGCCTGTGCTTCATGAAACTGGACTGATCTTCATGTATACTTGCAGGGAGTAAGTTCTTGAGCCTATTAGCCAGTATTTTGGAGTACAGTTTTGCATCAATATTTATAAGGGCTAGAGGACGATAGGATCCACATCTACTAGGGTCATTCCCAGGTTTTGGAAAGAGAACAATTTTTGCCTCTTCCATTGCGGAGGAGATATGCCCTGACCTTGTGAACGAGTTGTATAAATTTACTAATTTTGGGGTCAGTACCTTCCAGCATGCCTTCTAGAACTGGGCACTAAAGCCATCTGGGCCTGGAGATTTATTTGGGGGGAGGGAGTTTATAACCCTAAGTACTTCTTCCGAAGTGCTGTCAACCTCTAGGCTCTCCCGATCCTCCAGCGTTATTTGTAGAAGGTTAATTGCTTGTAGATATGCCACCTGATTTCCTTGATCTGGACATTCTGACTGATACAAATCAGAGTATAAAGTGTGAAATTGCGAGATAATTTGTGGTGTTTCCGTGACTAATTCCCTGGAGGGGGTTAGGATGGATTGAATAGTTTGGGAGGCTACTCTTTGGTATAATTGTCTGGCTAGCAAACAGTCTGCCCGGTTAACTTTAACATCATATTTTTGTCTAGGTATATAAAGACTTTTCTGCTTTTCTTGCTTGGAGTAAATTTAATTTACCAGCCACCATTCTATATACTCTTTGGATAGAGGGACAAGTATGTGTTTCCATTTTCCCCATTATTTGTTTTAACTCTAACTCCAATTCTATCTCTAAAGTAGTTTTTTGTTTGCGTCTATATGCCACTTCTGTTATAAGAACTCTGCGAAGCGCCGCTTTAAACGCATCCCACGTTGCATTTGTTGAGGTAGCTTGCAACGAATTCAACTCGAAAAACTAAATAATCTTGCCTTTGATTATATTTTCCAGTACAACATCTCCCAAAAGTTCAGTTGGGAAATGTCAAGCCCAAATTCTCTGAATTGCCCCAACCAGCCACAGATCTATGATAAGAGGCGCATGATCCGAGAGTGAGATCTCTAGGCAAGAGATTTGTTTAACCAGCCCCAGAAGTGGATTTGAGACCCATATATAGTTTTTTCGGGAAAATGTCCGGTGAATAAAAAGCGTATCCCCTATCTTGCCCATTAATTAATGGCCACACATCTACCAAACTTAAGCTTGCATGTCTTTGTTTTAAGGTCTTCAAGGGCGGCAAATGTGAGGAATAAGTGGCTGCACTGCGGTCCTGGGTTCCCCATTAGGATTATTTCCCCCTCCCCAAAGGCTTACAATCGTGTGATGGTTGATTTTAAAAATCCTTCCTGACCAGTGCTAGGTGCATATATTGAAGCCACTGTTACCTTCATAGGGCATATAGCCATCACAATAAAAACAAAGCGACTCTCCTTGTGCGTCTTCGTACAAAGCACCTTGATATGAGGAGGTATTCTTATCGCTATCAACACCCCAGCCACCTTGGCCTCTGCGTTTGCCTGTAACACCATCTGGTATTGTCACAGGCAGAGCTTAATTCTGTCTGCCTGACGGAATATGTGTCTCTTGGAGCGCTACCAAATCCGGTTGGTAATGCCCCAAAAATGCGTCTAGCTTCCTGTGTTTTGCCGGGGCATTCAATCGCTGAATGTTAAGCGTTGAACATTTGAATATAAATATAAAAGAGGCTAAAATCGAACCCTCAGGAGAGGATTAAGAACCGGCATTCTTCAGAATCCCACTCATACACCGTACAGTAGACCCCCAACCGCCCCTATCGGGTGCATCATCATTCCCAGAAATTCACTCCACCTACCCCCAACCTTCCCTACTGAATCCCCAAACAAAGTCCCCTGGTGTGAGCCACAGTAACTAACCATTCCCGGGGTACAAGACCCCAGCCGTGAGTCCACTTTAACCCCAGGGCAACGTGCTGTGCAACCTAGTACCCCCATCAGTTACCTAAACAGATAGATTTCAAGATGGTGTGCTCCAAGTCCCTGTCTCCCGGTAATACTAATGACCATCCTTGATCCCTTGGAGTTAAAGGAGAGTTCCGGGACTTTTTTTTTATTGTCCCTACGGTTCGGCCATGTGTTTTTAAGCATAACTCGGTAGATCGTAGAAAACTTTCCTATGGACCTTACCCGACTTTTCGTCCATTAACGCACTCGAAATCAGCCGCCATTTTATGATAATCCTATCACTTGCCGCATCGCCCTGGCTCACCTGCTTTTGCGGCACTAAATCAAATCCCCCGCCCCTGAGCCTGACATCAGCAGACGCGTACCGCCCATTTCCCAACGCCAAAGCACGTTTCGTGTCAACAATCGCTGCGCCTCAGCTAATGAAGTGTCGCCATGGAAATGGCAGGACGCCTCTTTCCTCAATAAGTATAAACACACCGTTTCACAACACACAGCAGCAGATTTTCGATTCCATTACTCTCTCTGTGTTACTTTGAGTATTCTGTGACTCGTTTCTGTGCTCTGGTCAGCTACCTTCGCCGCTTCTAGGCCTTGTGAACACCTGTACCATCTCTGTAAATTATTTTACTTTCTTTACCACACAATGGCTACAATAATGCCGTATATGTACGAGCCCGAGTACACCGAGGAAGAACTACTGGAAAGGCAAGCACGCGAAATCGATGGGGATTCGGACGGCAGTTGGGAGGACCAGTCAACGGATGAAGAGCCTGGACCATGTCGCATGGACGGCGTCTCCACCTGGTGCACGTGCAATCGGTGCAAGCTAATGCCAACTGAGGAGGAGAACTGCTGCTGCCGTGAAAATTCCGGGTGCTTGGCCTACATTTCGGAAGGCGAGCCAAGTCCGCAATGCATCACCGAGCTGCCAGAGTTCAGGGAAGCCTGCCTCTCACGGACCGTGTTGAGGATGATGATGGTGCTTATGCATGAACTTTGCGGCACTGTTCGTCCGCGTAATCCGAGTAACGAGTAAGTATACTCTGGTTGTGATGTCAGTGATGCCACTACTATTTCATGGTCGTCTCCCACATATAAAACTACATCTACATATCATTCGAATGCATGTAAATTGGTTCCATGTTGTGCATTTTCTAGATAGAATTTTTTTCAAAGCAGAATGACATTTTTTACCTGAATCGACAGTGATAAGAAAGTTGTCATTTTAATACAGTTTGCATCTTTCATTTTCACAGGTGGTACAGGCTGGTGGCCTATCGTTGCTTCACTTGGTGGCTTCACGGGAGGCTCGGACACCGCGTTCGGAGAGTAATACCTGCCTGTGCGGTACTTGCCATTAGACAACATTTCCCCAGCGACAGTGGACAATACCGCGGATTTTCCCTGGATGTGCTGCAACCGCAACTTTACAATGTGTAATGTTTATTATTTATGTTCAATTGAAATTAAGATCTAAAATAAAACCCAACATATATTTTAACAATGGTTGTTTTGATTTTTTAAATGAATCTAGTGTGTCTCCATTGAATAGTCTTCCTGTGCCTTGTCTTGTCACACCACATGTCTCCGGCCAGCATCCTCCCTCACGCTGGCCGCCCACCTTCAATCCACATAACCGTTGAACCCATATGCAGCAGACATACATATGTTATTTTGCGGGTTGGCATCAAGCCTCCCGGCCTTGCCTCCTCCCCCAAAAATACTTACCACACCACTTTGTTCAAGCGTTGGCAATAAAAGGAAGGCCGTTGGATTTTATTGATACAAAACATGGTTATAGGTAAATAATCAATATGGTTGATCATAATAAATCATCCTTTTGGGCACCGGGTACAGAGATGACCCCCTCTGGCCCGTGCCGCCTTGCCACCACAGGCCAGCCTGCTGCTGACTAACTGCCTAGGGATCCAGGGTCTCCAGGGTGAACTGCACCCATATATTCTCCTGGGAGGGTGAGGTATTTATAAACTCACCCCCCTGCCTTCCATGTACTAGATCCTGCAGCCTGCCTCTTACATGCAGTTAGATGGCCTCTCCTTGGTGAGGCCCTGCGGCAAACGAGTCTTGTCTGCACGACCACCGCCCCAATCCACCCCCCGCCCTATCAAAGGCAGTTCGCACCGGGGTACTTGCGCTGGCAAGTGGAGCTGTCAGGGAGCGATAAAGGCCAAGAGGTGCCAAAGACCATGTACACTTCAAAGTGGTCTATAGAGCATGGGTTGTTGTTCCCATGTCTACCGCCAGACCCCGTGTCTCCTGCCAAGCATCCCCCCTCACGCTGGACGGCCCCCTGCAATCCACATAAGTGTGTCTCCATTCACGAGTCTTCCTGTGTCTTGTCTGCACGACCACCGCCCCAATCCACCCCCCGCCCTATCAAAGGCAGTTCGCACCGGGGTACTTGCGCTGGCAAGTGGAGCTGTCAGGGAGCGATAAAGGCCAAGAGGTGCCAAAGACCATGTACACTTCAAAGTGGTCTATAGAGCATGGGTTGTTGTTCCCATGTCTACCGCCAGACCCCGTGTCTCCTGCCAAGCATCCCCCCTCACGCTGGACGGCCCCCTGCAAACCGCATAATGCAACGACATATACACGTCATTCATTCACAAACACACCCCTGTTTCGAATTCTTTATAACCCACTTCATATTTATAATGAGAACTTCTTTGCACTTTGCTAGTCAACCCGTGAAGGTGCTGGTTATCTGCTCTTCGTCTCTGTGAACTTCCGTGACCACTTCGAGGAAACTCGTCAGTTTGCAACCTGTGAACTGCTCCCTGTTCTACGACAAGAAACTACTCTGATCCCTGCATCTAACTGTTTGCTCGTCAAGGTAAGGCCATGTACCATACTCATTTTGCGTCCAATTTCTTTTCGTTCAAGACAGTACATGCAAGGAACTAGTCACATGTTCTGAGTTTAGTCAAATTATTTTTCTATTTTTTTAAAGTTATTCAAATACTTATCCGCATGTGAATAACGTGTATAGTTCCAAGAACCAAAACATACCATGCATTGAACCTTTTATGTGTCATTTAATTTTTTAACACATTGGTATTCATAGAGAATTGTTGATCTTTACTTTTCAGAACTTTCCACAATGCCTGCCTGTTCCATTGGCGGTTGTCCTTCGAAGACCCATAATAAATCTGAAGGTACTATAATGCATGTTTTCCCTAAGACAATAGATCAGATAAGAGAATGGGTCCGATATTGCGGATATCCACCCTCTGAGCTTGAAAGTAGAGTCCTAGAAGTCTTTGCGGACAAGAGGGGTGATCGATACCGCATCTGCAGCAGGCACTTTACCTCTGACATGTACTCCACATCATTGCTAATAAAGAAGAACACACAGCGAGCGAGGCGAAAATTGCTCTCAACCGCTATTCCCACTCTATTCGTCCACATCCCTCCACTGGTGAGTCAAGTTTACGTATTTATCTCTCGGCCTTGCGGTAGTGTGTAGCATTAGCTAACAATAATTTCCCCATTTATGTATCCACTCAATATGAAGGCGGAAGATTCTCCATCCGTGTCGTTATTGCAGTCATCAGCCACTTCAAGCGCCTATCGGGTAATCTTACTTGGCTATTCTGCCACTGACTTGTTTTAGGCATGTAAATCAATAGTTTTAATTTATCGTGTAATTATTTTACCTAATGGTACACCCTTGTACTCGTCCTCTAGTCTTTGTTTTCAGTTATAATTATTGTTATCCAAAATAATTCAAGTACTGTCTTTCAGGGAGATGCTGAGGAGTCCAACGTATTGACGACTACCGTTGATGTCACTCAGATGCTCGAGGTACGTTTCAGGACAGTTCCATCGATGGAGATCATCAGATCTTGCATTCTTGTAGCGTGATTGTTACACACAATGTTTCTTTCGTTTTTAGCCATTGATATGTCCTTCTGTCGTCGCCCTCCTATGTGTCTTCTTTTTTCAATATTGTGTTCATTACTAATGAAAGTCCTATGTTTCAGGGAGTCGATGGAGCATTAGTCCAAGAAGAATATGGGGGAGCGTGCAGTTACGGGTCGGCGCAACAGCTTGCAGAAGTGTGCACCGCAGTTACATCGTCCCTTGATGTTCTTATGCATTTCGAGGTATGGATACTGACAGTTCGATGAAGCGAAATCATATGACGTGATTACATCCGCTATACTTCCTTCTTTATTAACGCAAGTACTATGTTTCAGGGAGATGACGGAGCTTCTTCTACAAGAACATCACCCCTAGTAGTTGATGCAGATTTCTGGGTGGTGACACTTCCAACGATGGAGCAAATCGAATCATATTTAGATATCCATTATTTATTTTAGACAACTGATCATTTGTGCAGGTCTATTTAGATGAGCCGTTCACGCCTGCACAAACTTTTCTGTTCTTTTTATCAAAATAGAAAACCATACTAATGCAATTACTGTGTTTCAGGGAGTCACTGAAGCATCATCTTCAATAATATCATCAATGGAAGTCTATGAGGAGCCCGAGGTATGGATCTTGACAGTTCCATCTAACTAGATCAACAATGCGTGAATAATTGTCGTTTGAATGTTCTACACAAAGCGTTCATTCGTGTTTTGCTATTGAGATGTACGTGGGTATTGGTCCCCAAGTACATTTTGTGTTTTCGATATTATTATACATACTAATGAAAGTTCTATGTTTCAGGGAGTCGATGGAGCGTCAGTGCGTGATGGATGTGCTTATCAGGAAAACATAGTTGTTGCAGCGCAAGAGGAAGTGGAGACATGCACACACGAGTCGGAGCAACAGCGTCCTGATGTTGAAGTTCGAGGCAAGAAAGTTTCAAAGAAAAGAAAGCAAAAGAAGGTTAGTGTCCTGGGCACTATATTATGTTGTTTTTCACTGTTAATAGTTCAATACTGTAAGTTGTGTTTAAACTGAACACCCCTTTTCCAATCTGTCCTCTAGTTGCGAGTGGGTGTACGAACTAGATCTACACAGACAGTGAAGCGAACGAGAGATGTTGCTTGTCAAACCTTTTGGCAGGGACTTGAGACTGGAGAAGCATCATGCCAATGGGAAGAATATGAAGTGATTGACAACGGAGCTATACCACCACCAGCCATTGATAGTGAATGTCCTCCTGGTAGTTCGGATGCAGTCGGAGATCAATTCACAGAATACACACCCGCAAAAACTAAGACCGCGAGAAAGTTGAAGAAATTGTTTTATTCACCCATCGCCGGAGAAGGAACAGATGTTGCAATGGAAGAGAATGAAGTAGACGACAATGAAACACCATCAATATCACTGAACATAGCGGAAGACGATATCAGAGATTCTACCTTTCATGTGAGTGACATGTCCTCAACGTTACAGGCCGAACCAGCTGGGATGCAGAGTGACAGTATAAGGAAAGAGGCCAAATTCATTGTATTTGATAGTTGTTTGATTGATATTATTATTCGGATTAAATGTGGGCATTTGGTAGGTGGGGAAGTATGTGGGGAGCCATTGATTAATGTGACTCGTGCAATACGAGGCACTAACCTTAAAATACATGCCACCTGTACTAAATATCATCCTTTCACATGGTCTGCACAACCTATGCTGGGACAACTGCCAGCAGGCAATCTACTTTGTGCAGCGGCTGCACTTTTTAGTGGTTCAAGTTTTAAAAAATTAGAGTCTTTCTTTCAGTTTGTGGGAATCCATTTCATTGCGAAAACTCAGTTCTACAAATACCAAACCGATTATCTATTTCCAGCCATTAGCGAAGCTTGGAGAATGGAAAAAATGTCTATTGATAGTACATTCGCGGGCAAACGGTTCAGGCTAGCCGGTGATGGACAGTGCGACAGCCCAGGATTTTCAGCCAAGTACTGCACCTACCACTTTCAGGACATGGAAAGTAAGAAAATTGTGAGTTCGGTGGTCGTGCAGGTGTCACAAAGTACATCCTCAGTGGCCATGGAGAAAGTTGGCTTTGTAGCATCATTGCAAGAACTACAATCGCGGGGAATGGTGATCGACCTGATAGCCACGGACAGACACGTTTCAATTGCCAAGACAATGAGAGAACAGTACAAAAATATAAATCACCAATTTGACGTTTGGCATCTTGCAAAATCAATCAATAAAAAATTGTCGGCTGCAGGTAAAAAAAAAGAATTGCAAGGTATTTCACAGTGGTCCAAGTCAATCAGCAACCATCTTTGGTGGAGCTCAAAAACATGTGGAGGGTCGTTGGAAATTCTACTGGAAAAATGGCGGTCAGTAATGCCACACTGTACAAACGTTCACTGATGGAACACGAACCAACATTTCCACAATTGTGAACATGGCCATTTGTCCACAGAGGAGGCACGGAAGAAGAAGTGGTTGATTCCTTCATCACCCACTCACAAAGCCATTGAAAAGATTGTATTTGATAAAACTATAACAAAAGCTTTGAGGGGACTCACGGAATTCTGCCACACAGGAGATTTGGAGGTGTTCCACAATATGTGCCTAAAGTACAGGCCAAAACGATTGCATTTTGGCATGGAGGGCATGATAAATCGGACTCTTTTAGCGGTCTTGGCACATAACCATAATGTTGGCCGTCAACAAAGTAGGACGACCGGAACTTTAGGGACGCTTCGCTACAATAAGGCCTTCACTAAAAGAAGTAAACAATGGGTGATCAAACCAGTGTTTGAGGATATGCAATATGAGTTTATTGAGAAACGTATTGTTGACGTCCTAGATAGGCACATAAATGGAGTTGTGAACGAACCTGTGCAGGGGACAACTGCATTGCCACCCAACATTGCCTCTGTTCCATGTCCACCTAAAGAAGAACTCATTGAGAAATACACATCACGGTTTAAATGATTGTAATTTGATTGTCTGTTCTCTCGAGTCTCCTCATGTCGCAGGCCCATTGAATATGTGTATCTATCCAACCTTGTTCATTTGCGCATTAAATTAAACCAAACAGTAATATAAATCATTTTTCAAAAAATATAGAATGTCTCCGTATTTATGGTTCTGTGGGGCTGCAAAGCACGCAGACAAAATGCAAAGATGGAGTGTAAATTTCAAGTCCTGTGAGAATGCCTTACACTGAATGTAGCTAACTAGGAATGTGTGCTCGTTCAAAGTGAAGGTCAGCTGCTTTGATTTTTTCTCGGGTGCCAGAATGGCCCACGACTCAGTATAAGGTTCTATTGTATTTTGACCTTGACAGGCCGGGACCACGTAAGAAACGATAATGAATATAATTTCAGAAACGAAAGCCATTTCATGTTCGTTCATTAGAAGAAATAACGTCGGCATAGAAGGAGTGGTATTTCGGGGCTGCCCTACGCACAGACACAATGGAAAATGCAAATATAATGTAAGTAACTCTTTAGATGAGTTTATACCGCAATTTAATTACTATACAGTAGCTTTAAAGACGGGTTAAGTTGTACTTGTTCGTTCTATGTGGCATATTGTTTTGTACCGCGCACTATCTTGGGGAGAACCGTCTACTTTTACGGAAGCACCTCAAAACATTTGATTCTGCTTTCTCTCTCCCTCTCCCCTGCTACAACTGGTCCACTGTCTGCGATCTCGGTCCTGGGCCCTTCCACTCTCCACCTGCACTCCCTGTCAACCCCTGCACTGAGGGACTGTCTCAGTATCCTACAGCCCCCCCTTGACGTTTAAAACCCAGTTGCACTGTCCTAGCTATGAAATAATTTCCCGACCGAATATATAAAATGAATAATTTTAATAAAGATCTGATGGTGAGACTAATTTAATTTTTTATGTTTTTCAAACAGGTACTTCACCCATTATTGTCTGTGTCACGAGTACCAGACACCGGCGGATGGATTTTATAACCGCCAGTTGCTTCTCCGCGTGAACAACGTTACCACCCTGACCATTTTATGGGACGATCGCCAAGTACAAGTATGCCCTTACGCGGTCATAACGGCTAGATGCAACATACAGACCGTTGTGGTGGCCTAGTGCCTCGTCGTTGGAACAGCCATGCGATTATCAGTGCGACCGAAGAGCTTATTTTATCGTAAACCAACACCCTGTGTACTGCACACGAACATCGCTTGCCTCAAGACGAACTATTTTGGATCGAGAGCAAATAAAAATGAAAATCGCTGAATATTCTCTAAACATTTGATGTCCAATAAATGTACTTTGCCAAATGTACAATCTTGCAGTTTGCTTTTAAACCACAGTTTCATATTCCGAATTGTGGCGCTGTATTGTGAGATGATCTAAGACCCTGTGTACAGCAAAGGAACATCGCGTGCCTCAAAACGAACTTTTTGGAACGTGAGCAAATAAAAATGAAAATCGCTGAATATTCTCTAAACATTTGATGTCAAATAAATGTACTTTACCAAATTTACAATCTTGCGGTTCGATTTAAAAGTACAGTTTCATATTGCGAATTGTGGCGCGCTGTGTTGTGTGAGCTGATCTGTGTTGATTTCCGGGTTCTGTGTGGAGTCGCGTAGAAGACGCCTGGGCGCGTTTGCCTACGCAGCACAGTCACGTCACGGATAGAGGCGGGGAATATGAATGTTTTGATAAAACTCTGTTTCAGGGGCGGGGGATTTGATTTAGTGCCGCAAAAGCAGGTGAGCCAGGGCGATGCGGCAAGTGATAGGATTATCATAAAATGGCGGCTGATTTCGAGTGCGTTAATGGACGAAAAGTCGGGTAAGGTCCATAGGAAAGTTTTCTACGATCTACCGAGTTATGCTTAAAAACGCATGGCCGAACCGTAGGGACAATAAAAAAAAAGTCCCGGAACTCTCCTTTAACACAACCTTTCTTGAAAGTCCCTTATTCCGGGGGAGGTTTGGTGATAGTGCCTCTAAGTCTAGATTTCCATTCTTCTTGTTGGTTTTCCCTTATCTTCCTCCCACAATGGGATACTGTTGACCACTCCCATGGCTTGCGTTGTTGGGCTGCTCGCCTGTCGTCAATCTCTGTAGAACCTTCCATTTCTTGATCTTCAATTTGAAGTAGGGCCATGCCAGCTTCTCGTGATGTTATCCTATATTGTCTGGGCTCCAAAGAAAAGGTCAGGTCGAAGGGGAATGTCCACTTATACTTAATTCCTCTTGTTTGAAGTATTCTGACTACTGGCTATATCGCCCCCTGTTTTTGCAGGGTGATGTGCGAGGGATCTTGAAAAAGTTGGGTCTCAGATCTGTTATAGGTAAGTGTGGATGATTCCTGTGCTTTTCTTAATATCTGCTCTTTTTGCGGGTATGAGGAACATTCTGCCAGAACATCCTGTGGGCGGGACCCCGGATCAGTTCTTTTCAGGCATGTTCTATGAAGACGGTCTAACGAGACCACAGCAGTTTCATCAACCGCAATTAGGTCAGTTAAAATGTGAGCTACAATGTCTTTCAAGTGAGAATCATTGATGGATTGCAGTAAGTTTCTTAGGCGAATGTTAGATCAACGTGATCTATTTTCTAGATCTTTACACTGCACCTACAAATTATGTGTTCTCCTGGCAAGATCTACCAGAGCTATGTCTGCTTGTTTGCTCTCCCGCGTTGGTTCCTGTATTCCTGTATAGCCTTTTCATTGTTATCCACATGTTCCCCAAGGGACGCGATGTCCTTGCAAAGTCCGAGAGCGATTGTCTAATTTCAGTTGTGAAGGTGGAAAACTGTTGTTGAAAAGAGGTTGATAATTTGTCCTGAAACTCATGAAAACTGACTGCAAAGACTTCTTTAGATGCCGCCATCCCTGCATCAAGACTACTGGAGGTAGCTATCTGTGCATTTCCTGCTATAGGAGTTGCCTGGCCCAGTGCCCACAGTTTTTGTAGGGGGTTTGATTTAGTCTGGGAATCTGTAGAGGGTCTCGCTAGGGTAGATTTATTTTTCCCCCTCAGCCTATGATGTTATGTTGTTTAGTACCTTCTGACACAAGCTCAAATTTGCCACGCTTCTGCTCACCCAGAGAGAGCAGCACTATCCTATATTATGCCACAGAGATACGCTTTGAGTGGGGTAGAACCTTGTCTCTCCACAACGAAGTTTGGGTAATGAGCTCTTCCACTTTGCACCGGATTCCAGAATACTGAGCAGCGCTAGGCCGCTTGTGAAGTTTAGTGATGTGCAGTCGTCGATTCACAGATCTATGGGAAGCTACCAGCCTTTGAAAAGGCCCCCACCATTTTCCCTTGAGTCTGCCCTTTAAGTTTGGACAGTGCTCGCTTTAAAGAATCACTCACCCCAGGGGCGGTGGATGCCCTAATAAAAAATCCTTATGGATTAACCTTTTATCCACAATCTGAGGTTCTGATTGCAATCCACCAGAATTTGCCTGGGGGGCTGCTTTGAAGATGTCGCCCCGTGGACTGCCGCTCTCCAGATCAGCCAGGCACGCCCCTTCAGGAGCGAGACCCTCACTTCAGTCGCTCTGATCTGCCCCCACCTCACAGCCCCTTTCCGGGGTGTACTTTGACCATGTAACAGCCCTCACCGGGGGGGTGAATCCAGGCTTGTTGCAAGGTTGCCTCGTCGACTACAAGTTCCTCGAGCCCCGGCCAGCCCAGAGCATCTTCTCAGCCTCGATTGTTATGTCCTTCCCTGCCGGTGCAGCCGGCGGAGGGATAGAGAGTTAGGGCCTGCATGCGGGTCGGGCTGAGGAGCAGAACAAAGACATGACACGCTTTGTGTAGCTTGTGCCCGGAACTGCCTGCCTTCTGGCAGGGTGGGCCCTTTATTCTGATGCGCCTTATGCCACCGCGCTTGCGGGACATAAGGCGTACATAACATTCCTCCTTTTTTCCAACCTAACACAATAACACAACAACACGTAACTATGTAAACAAACACATTAACTCTTCTGTGCAATCTAGTCCAGCACAGTACCACACTCCCCACTTTGTCACTTTACCATTCATAGTCTCTTAACCTCTCCGGAGCCGTCAGTGCTGTCCTTGGGCAATAACAGCCATGCCTTGACCGAGGAGATGTCCCCGGGCCAGTTCCCCCTTCTGGCTCACCTTCATCATCTGGAGACGCCTCATCAGGTCCTTCAGGTTGTTCGTCGGACTCATAACTTGGGGTCGCCTCTCTCTCGTTTTGATGGCTTGATCATCCGGTGGCGGCTCCGCCTCCTCCGGGGATTGCCTGTCTCCATCAATCCACATATATCGGGGCACCCTCTTGAACCACGGCGCATTCTGGTGATCGACTGGTGCCCTCGTGCCGCTGTCACCATCGTCCCTTTCATTCGGGTCACTGTCCATGGTACACTGTTGTACCGTGTTTCCAGCTTGGTCTTTGTGGGGTTTCGCACCACCAAGACATGGTCTCCGACCTGGTGTCCTGACTTCCTTGCATGCCTCCTGACACTCATGTGTTCATTTGCTGCCACTCTCCTTCGTTGGGTACGATCGCTGTCGTAGGTGTCTGTGCCCCTGCTTGGGTGATGTGATATTGACGAGTTTACCAATGTCCCGTACATGAGGTCTGCTAGTGGTAGACCTGTGGAGCTGTGGGGCGTCACTCAATACTCCGTAGGAATCTGTATAGATCCACTCTCCAGGGGCTGGATTGGGCCCTGGATATTCATAGCACCTTCTTGATGGTCCGCATGAACTTCTCCACATCGCCGATTGCATGTGGCCACCTGGGCGTGATGTGGTGATGTTTGATGTGCAGATCATCCAGGTATTTCTTGAGCTCCGTCCCCTGGAATGGTGGTTCATTGTCACTCTTGATGCATCTTGGCAGGCCATGTGTGGCGAACATCTTCTCGAGTGCAGGTATCACAGTTTCCGTTGCTGTCGAGGATACAATCTCCACCTCTGGGTATCTTGAGTGGTCGTCAATGGCCACCAGTAGATATGTCCCTTCCTGAACCCTGCAAAAATAGACACTGATCGCGTCCCATCTTGATGACCCACGCCCTGCCGACTGTATGGGTTCAGGGTTTGGCGGTGGCACTTTGATCTGGCCAGGGAGGCAGAATGCAATGATTTGCTCCACCTTGGTGTCAATGTGAGGGAACCACACTTGGTGTCGAATACTGGCTTTTGTTCTGACCATTCCTTGGTGGCCTTTGTGTGCTAGCGCCACGATTCTGTCCTGCAAACTGCTGGGGATCACAATGCTGTCTGCCCTCAGGATCAACCCTTTGCTGGTGACAGACAGATCTTGTTGTACTGGGAACATACCAGTGAGGCGGTCTCTGACTGCTGGCGTGCAGCTGTGCACATTGTGGAGGAAAGATTTCCACTCGCCCGATATGATCGTGTTCTTGATCAAATCGCAACAGGGGTCAGTGTCCGTGGATTTCACAATGTCATTGATGCTGACTGCCTTGCGCTTCATGGTGTGGATGATCTGGCATATTTGCTCTTCTGTCTGCTCTGCCTCACTTACTTCTCCTAGGGTGGCAGTCCTCGGGTGCCTGGACAGGAAGTCTGCCAGATTGTCCGTGCCCGCTCGGTAGGCCAACTTGAGTTCATATTGCTGCAGATGAAGCAGCCACTTCCCAATTCTGGCCAGGGGGTGTGACGATGACCCCATGAAAATCGGGATGAGTGGCTTGTGATCTGTGTAGGCCCTGAATGTTCATCCATAAAGGTAGATGTGGAAGTGGCAGCATCCCCACAACACTGCTATGGCCTCCTTCTCGATGTGCGAGTACCGCTGTTCAGTCGGTGTGAGGGCACCGGATGCGTAGGCGATGGGCTTCGTCTCACCTGTCCGAGATATTTGAAGGAGGATGGCCCAGAGGCCAACAGGGCTGGCATCGACATACAGTTCCGTTGTTAGTGTTGGGTCATAGTATGCCATAGTTGTCTCGGCTGAGAGGGATGTCTTGATCCGCCCGAACGCCTCTTGGCAGTCAGGGCTCCAGTCCCATTTGGTGTTTGATCTGGTGAGTTCCTGGAGTGGCTCGGATATCGTTGCCAGGTTGGGGATGAACATCCCACATTATGTCGCCATTCCCAAAAAGCTGCGAGTCTCTGTGGGTGTTGTTGGGGGGAGGCCTCCTTTATGTCCGCAACTTTTTGTGGATCAGCCGACACTCCCGTGGTGTTGAACAGGTACCCGAAAATATGTATTTCCTCTATCAAGAACTTGCATTTTTCCAGATGGATGGTCAAGCCTGCAGTCTCCAACCTGCTGAGCACCATCCAGAGGCGACGCATGTGTTCCTGCCTGTCGCTGGCGTGGATGAAGATGTCATCACTGACATTTAGCACTCCCAAGATGCCCTGTATTACCTCCTGAATGGCCTGCTGGGAAACCTCTGCTGCTGAGGAGATACTGAAACTCATTCTCTTGTACTGGCGTAGGCCGAGGTGCGTGGAGAAGGTAGTGATGTATCTTGAATTTCGATGTAGTGTTAACTGGTGGTACCCAGCGTTTAAGTCAATTTTTGAAAAAACACTTTGAACCCTATGAGGTTCGTAATGATTTCATCCAGCATGGGCGTGATGTGCTGTTCTGTTTTGATCGCTGCATTTGGTAGGTGCATGTCAATGCAAATCCTTACTTTCCCCAGCTGCTTCAGCTTCTTTGTGACCACCATGGGTGACACCCAAGGCGTTGGTCCTGTGATCTGTTCAATGATTCCAGCCTTTTCGAGTTCTCGTAGTTCCTTTTTTCGACCAGATCCCTCATATGGAATGGCATCCTTCTGTGGCGTACTGCCCAGGTCTTTACTGTCTGGTCGATGTGAAGCTTTATGAGTTTTCCTTTTAAGCATCCAATGCCATTGAGGATGCCTGGGTACTTCCGTAGGAGACTGGAGATGTCCGTTGAATCTGTGACGTCGCAGATGAAACGGATTAATCCTAGGTCATCTGCTGCATCCACACTGAGTAGGCATCCAATTCCTACATTAACAACGTATATCTTTGACTGGAGGACTCTGTCACCCCATCTTAGTGTCGTTCTGAAACGTACTTCCACTGGTAGTGGGGTCTTGAATCCGTAGGCAAATAATAATGTGTCAATTGGCCTGAGGCTAGGTCGAGGACGCAGTGTTTGGAACATTGTTGCCAGCATTACGTTTACTGATGCTCCAGTGTCGATCGTCATTTGCGTCTCCTGGCCCTGTATGGACACAAGGGATTTGCGTCTACTCTGTCTCTTCGTCGGCTCTGCGCATCTGTGTTCAAGTGCCGAGATCAAATAGAATTTCCTACTTCTGCTCCTCCGTCTACTTCCTGCATCCGTCGCTGGGTTGCCATCTTCATCTCCGGATTCGTCTGTCGACGAATTAGCAGTCTCTACGCGGCGGGTGTTTACCTGCTTCTTCTTCTTGGGGAGGCCTTTGTCTTGTTGTGGGCGTTGCGGCTGCCCTGACAATCTGCAGACACGCGCGTAGTGGTCCTTCCAGCCACGTGCCCCACACGTGGTTCGTTGCGCTGGGCAGTTTCTTCTTCCGTGACGTGTGTAAAGACTGGTGGGGGGTGTCTGTACTTCCGCTCTCTATATGGTAGAGGAGAGGCACAGAAGACCCCAGCTAAGATTCTCTATTACGGTAGCAATGGATGAGCAATCAAGGCCTAGCTTCTCAGGAGGTGATGCGGGCTGGTTCTTAAGTACAGTGTAGTCCCCGAACCCCCGCAAAGAAATGTCCACACACTGTATTACTGAAAACACAGTCTTTATATAATTAATATATTCAAAGATATGTACACGATCACAATAACACACTTTGTACTCGGAAGTCAATAATGATAAATATATACAATTTTAAAGTGGTACCACTAATGTCATCGAATCTCATTAAAGTGCATCAACTGTACGGTTAAAATGTCACACAGATTAATAACCAGGAAACCAGCAATAGAGATAGGCAGGAACGTAAGATGGTTGAAACAATAGGCAGAATGCTGACCCCTACCCCTAGGCACAGTTCTGTGTGGAGATCCCCCCACCTGGGCAACCTGTAAATAAAAGATATATAGCACAAGCCCAGTCCATATGTTCAATAGTCCCACTTCCTCCTATTAAGGTTTTACCCCCCCAATGTACCTGGTGGAGTAGAGTTCTCCGACGATGCGTCGACGGATCCTTCTTGAGTGCCTCCCTTTAAGGCAGGAGCCACGGATCGTCGAGAGGTTTCGGGGAACTTGGCGTTCAGTGTCGGGGAATCGACGGCCCTTCTTGAGTGCCCTCCCTTTAAGGCAGGAGTCACGGGTCGTCGAACGTCCGACGGTGAACAGGGTGAACTACGGCAGGGAAGTGGCAAATTCATTCCTAGCGGTGCTCGTCGACAACAGAGCGTTGGCGTCCTGCAAGGAAGAGGTGTGTGGGGCACCTCAGTGACAATAGTTCTGGACCGCAAAGAGATGATGAAGAACTGTGGCCCAGCAAGGGCATCGAGTTGTCAGCGTCTCTGTGGTCTTTAGATGGCGGGAAAACCACCAGTGGATGCTCCTCCGCGCGTCGACGGTTGGGCCTTCTCCAGCGGGAGACAAGCGGATGACGATGCAGACGAGAGCGTCTGATGATCAATTAAAGTTCTTAGGCAAACGGGAGCATGGCGGCTCCGGTCGGCGACGGCGGTCGTCGACAGTGGCGGACAACAGTCCGAGGGCTTCTCCTTGGAGTTCCGTAGCAGTCCCCGTATCCGGCCGGCAGCCTGTCGAAGGTCTGTCTACCAGGGAGCGTTGGCAAAGATCAGCTGTGCACAATGGTCATTCGTAGCTCGGGAAGAGGGGGCCTTACCAGGTCCTCTCTGGGTCAGTCATTGGAAACACAGCAGCCTTCAGATTGCGAGGGAGAGCCATAGCACTCCTCATCCAGCGGGGGTTTCAAGGTCAAGCGTCAGTTACTCCAGTTACTCGTCGTAGTGGACTTCAGCTTCTGAACACGATTCCTAGCAGTGAGAGGTCCCCAGATATACTGTTGATCTCCCATTCATTCCACTGGGTCACACTCAAGGATCCAATCACGACTATGGGCATTCATGCAGGCAGGCAGCCAATCAGGCACACGAGGTATTCAGGCCATTCACTTCTCTCCAGACACTCACAACAAGTTATGTGTATTGGGACAAGTACCGAGCCATTCAACACTCCAAGCTGCATTCATACAGGTTTCGGGCAGGGTTGTCTCAGTCATTGTGTCAACCACCAGATACTAGACACCCATAACACAGAATGCATATTCGTCACACACTCTATTCACTCAGGTCCCACCCACAGGAGGTACCCACAACATACATCACCGGGAAGGCTCCAGCTAGTCTGGCCGGGCCTTCACAACAACACCATATATGGCACTTCCATCCAACAGCCAGTCAGGGGGAAGGGACAGAGTCAGGGCTTCCCAGGACTTTGGGAAAACAAGGTAATGGGTAATAGAAAGCAAGAGGCCACAGAGGCCATCTTGTTTTCCGTCAGGAATCAACTGATCCCAATGGCAGGGCCGGGGTATCCCAAAATGGAGGATACTCTGCGCACCTGTCGATTTCAGCATGGAGCTGCCACCAGCCCATACCCTGCTCTGCGGGCCACCCACAGGTGCCCAAAAACATACACTAGGGGCCCAGGATTTTACCACCAACCATGGGTGCCTTAAGGGTATCCCACAGGTCCGTTCACGAAACCAAAAGAAAGAGAGCTGCACCGCCAGGAGTCCCACATGAACTCCTGCACGGAAAATACGACAGAACACACGATAAAAAGCAGTAAAGGACAAGGATACGGAGGCCCTGTCCCTCCGATGCATTTCCAGCATCACAACGTGCACCTCTGCACCATCCACACTCGGTGGACCCCGGGATCCTCGGTTGCCACCATGGTGAATTGTTTGTCTCGTTGTATTTCTTCCTTGGTGGTTGGTGATTTGAGCTATTACAGCTGTCGTCGGCACCAGTTGAAGCTTCTGTAGTGTGGTGCCAATGTGCGCTGCCTCGTGTACGACAGCTCTCTTTGATGCCCATATTCGAGGATTCTGGCTAGGGGAATGCCTTTCTCACCCAACACCGTTCTGTGCAGTTTCTCAGAGTGCATACCTTTGATGATCTGGTGCCTTATCTCCTTCTCAACGTCATATTC